>NC_079490.1:91269808-91869808 GCF_020520425.1 Spinacia oleracea | reverse complement strand
TTGAAGTTAAAGCTTCAAGATGAAGTCGGGCCATACTAGATCACATTTATCTTATGCATTCTTTAAGTTATTTATTGCTTTTAAATATGTCTTAAATATGCATGAGATCGAAGCTTGATTATGTTGCATGATTAAGGATTTTAGTTCACTTAAAATCTAACCAACATAGTAAGAGCCTTAAGTTCCAAACTTAAAAATTGAGTTAAAAGGTGCCATGCCAAAATAACACTTACTTGGATATCATTTTTTCATTGATCTTAGTAATAGTTTTCAGCCATAGCGAGGTGTTACTTATCGATACTAAAGGGGTAAGGTACACAAATAATTGTGAGTACATGTTAGTTTTGGTGAAACTCAACGATATAAGTAAGGAGTCCTTTTATGTCATGGCAAAATAAACCAAGAGTAGTTTCTAGACTATTAGCAAAAGACTTTTGCTTACCTAAAATATTTTAGAATTGAGTCAAAATACATAATGTGCTTAATTCTCCAATGATTTTAGGGTCTTGGAATCATTTTATTCACACCTGCCGGAACAATAAATTCGAATAAAATGCTAATGACTTGTTTAAATTGCATGATTGCTTTAATTTTCAAGTTATTACTCATGATAAATGTTTAGACTTTGCATGCTTCAATGTATGTTTTAATTATTGTTTATAATTAAATATCTTGCACTGGAATAAATACTTTTAGAAAGGTAACAGTAAATTTCCTCGATTGGTAGTGAGTCCAAGAACGATTCACGGAAATGAGGGAAAGTGAGCAATTTAAAATGTACGTTTCTTATATCGACTTTTATGGTTGTTTTCGAGTATCAAAGTCGAATGGCAAACCGATTGGTGCTTGTGAATTCAAAATACGCTGTAGTTTTGAGATCATAAAGCATTGAGTTTAAACGCTCAGCTTTACCAATGGTTAACAACCTAAAATATTTTTCCATTTAATTCTCGAATGAGCCTAGTCCTTAGACATTCGAATAGATCGATGCTTAGAGAACTTTAGAAGCTTCTGGTAAGATCATCTAGTTGAAACAGAATTTTCAACATAAATAAAATGGTAAGAACTTTGTTGGAGTGACATTGGACATGTGTAAACAAAATATAAAAGTCAACATTAAAGAATACAATTCTTAAGACTATAAGAAAGGGTACAAGAAATAGGAAAAAAAGGAACAAATGAAAGAAATTTTACGATTTCGTTTCTACCTATAAGTTTATGTTTAAAGAGAAGTGACCTAGCAATCAAACTTCCTTGGTATCATATACCGCTTGAGGTTTTTACTTCGCTTAATAACTCAAACAATGGAAGCTAGGGTACACTATTGACCTACAAGTGGGAAATGAAGCATGGCAATGCTACATTAGTTGTAGGGTCATCTAGTTTGTTTTAAGTCCTTTCAAAGGCTGGAACTTAATGGCTATTTTGTTCCATAATCAGCATACCTAAGTTTCTGTTTTCAAACACAGAAAGACTCACATTCAAGAAAAACAAAAACAATGTTTGTTTGTTTATTTGAGTGAAATGGTAAATTACGGGTTGAGTCAAATATGCTTGGTTAAAACAAACAACTCTTTAACAATAAAAACTTTACTAGGTTCAAATCAACCCCTTGATTTGAGTTCCACTAATCTTTGGCACTGTTGTTTAGACCATATCAACAAGTTAACATTCAAAAGCTCTATTTTTATGGACTTTTGAAAGTTCATTGATTTCTAGATCAATTTAAGACAACTAGTCTTACTTGTTGAAAGTAACAAAAGATATGAACTATTATTAGAACGCCTAGACAATAGAGTTCAAAGCTAAAGAAAGGTTTTATGACTTTATTTGAGTGAATGTAGGTTTATTTACTCAATGTGATATAAGTTTGAATCTGTTTGGCTAGTTCAAAGATTCAGAAGTATAAATCCCAATTGGTAAGAAATCATAAAAGATCTAGGATAGATCATGTTAATGATTGCTTGAGACCAAAAATGATCATCAATGATTGTGTGTTGTAATTTCACAATCTAGCTCCATCAGATAATGGCATATCTAAGTGGAATGATCGAAGTTAATTAGTACTTGATTCGATCAATGATGAATCATAAAGACTTTTCCTATAATTTCTAAAACAAAATGTTCAACTACCACCAAACTAAACCAAATTCGTCAAAGCTATTGAAAAGTAATTTCAAGATATCTTTTCAATTATATATATCTAAAGAGTTGCTAAACTCAGTGGGAGCTTAGTGTTTGTTATTCAACAAACTAAGGCCCAAGTATAGATATATGTATCATTGTGATTTATTCAAATGAGACACAAGGGTATTGTTTCTACCATGAATTTTTGAGAACATAATGTTTGTTTGCTCGAAATAATGTCCTTTTGGAGATTTGTTTCCAAAATGATAAGTGGGAGAAAATAGACCTCGAAAGTCTCCGAGGCGAACAACAAACATAAAACGGAGATTCCGGAGGCTTTTCGAAGTTCTTTAGAAAATCCGAACACTTATTCTTTGAGGACTTTAGAAGTGGCTTTAAAGAATAGACATCTCTTAGAAGACTTTACAAGTGCTTCAAGGAGAACAGAATATTCAAAGGACCTTTAAGTGGCTATTGATATTCTATTTGTTTGATGTTCTATACCCAAGTAGGAATAGAGTTCAAGTCACTGGAACTATGATATTCTTCTATTGGATAGTGAAGAAACATGGAGTTCAGGTCACTGAAGCTATGCGATTCTTCTATTAGATAGTGAAGAAACCTACAACTTGTAGTTAAACTATTATCATGTAGATTAATGAGTTTATAACCTGTGAGAAAGCTATGACGAAACCCAGATTCCCCAAAATGGTTAGAGGCCATATATAGACTCAAATGTTTTAAATGGTTAGAGGCCATAAAACATACTCAATGTTTTGATGACAAAATTGAAATTTTGTTGATTTGCAAGAATAGTCTCACACCTATTGGTTGCAAGTTTGTTTTAAGGATAAAAACCATCCAACATGGAATTGTGTTCACACACAAAGCTAGATTAGTTGCTAAAGGTTACAAGCAAATTCACGGCGTGGATTGTGTTGAAGCCTCATGCAAAATCGTAATGCTTAAGTCTATAATTCAAGCAATGATTGCATATTGGTACATATGGCAATTGGATGACAAAACGTATTCCTCAATCAAATGTTGGAAGAAAACTATGTACATGGCATGTCATAGGATTTGTGGATCCAAATAATGCTTGAAATGAATGCTAGCTTATGAAATCTAAGTACAGATTTAAGCAAGAAATTGGGAATTGGAATTGTATTTTAGTGAAGCTAATAAGTATTTTAGTTTCATAAAATGTACATGATTCTTATAGATATATAAGAAGTTTAGTGGGAGTACATAAAAACTTAATTGGTCCTATGTGTATCACACACATATCTCTCTATTGTGAAATGACATTCAAATACTAATGACTTAGGTCTGAAATTATTCATCAATGATGGACCAAGGCGAAACTTAGTACATACTGGGTATTAAGATCTATTTACAAAGATCTTATAATATTGTTTTAGATTAAGTAATGGCATTTACTAAATCAAACACGCAAGACTCCATTGGAGATATTCGACCCATGTGAATAAATCTAAGTAAAGAATGTTTGAACTATGTATAAGAATTTACTAAGTTAAACATCAAAGGATCTAAGTAAGATTCTTAACCTATATTATATGTCAAAGAATTTAGTTGGATTTAGTATCTACTAAAACTAGATGAGCCAAAGTTACATGAATAGAATTCAATTGGGAATTATTCTGCAAAAGAATTTATCATGTATGATATAATATGAGGATCGCCAAAAAAGTATCGTATGACTTTAGGCATGACGAACATATACCAATCTCTATTGATCTAAGTGAAGATCAACTAGATTGAGATCAAGAATACTTATGGTACTTGAAAAGGTACATAGGAATACTTATGGTACTGGCAAAGGATCAAGCAAGACCCTTTGGATTTAACCATTGATAAGGATGAGCATCGTGTTTTGAAATGGCAACATGGATTGGAGACCATGAGTTGTTGCGTAGGAAATTAAAATATTAATTTCTATGTTCTAAGATACAGCTGGGAAGTATTCCACATATCTGTGAACTGCTTGGATATGTAATTCCAAACAAAGCATCACTAGCAACCTATAAAGTTGAAGTAAAAGTACTTATTGCCTAAGAAGCAATAAAACAGGGTTGTTTATGTTAAAGAGTTCTTCACTGAACTTGGGTAGATCACATGTCTGCTGGCTTGATAGTTCTTCATTGAAAAATGCGTAGAACCACTCTTGAAGCAAGAAAAGACTAGATCACAAAATAAACATACTCAAAAGATCTTATCATCTATCTCCAAGAACATTCGATGAAAAGGATATTAAGATTGGCAAAGCATGATAACTAAACCTATGCAACAAGTGAGAAGCAACACTCACATTGTAGCACTGGAAATCAAGCATAGCTTTGAACTCCATGAACTGTTTTAAAGATGGGTTTGAGGCCCATGGTTGTAAAACATAAGGGTTGAACATTTATCATATATGAAATGAATTTTCATATTCCATTTAATCTTGGTTTAGTATTAAATGATGAGTCCCTTCAATTTGACGATATATTCAAGATAGACTGTCAGGACCAGTCCTGTGACTAAGAAATGTCTATCAAGTGAACTTGAATGTCAAAAGTTGAGAAAGGTCCCTGGTCGGAGTTTTCTATAAAGATGGACGCATAGAAAACGTTAGACGACTAGAATGCAAGATGACTAGTAGTTCTGTTTCTTGAACTATGTGGACATGGCAATCTCATAATCATTTGCATAGATACTTACTTTGGGAAGACTAGTATCGGACAGACCTATGAAACTTTACTGTAAGAGATGAAAATCTGTCATAAGTAAATTTCATTTAAGTTATTAGACACTAAATCCTCAAAACCTGAGTGATTTGAGATTACTTGTTTGAGAACTGGTTACTTTGACGTTGACCAACCGTCGCACCGTAAAAGGAGGCTATAAAGGAAACGCTCAGGTAATCACCTATCAAACGAAGTCTAATCTCAAGATCACAAGATTGGGATTGTCCTCCCATAAATCGGGATGAGATGCTTAAAAGTTGTACAAGGCCACTCGGAGAGCTAGAAACTGTAAAATGCATGGCCGTGCTCGGATGAATCATAGGCTATGATTATCTGTTTATTTGATCAGTTGAACTCTGAAACCGAGAAACACCTCTGGACATAATAAGGATGACAACTCTTACCTTATGTTCAAGAGCAAGCATCGAGCGACAAAGGAATTAGGAAATGCACACTTGTCCCTAAGGACAAGTGGGAGACTGAAGGAAATAGTGCCCTTGGTCCAAGTATGCATATAATATTAAGTCTAATAAATGCGGTTCAGTATTAATTAACAAGTTAATAATTCAGTGAGATCAAGTGAGCTGAATGCCTAGCTAGAGGCCGCTTCAGTTCAAGTGGAATTAATTATATTAATCCACAGCTTACTCTTGACTGAACCCGTAGGGTCACACAAATAGTACGTAAACGGATCAAGTATTTAATGGCATTAAATACTCCATATATGGATATTCGGAATCGACGGATCTTGGTTTCAGTGGGAGCTGAGATCGTCATAAGCAAGAAATGAATACTCCGGAAACGATGATATTGCCGGAAACGGAAATATGGATCGTATCGGAAATATGAATATTATCCAAGTCGTAGATGCTGCCGGAAACGGATATATGGTACGTATCGGAAAATATTAATGGAAATGGAAATATTGCCGGAATCAGAAATATTGCCGGAAACGGAAATATTGTCTGAATCGGAAATATTATCGGAATCGGAAAATAATTCCGGAAACGGAAGTATTAAATATTTGTTCGAAACAGAAATTAATTCCGAAATCGGAAATGTTAAATATTGTTCGTATCGGAAATGAATTCCGGAATCGGGAAATTAATCGGAAGCGCGTCGTACGAATTAGCATCGGACGAGAGTTGCTAGACGAAGGCCCAGCACGAAGCCAGGCCCGCGTCCAGCAAGCCTGCGCCCCACACAAGGCAGCCAAGGCCACGCCAGGCCCAGCGCAAGGCCAGGCCCAGCAGGCCAAGACGCGCACACGAGTGGGCTGCGAGCTGCGCTGCTCGCGTGGGCCGCAAGGCTTGCGTGGGCTGAGCGCTCGCGAGGGTCGTGCTCGTGGGTGTTTGTGTCCGATACAAATCCTAAATCTAAAGGGGTTTGTTCAAAGATTAAATTCCTAATCCTAATAGGATAAAATAGTTAATAAGAGTTTTAATATAATTCTAATTAAGCTAATTAGTATCCTAGTAGGATTCCAATTCATTTCCATAAAACTCTATAAATTTAGGCCTAGGGTAACTTATTTAACGGACCATTATTGAAGTATTCAAGGTAAGATTTTAAGCAAAAATCAGCCAAACACTTGCACCCAAATAGCCGAAAATCTAAGAACCTTAAGGGCGATTCTAGTTGGTCAATCTTAAGGCGGATCCGGACGTGCTGTGGACTATCTACGGAGGGACGACACTTGGAGTCCTAAAGACTTGTTCTTGTTCGGTTCGGGCGCAGCTAGGGAGGGCACGCTACAAAGTGTATGCATCTAAATTATGCTATATGAATAATGGTGTAAATAATATGTTTCCTGGCATTATGGTTTTTCCGCATGATTTATGTTTATTCATATTTATCATAACTTAACAGCCTCTAGCTAGGCATTCAGCTCACTTGATCTCACTGAATTATTAACTTGTTAATTAATACTGAACCGCATTTATTAGACTTATCATTAAATGCATACTTGGACCAAGGGCATTATTTCCTTCAACTCATACATGCAAACCAACTTGAACAACATTCTTGACATAATTCAACGATTATAAAAGTCCATAACATGATAGTTCAATAGAATCTATAAAGCATAATTCAATTCATAATATGCTCGTTCACATAGATTCAACAGTAATAATGACATGCTTGTTCTCAACATTAAACATGAATTCATAATAACATATTCATTCTCAATCATCAAACATGAATTTCCAACATATAAGTTCACATGATTCGCATTCAATACACTTCATAAAGTCCTCAAGGGATGGGTGGTCACCCTAGTCTTGTACGTACCTGGAATACCTAAGTACGGGGGCCACTGTGCGAATCACGACTCACTAGAAATCAACTCCTATAAACAAAACAAGAAAACTAAATTATTATCCATGTTTACTAAATTTCCAGAAACTATTTAAGAAACTAAAACCCTTAGTTTAGTTAAAAATCATTCATTAATTGATAATTTAATAGTCTCAAATAGTCAACTCAAGTCCTAGCATAAAAACATTGACTTTTTCGCTTTAAAACCCTTAAAAACCAACCTTTTAAAGCTTATAAACATTCTGAAAATTTAGATTGATTCCCATAATTTAAATTGTCATTAAATTATGTAAATCAATCGCTAAATCAATTTGAAACCAAAACCCTAACAAAGGTTTAATCCGAAAACGTGTTTTGACTTCAAAAATCAACGCTTTATAAATATAAAATCTGAAAATTACAAAACCAATCATCAAAACCAATTTCTTTAATTCAAACATACTACAAACCCAATACGGTGTTCATAACCATTTTAATTAATCTATACAATCCAATAATTAAACTTAATCACAATAATTAAATCAATTTAAAACTGAAATTAAAGTTCAAAAGTATACAATGGATTATCACCAATCAACAACACACACACACACAACAATTAATGTGTTGTGTGTGTGGGGCGTCGAGCAACAACACACAGCACACGCAACACGCCGCACGCGAGTAGCGCAGGCAGCGCGCAACGAGGCAGCGACGAGGGCACGCGAGTGCTGGGCGAGAGGGGCGATGCACGCGAAGTGCTGGGTGAGAGAGGCGATGCGCGAGTGCTGGGCGCAAAAGGCAGCAGCAACACGGGCGCTGCGGGGCTGCGGGGTGAGGCAAGGCACTCGAGCAATGCTCGTGCCTTGGGCTGCAAGAAAGGGGACGGTCGAAGGGGTGTGTAGGTGTGCCGCAAGGAGAGAGGAAGTGAGGAGAGAGAGGGAGTGCTGAAAATTCTTGTGAGGGTTTAATGAGGGGGTCTATTTATAGTTTTTCTCTCCCATGTGGGCTAGGTTATGGTAATTTGAGTTGGGCTTATTACTGGGCTCAATTCATTAAATCCCTTGCAAGCTTTGTTGGGTTTAATTAAAACAAAACGACCGGGCTTTAAGTTTATTAAATTCGTTTTTGAAATACGACCCAACAATTCCCGATTAAATAAATTCCTTGAATTTATTTAATAAAATCCGGTTTTCGAAATAATTAATATTTAAATTAATTAAAAAATAAAAGCGCATTTAATTCTCATTAAATGAAATTAATTTATAAAAATACACGAAATGTTTTATAAATATAATAAAATATATTTATAATTATAGAAAACTACGAGGTATTACACTATAAGTGCTAAACCTTACGGGTTTTGCACGAAATAGAATTCAGTAGGCTTTAAGCAAAGAATTTTAAGAAATGAGCTAAAAAGGAATATTCTAAAATCATGTTAAGTTAAAATGAATATGAGTGTGAGTGTAGGAACGGGATGAACGGGTTTATTTTCTACGATTTATTTGCTTTCATTTGTTGAGACATGTTATGTTGAATGTTGTTTGTCGAGGCTATGAATGATGTCACCAAGGGCTCGCAACGAGCAATCCGTTCACAATGATTATGCCATATCGATGCAATTATGAGTGTTTTCTTTCATATTGATTGTGAATTAGAAATTGACATATGATGTTAGAGAAAGTTGAATTTTAGTATCCTTTGACCTATCTAGATCTGATGTGATTTTTGGAATAAGTTGGTTGAATATATATGAAGCTAACACTAATTGTTTGAGGCATAGTGTGACCAAAACGCCAAATGAGGATAGGATTGCATTCCATAAGTTAGTAAGAAAACCAACGGTGCATATTGTCACTGCTTTGAAAGTTCCGGTGGTGAATTTTTCTGGTCATCCTTGTAGTGTTGTCGATCACCACTCACTGACACAACTATTGTTTGTGAATATGTTTCCCTGAAAAGAAACCTAGTATGCCTCTACAGAGAGAATTAAACTTTAGCATTAAAGTAATCACAAGATCCACCCCTATTCCTAAAGCACCCATAGAATGACATCAACTGAGTTGCAAAGAATTGAAGAATCAATTAGATGATTTACTTGGATAAGGGTATATTCAACTGAGTGCATCACTTTTGGGGAGCCCTGTCATATTTATGAGGAAAAATGATGAAACATTGAGGTTATGAATAGATTATAGAGAGTTGGACAAAAATAAATATCCTTTATTCCGCATTGATTATTTGTTTGACCAACTTCGAGGTACAAAAGTGTTTTCAAAGACAGATTTGAGGTCTGGATACCATAGACTTTATAATAAACTTGAGGATATTCCAAGAACAACCTTTAGAACCAACTATGGTCACCATGAGTTTGTTGTAATACCTTTTGGGTTAACTAGTGCATCAAATGTATTTATGGATTTAATGAACCACATTTTCAAACCATACCTTGATGAGTTTGTAGTTGTTTCCATTGATGATGTTTTGGTACATTCTAAGAGTAATGAGGAACACGAGGAGCATTGGAGAAAAGTGTTAGATATGTTGATTGAAAACCAATTATGTGCTAAGTTGTCAAAGTGTAAATTCTGGCTTAAGGAAATATCGTTTTTAGGTCATATTATTTTTGAGAAAGGTGTATCTGTTGATCATGAGAAAGTAAAAGCAATCGTGGAATACCCTAGACCAACCAATGTCCCTGAAGTATGAAATTTTATGGGTTTAGCTGAAGATTATCGAAAATTTATCTAAGATTTCTCTAAGGTTGCCTTACCCACAATCCGATTGGTTAGAAAGAATATTAAGTTATGGGGAATGATGATTGTAAATCTGCAATTTGAGAACTTAAGAGACGTATCACAATTTCCTATATCCTTGCCTTCCATCCGGAACTAAGATATTTGTTATTTATATTAATACTTCTAAACATGGAATATGATGTGTCGAAATGGAACAGGAAGGTCATAGATGATTCTCTCGCCAACTCCAAGTCCCTGAATAGAACTACCTTACTTATAATCTTGATATACAATACCCTACCAGAAAAGCTAATAATATTATAGATGCTTGAGTCAAAATCTTACCTAAATTCGATCCTACCTTTCTACGAGCCAACCAAGATGATCTGTAAAACCTAGAAGTTAAGTTGTTAAGAATAAAGGATATGTTTGTTTAAATGCGTTAAGTCAGTACCGAGGCCAACTTTGATTGATGAGACTAAGGAAATATTTGTTATGGAAGTCAAGTTCCTTAAGGATAAAGGAAACGTTTGCTTGAATGCGAGGCCAACTTTGAATTATGAGATTAGGAAAGCACGAATTAAGGATTTGCAATAGGAACAAATGATCGTTGTGGAAGTCATGACCATTAGGTTCGAGATTATTCTGAGCTATCACCATCAGCTACACGTACTAAAAGATCGTCTATTGATAACGAACATAGAACCAATGACATTGTTAGCATGCTTCAGAAACCCATGATTGGAGTAGATTCTATGATAAAACCACATGAAAAAGGCATAAACGTTATCAATGGTCCTTGTAATTCTCTTTTCTAATTATTATGTATGATACTCGTTGATATTCCTTTATTTATTATTTGTCATATATGTTCAAAGTTTGTACCAAATAGGTTGATATGTGTAGATTGTTGAGTATTAGGTAACCTAAAGAAGTCCAGGCATATTGGAATGATGTGATGTGAGGATGATAGGTTAACAACTATGAGAAATATTGACAGTTAATCGTTGAAAAAGGAGGGTAGATTTCTACAATGACTAAGAGACAAAAGATTGAAGTTGAAAGCTTATCAGACATTTACGGAAAGGAAATTTTACTTGCCTAAGTGACCAAATATATTTCGAGAAAGAAACATGATAGATCTCTAATAAGAGAACAAGACTTTAGATTCCAATGAGATGAGATGAGTTAATTTGAGGAAATCATTTTAAGAATGATAACATGAAAATGTTACCTTGGGAACCCCGATCTTATGTGCAAGAAACAATTATGTATGAGTATTATAGAGGATCAAGATAAGTTACCATTATGTGTCATATATCTGGTATCAATGGAATTAGTGTAAAAGTATTTTTGAAGGTTCGTTGAGCTATTAAAAATATACTAGAGGTTGTAAACCAAATACCATAAAGTTAACTGAAATTATTTTGGGATTATCAATTGTATGTGAGATCTTGATGAATCATAGTTAAGACCCGTGCTTCGATACATTCAGTAAAACTACCTATGGTTAGTTTAAGAATTATGGAGAACCCTAAGGAACAAATTTGAGGAAAATACAGGAGTTCGCGAAGTTTTGAAATATGTCAAGTTGGCAAGAAAGTAGTTTCGAAGGCTATGAAATGGTAAGCTAGGGTGAACAACCTAGACTAATCTATGCTAAAGTATCTACCGCATATTTTGAGTATATGTAGAGACCTCAACCAGGCTATGTTCAAGGATTGAGTCACGTGATTTGGGTTGAGCCCTCCATTGTTGAAAGAATTTGACTTAGGAGTGAGAATGTTGAACATCATTGTGTTAAAGTTAAATCAAATAAATGCATGTTGAAGGACTAAAGGATGATTGATATGCCTTTATTAAGGAAGCTAAGAAGTTATCAATAATTGGTCTATCAATAAGGTTGAATGATAAAGTACCGAAAAAGCACGAGTTTGTATTTTATAAGTGGCGAATCACAAATCAAATCAAGGTTATTCAAGGTTTCAAAGCGTTCAAGTTAGGGTTGATTTTCGAGTTACCTTTCCGTACCCTTCATAATGATTGTTTTTGTGGTTGTAAGTACCTAAGTGTATTCTTAGATATGTTAGGGAAGCTAAGCTAGAAATTTTAAAGTTATGCAAGAATAGTATGCGGGACCCAACATGATTTATGGTGAAAATTATGAAATTGAGTTTACACATGAAGCTTTGAGGATTGTACAACAAATAAGTTATCAAGAATTAATTTGTCAATAAGGTTGATGATATCATTGAATGTTAGAATTTCGAAAAGAATTATCAATGATTGAGGATTGCAATGGAATTGAGATTAGAAAATCCATAAATGACATATCTATAGGACCAGGTAGGCTGAACTAAGTTTTCTGGGAGCTAGATTGTTTGTGATAAAGGCACGCTTTATGGCTTAGCATTATCCGCAAAATATGAGGTTTGTCGACTTAAAATATAAAGGATAAGTAACAAAGTCATATGTCTAATGATGTATTCCTAGTCACATGATTGGACTCGAACCCCTGCAACGAACGTAGTCAACAAAGTTATTTAACGTAGAAGAAAAGATCGAAGATCGAATTCAAAACAAACCAAGTAATGAAAGTCAACGACAAGATTCCTGCAGCAAAGGAGCCCAATAACAAATGAAAGCGAAACATCTTCAATTAGTCGCCTAAGAACGAAATTATGTACGAATCACTATGTTTTCCGTGAATATGTAATGTATCAACCATGCTTATGCGTGAAATCAAATGATTGGTTATGATATGTTTTCGATTAGTGAATGACGAATAAAACGGTTAAATATGACTCGTATGATTTTAAGAATGGCAAGTTCGACTGAGCTCCAGTTTCGAGGACGAAACTTTTTCTAAGGGGGTGAGAGTGTAATACCCCGAAATTTTTAAACTCGATTTATTAAAATTAAATATATTTATTAGCTTGATTTCGTTTTAAATAATTACGAATAATCCAATTTCGTTAATTTAAACGTTTTTACGATTTATTTTTAAACGATAAATTTATAAACAAAAATTTATTTATTTTTCGTTAACGATAATTTTTACAAGGAATTATTTTAATTAAACATTTCTGTTTTTAGTAGTTTCCAAAAATAGCAATAATTTCAGGAATTTTGGCCTAATCTTGCGAAATTACGAAATTGCCCTTAGAAGAGCCAAAATCCACTTTTCCCTTTTTCTGCTTGCTCTCCACGTACAAAGTAGTGAAGAATTTTTCTTCCTTCCTCCTCTTCCCTAATAATCAGTCTCCATTCATAACCCAAGTTCAAATTTACTTCTTTCTCTTCTTCAGTTACAAATTCAGCCTTCCAGAAAGTAATTTCAAACACCAAAAATCCAAACCAATTTTTACTCCCCTTTGTGCGAACCACCACCGCCACCATTTCCACCACCGTCGGCCACCACGCAAACCACCTACTCCCCATCATTATCCCAACCACCAGGCACCGCATAACCGCCATCCACCACCGCACACAAACCACCGTACTCCCCCTGCCCTCTTCGCAACTCCCCTGCCTCCTTTCTTTTTCTTTCTTCCCCCACCGCACCACCGTGCCACAACCACCAACCCCCAACCACTCTCGCTGCTACCCTCAATCACCGAGCTTCTTCAACCACCTCTCACATCCCCCACCGCCACCCTTGAACCCTCGACTTTTCTCACGCACTCCCCTCCTTTTCTCCCTCTCCTCCGCGAGCCGGAACCACGCTGCCAGCACCGCCCAGCCACGCCGGCGATTCCCCGTCGTTGACCACCGAGCCCAGCCACCCCAGCTTCCTTCCTTCCTCCTCTCTTTCCTCCCCTGCTCTTCTTCGTGCACCCCTCCCCTGTTTCTTGCGTTTCTTTTCCCAGAATCCAAAAACAAATTTGTGGTTTTAAAAGTTTGATTTCCTTCCCTCAAACCCAATTTAAAGATTGGGCCATTTTTCCACTTGGGCCTTTGTTAAGTTAAAAATTAAATGGTTATTTCAGATTTGTTAAATCACTAATTTCCATGATTTAGTAAATTGTTATGATATAATTATTTACTAATAAATTGTTATTATTTTTCAGGTTTAATTATTGATTTTACAAAATAAATTATTAGATTTATTTAACAAAAATAAAATTTAAATAACATTTTCATGAAAACCGGTTTATGAATATGAATATATATATTTCGTTTAAAGTTTTGATTAATAATATTTTCATTAAATCATGAAATTATTTATTATTAAAAATTATTTATTTATAAACTCATTTACTTATAAATTTTATTATTTATAAAGTATTGATTTTAGATTATTTATTGCTTTTAATACTAATTCGATGATTTAATATTTTGAAAGAAACTGGAAAACAAAGGAAAACAAACGAACGAACCAAGGAAAACAAAACCCTTAGCAAATCGCGGAAGTGAGGTAACGACTATTGCTAGTACCCGCAATTCCCTTATAAATACGATTATGAAATTACAACGTTAGGATTGATTTATTAAATGAATGTTTTGACATGTTTTATGAATTGCGGGAAATGAAATATGATTTTATTGAATTATTTATGATTTGATGGAATTATTCCTTATATTATGATTGATTGAATGTTCTTATAAAATAATGTTTATAAGAAACCATGACAGGAATGATGATTTATTCTGATCACATGATCTAAAGGAATTATGTTACTTCAACTGAAGTAAAAAGGCTAAAATGTAAAATTAAACGAAACATGATAAAGTAAAGTGAAAGACCTAGTCTGTTTGGCAGTATATGTTCACAGGTTACGATTCTCGGTCATGCATGTACCCATGAGGCTTCCGCCCATTGAGCCAAGGCTCTCATGTTTTCGGGCTAAGGCCCCATGTTTTATGGACAGCGGTCCATCGTGGAAGACGTTCCACCATGTCATACTTGCCAAGGCTAGCATGTGCACCCTAAAGTTGAGAATGAATTAAATAAAGGACTTTTTAAAATGTTTTACATTATTCTATTCTCCCTGTGTTATTAAATAAAATGAATTGAAATGAATTTACGTTGCTAGAATAGTTCGTTACTGAGTCTTAGGCTCACCGTTTTTGTTTTCTGTTTTAGGTACTGCTGGGAACGACGGAAACGAGTAGTGGCGAGGATTTCACTTTAATATTATTCACCTAGTCTATGCTTAATGCTTTAATAGTTTAGTTAAAGACTTTTAGTAGTGATGTACCTTAATTTTGGGAATATAAAGGATTATTATATTAATTTGGAGTTTTAATGGCTTAGAATATGATAGTTGCCTTGTAATTCCCAAGAGGGAGTTATGGAAGGTAATGTCCCGACCAAATTAGGTTAATTCCGCTGCTAATTATGATTTAATACTTGGATTAGAGGTCGGGGCGTTACAAAAAAGCTAGAGACTTAATTTGTCAAAATGGAGCATTGAAAAGTGTAAAAGTTAAAATGGTGTAACTATTTTGAAAGAGAAGTATGCTTGACACTAGTTTAAGAGTAGCTACTTGGGAAAATAAATAAATTAGAGGGAGTGTATAACATGTTAACAGTACCATATTTTAACACCAATCAATTTCTTGACCTAGTGCAAATGAGTTCACCTTCCAACCACAAATTTTGGGGTTTTCCACAAGGAATACTTGGGGGAAGTAGTTCCTTATTCTTAAAAGCGTATAACTCGCTCGAGTTCTTAACCTCCCAACACATATGAACCAACCTTATTGCTACTGTAACTAGGGGTGGCAATTAGATCATGTTGGGTCGGGTTAGTGTTCGGGTCATTATTAAACGGGTTGGAAATCCCCAACCTGAACCTGATCTGTTTAAGAAATCAGGTTGAAAATCTAAACCCTAACCTGATCTGTCTCTAATCGGGTCAACCCAAACCTAATCTGTTTAACCTGATTTTTTTACCTTAAATTTATACAATTTTGTTAACCCAATTGACCTACTTATTTCGGATCAACCCGAACCCATTGTATATAAGGCTTTAATCTGGAGTAGCATCAAATTAATTTATCTATACGAGAAGTTGAGAAAATAATACGAAATAGCCAAATTAAGATTGTAAATGATACATACTGAGTATTTAAGTTATACAGAGTATATTACAACTAATTGAACAATTGGAATTTAAGCTACACAAATTAGATCAAACAAGATCTTTAAAAAAAAAAAATATATGCTCTAAGTTCTACGCTTGATGGTAATTGCTAACACATGCAATTTTCCCTAAATGGTTAACTCGCCTTTGGCTCTGTTGCAAAGCACAAACAAGAAAAAACAATTAGACATAAAGATAACCACTCAACTAAAATCAACGAAATCATTGTAAATCAAGTTATGTTCTTCAATATGACTCTTAAACAAAGACACAAAAATTACTGTAAAATTAACATATAATACAAGAATTATTCTAAAATCAACATATAAACCACGGAATTACTCTGGAATTAACATAAAACCCAACTAAATTACTCTAATACCAACATATAATCAATTATGAGTAGGAAACTAAAATAAAAATACATGCAATATAAATCGAACATATTTAGAACAGTCGAAAATTACCTTTGGGTTGTGCTGCTTGTGCGGGATGTAAAAATGAGGTGGAGACCGGAGGAGGTAGAGATGATACTGTGAATAGCTTTCTTTGGATACGAGAGAGCTACAACTAAGAAGTACAAGGATGAGAATGAGAACAAGCTCAACCCAAACCCGCTATTTTCAGGTCGGGTCAGCTTTTGCCAGCCCTAACTGTAACCCTCCAAAACAACCAAACCCACAAACTGCAAACTAACAAAACAAACATAACCAACACCCCAGAAACCACAATTGATTACAACTACTAGTAACAATCACAGAATAATATTGATCATCAAAATTGAAAAGAGAAAACATCACAACTACCCACAACAGCCTATGCAAACACAATATAACAAGTAAAACCACCAAACAAGCAACAACCTAACTCGAGAAGCTACGATAACAAAGGAAAATGACCCTTAACTGAAACCCTTAACTACCCTTCACCTACATTGCCAAGATCGGGATATTTTCATTACTACAAGACGCAACGGGTAAAATTTGATGGCCAATCAGAATCCAAAATTCCCAAACCAACATAACACAACCAAAAACCAACAAATCAATACCGAAGTTGAAACCCTATTCCATAAAACTTTACCTTTATCTGGAAATTAAAGGCGGCGACATGTTACCTTTACCAACAATTAATGACGACGTTATTTTGGGAATTGTAGGGGGTATTTGTTTTGCATGTTATTCCCCTACGGGGTTTTGTAAGCTTTTGAATTTCGAAGGAGTCGCAACCAAACAATATTTAAAGGTCCGATTTGGAAAGACCAAGGTTGACTCTTTGTGGACAAGGAATTGAATCTTAGAAACGGATGGGTGAGATCCGGGCTAGGAAATAAGATGCTTATTTCGCGAGCTTTAAAAATTGTATTCGAGTACATAACAAGAAGCATTTTCGGATAACCCTAGTCATGACACTATGTTGGTTTGAACATGCATTTAGAACACGAATATTGTTGCTTGTATGTGATCACTTGCTTTAAAGTTAATTAAAGGAACCTAAGGCCGGTTTGTCCAAGAATTATCTTTGTTAAGCGTGATGTGACCTTTTGTATATTTGTTGAATTTAGCATGTGAGGCGATGAAAGCAATAAACAAGTAAAGCATCATCACAATAAGTAAAGGAATTATTGAAAGTTCGTACATAACCACATCACCTTAAAATTAAGGTGAGTAACGAGTGCGGAATTGAAATAGCAAACATAAAGGTGCAATATTGAAAGCGTTATTGAAAGGTGCGATATTGAAATGCGTTATTGAAATGACGATTTTGAAACTTTACTATTGTATTTGAGATCCGAACGCCAAACGACTACTTAATAATAAGTGCGTACGACACGGTTTCAATTCTAAAAATCTCAACTTTAGGATAAGTTGCTCATCCCAAAGTGTCTTAGATTTTGATTATTGAAATTGAACTTTGAATATTGAACTTTGAATATTAAATCTTGAATATTGAATCTTGAACTTAGGAGGCTAAATGTTTAAAGTCCAAATCTTTTAATGTGAAAAATATCTCAACTTTAATGTGCTCCATAACTTTGACATTGATTCTAGTTTAAGGAAGTGATTACAAACAACCTTAAACATCATAGAATCTATAACTTGTATTTGAATAATAAAAGGGTTTTGATTTTGTAAAAATGTGTGATTGTTGTAAGCAACACTTTTAAGAGTAAAAGTGTCAACTTTACTAATCATTTTTTAAATAAAGATTGAATCTTGTATGGCATAATGGAAGTGGTGTTTTGGACAATCATTTGGAGAGGGTTTCAAGAGTGAAACATCCCAAAGATGACACCTTTAGCATTGTTTTTCCTAGTCAATCAAGGGTATGAACCTTAATGATAACATTATAGGATTTTGGATTTAGAAAGGTAGAAGAGTAGAAAACTTTGTAGATTTGAGTAGGGATTCAAAATTACCTAGTTAGGGTCAGGTTGGATTTCCGATTAGTGCTCCCAATTGCTTAAATGCTTAGAATTGTATAGGAATTTGTATTTTAGAATTGAATTTTGTATTTTGATTTTGAGAGAAGATTTTGAAATTACGACGTTGTGTTTATGATTTTCTGCCCCAAATGCTTAGGAAATGGGGGCTTAAATAGAGAATTAACCGGCTAAAATCCAAAAGCCACCTGCGCCCTGCGCAGGGCCCTACGCCTGGCGCAAGTGACGTGGCTCAGAAACCGCCAAAGCAAGGACGATGACACTGTCCTTGCATTTGTCTCTTATGGGTGTACCTTTGTACGAATTGTACGAAGTTGGAACGTAGAGAATTCTTAAGGATTAAGGCTTGATTTGCGTTTAAAAACAAGCCGTTTTGAAGTTCGAAATTGTGTTTGGACTCGGTTTAACGGGACGGGGCCCAGCATGCTCGATTTTGTGGGTCGGCGCCCGATTTTGGTTTGCTTAGTGTCATTTTGACTGGAAAAGGCCTTGTAAAGCCAATGGAGAGGTCCATTGGGTGACATTATGTTTGGATTTTGAAATTGATTATTGGAAATTGATTTTTGTATCGAGTTCCGTAATGGGAACGGGCTCGGGGATTGGACTTTGGATTTTAGATTTTGGAATACATTTGAGCAATTGGGACCTCCGTACGGAGTCGCACCAACCACCTAGCAAGGATAATAGTATCGTCATCATCCCATCAGGGGAGACACGATTTAGGTGTCTACAGAAGCCCCCACTTTGACTGAGCTTCGGTTAGGAAAGCGATAGTCAAAGTTTTCGAATAGGGACGGAGAACGGTCAAGATGTTCTGCACTCAAGAACATTCTTTGTACGCCGGTACCTACACAAGACAAGCGTTAGAAATAAGGATAGAGTCTATCTCCGTGCGGTTGTGACGACTCTGATTTGTACTTGTACCGCTTTCCCGTCCTTGGTTCAGGACGGAGCTTGGCATTGAAAATTTTGAATCTTGAAAATTTGAATTTTTTGAATTTTGAATACCCGGAGTTGATCCGTTGGGGATATATCCACTGGGGAAAAGAGTTTTTTATTGACTCTTAAAATTTTGAAATTTTGGCTGACTTTCCTGGAGATTGGGTCCGTTTGGAGCCGTACGCCTGAATTCTTGTATTTTTTGGACTTTGTATTCCTTTTGAATTTTGTACTTGGCATGTGTAGATAATGACTCTACTAGTGACCTTGTTGGGTCTTTTAGGAGAGTAGGCTAGGATAGCCTAGACGTTGTCATAGAATTCTTGAATACATGCTTCGGCATGGATAGCCTAGGCGTTGGTGTAGAACTTGAATACTTGCTTGGGCGTGGATAGCCTAGGCGTTGGTGTAGAACTTGAATACCTGATTCGGCATGGATAGCCTAGGCGTTGGTGTAGAATTCTCTATTGAAGTAGAGGTCCCTGGCTAAACTTGTATTGCCACTGGGGATTTTTTTTAGAATCTTGATTTTTGTATGGGCTAGTATAAGATAGCCCCCAGGTTTGGATGTTGATTTTATTTGGAGGGTGCTGGAGGTATTTGGGACTCCTTGTGTTGTGGGATCTTTTGTGGTGATGACGTGTCACGCGTTCCTCAGAGGTATCAAGTATGCGCTGGCACGATCTTCCTGCAACCTGCAAAAACAAGAATATTCCCGAAGGAATATTCCCTCTGATGCCTAAGTAAGTATTGGCTAGAGAGAGAAGTAACTTTTTGAGAGAAGGCAGAGCAGAATAATTTAAAGTAGGTGGGAATGAGTTGAATGCCCCTTTTACCTTGGGAATTGAACTATTTATAGGGCCACGGTTTCTTGGGAATTGATCCCTAAACCCTAGCTGCATGATTGGATGACCTCTGAGATTGGGACATGTGTCCCTTAGAGGATGTTTTCTAGGGCTGAGGGTGCCTTTCTGAGTTGGGCCTGCCTTTTCGACTTTTATTTTACTTCTTCAATAAGACGTTTCTTAAGTGTCCATTTTATCATACGAAAGCCACGTGTCACTTTTTAGTTTAGGCCACATCACCTTGCATTTTGTATTTTGTACTTGTATGTTTGTATGTTGAATTTTGTATGCATAAGACTTATGGATGCCTTGCTTGCTTTTGAATATTTCGGCGTATGAGCACTTTCCGAGCTTGGCGTCGAATCGCCCCAGGGTTGCAGCTTACCCATTTGCTGCCTCTTGGGAAGGAGCGGAGCTCAAGGATGTGTCTTTAGCGACCTTCCGTAGAGCTTTGCGTGTCTTGCCTGTCAGAGAGGTAGGCCTTTTTACTGTTCTGGATTTTCATCTTTGTTGTATTTGTATGCTTGTCTGAGCTATCTGTCGCCCTTTTGATGATGCGCCTACACCTTCTTCATCCATGCGGGCCTTTTACCTGTCCGAACAACGGGTGTTGTTCCCGGGAGTGTACCGTTCCATGTGGTATCTGGGTGAGCGGGTGACTCCTCAGCATAATGTGAGAGGCAGGTTCGTCCCTATGGATCCTCCGGAGTCCATGCTGGCGAAGACTGTTGATGTTGCTCGACTTTACTCGGATGCCATAGAGGCTGGGGGCAAGTCCATTAGTCTCCCATGGGAGAACTTTATGGATAGGAGGAGCTGCTATGATGACCTCTTGGCGAGGCTTGCCCCACCTGTTCACTTTGTGCCGCCGGCGAGCTTTTGGATTTGAATCTTGTATTTTTGTATTTTCGTATCTTGTATTATTGTATTCTTGTATAATAGGATCATTGTATGTGTGCTTGTATGAGGAGGCGGTCGACCCTGAGAATGTCCCTTATGCTGACTGGGTTATCCGTTATATGGACTCAGATAGGGAGCAGGTGGAGGTTACTGTTCCAACGGTCTCTCCTCCGCATCGGGCGGCGACTGATTCCCTTCTCGAGTATTATGCAGCTGTAAGTGCCTTTGTATTTTCTTCAAATTGGTTTCAATTTTGTATCCTTAGAAATTAATCTTAAATTTTGTATGCAGGCGCCTCGGGCGAGAGTGCGTCGTTGGATGCTCGTGATTGATTCTTTGAAGAGGCACTGCGTCAAACTGACCAAGAAGCTTGCTGGCAAGGACAGAGAGGTGAGTTTGTTGCCTACGAGGTGTTTGTTAGGTTATGACAAATATAAACAATATATTTCATGCGTAAAAAACTATAAAGCCAGGAATCCAAATTAATTGCCACATAGTGAATTAGCATAATTTAGGATACATACATGTGATGCGTGCCTTCCCTAGCTGCTTACGAACCGAACAAGAACAAGTTTAGGATTCCAAATGTCACCCCTCCGTAGATAGTCCACAGCACGTTAGGATCCGCCTTAGATTCAATTAACTAGAATATTATCTAAGGTTTTATGTTTATTCGGAAAGCTTAATTATTAAGTTAGGCAAATTATTAAATTCTTTCTCGAACTTTAATCTATGTGAATACTTATTGAATTGTCATATAAATTGTGATTTATGAACCACGTATTTATAGGGTGGAAATAACATAACTAGAATTCTACTAGGATTCCAATAACTAAATCCATTAGGATTCTAGTTAAATTAAATCATTAGAATTTAATGTTTAATCAAACACCTAAGTGTTTCAGATTTAACAAAAACATTCAATTAAAGTAGAATTAGGAAAATGATATTAAGAGAGAAATCCTAAATGACCATGGATTTGGTCGCACGAAGCTTCGCTGCCACGCAGCCCACGAGGGGCGCTGGTGCTCGGCTCGGCCCAAGGTATGGGCGCTAGCAGCACGCATCCCATGATGTTTGGGTGCTGCTCGCTGGGCTTGCTTTGCTCGCTGCTCGCGCGCTGGGCCCGCCTTGCTGCTCGATCGCGCGCGTGGGATTCGCTGGGAGCTGGGCCTGGCTTCGTGCTAAGCCTTGCGTCTAGCAAGCTCGTCCGTCGATTTTTTCGTACGTCGCGCTTCCGATTCGTTTTCGTTTTCTGATTCCGGAATTCATTTCCTATTCGAACAGTATTTAATATTTCCGATTCCGGAATTTATTTCCGATTCGAACAAATATTTAATATTTCTGACTGGAATTTATTTCCGATTCCGACAATATTTCCGATTCCGGTAATATTTCTATTTCCGATAATATTTTCCAATACGTACCATGTTTCCGTTTCCGGCAACATCTACGACTTGGATAATATTTATATTTTCGTCATGATCCATATTCCCGTTTCCGGCAATATCATCATTTCCGGAGCATTCATATTTTCCTTTTGACGATTCAGCTCCCACTTGAACTGAGATCCGTCGTTTCCGAATGTTCATAAATACAGTATTGAATTCACTTAAATACTTGATCCGTTCATGTACTATTTGTGTGACCCTACGGGTTCAGTCAAGAGGAAACTGTGGATTAATATTATTAATTCTACTTGAACTGAAGAGGCCTCTAGCTAGGCATTCAGCTCACTTGATCTCACTGAATTATTAACTTGCATAATTAACGCATTTATTAGAATTATCATTGAATGCATACTTGGACCAAGGGAATTATTTCCTTCAGTCTCCCACTTGTCCTTAGGGACAAGTGTGCATTGCCTGGTTCTTTTGTCGCTTGATGCTTGCTCATGAACATAAGGTAAGAGTAGTCATCCTTATTATGTCCAGAGGTATTTCTCGGTTTCAGAGTTCAACTGATCAAATAAACAGATAATCATAGCCTATGATTCATCTGAGCACGGCCATGCATTTTTCAGTTTCTAGCTTTCCGAGTGGCCTTGTACAACTTTCAGCATCTCATCCCAATTTATGGGAGGACAATCCCAATCTTGTGATCTTGAGGTTAGACTTCTTTTGATAGGTGATTACCTAAGCGTTGCCGTTATAGTATCCTTTTACGGTGCGACGGTTGACAACCTCAAAGTAACCAGTTCTCAAACAAGTAATCTCAAATCACTCAGGTATTGAGGATTAGTGTCTAGTAATGTAATGAAATTTACTTATGACAGATTTTTATCTCTTTCAGTAAAGTTTCATAGGTCTTGTGCCGATACTAGTCTTCTCAAAGTAAGTATCTATGCAAATGATTGCGACATTGCCATGTCCACATAGTTCAAGAAACATAACTACTAGTCATCTTGCATTCTAGTCGTCTAGTGTTTTCTATGCGTCCACCTTTATAGAAAACTTCAGACCAGGGACCTTTTTCAACTTTTGACATTCAAGTTCACTTGATAGACGTTTCTTAGTCAAAAGACTGGTCCTGATAGTCTATCTTGAATATATTGTCAAATTGAAAGCACTCATCATTTAATACTAAACGAAGATTAAATGGAATATGAAAATAAATTTCATATATGAAAAATGTTCAACCCCAATGTTTTACAACCATGGGCCTCGAACCCATCTTTAAAACAATTAGTGGAATTCAAAATTATACTTGATTTCCAGTGCCACAATGTGAGTGTTGTTTTTCACTCGTCGCATTGGTTTATTTATCACGCTTTGCCAATCTTTAATATACTTTTTCATCGAATGCCTTTCGAGATAGGATAATAAGATCTTTTGAGTATGTTTATTTTGTGATCTAGTCTTTATTGCTTCAAGAGTGGTTCTACGCATTTTGCAATGAAGAACTATCAAGTCAGCAGACATGTGATATACCCAAGTTCAATGAAGAACTCTGAACGTAAACAACTCTGTTTTATTGCTTCTTAGGCAATAAGTACTGTACTTCAACTGTATAGGTTGCTAGTGATGCTTTGTTTGGATTTTCTTATCCAAGAAGTTCACGGATATGCGGAATACTTTTCGGCTGTATCTTAGAACATAGAAATTAATATTTAATTTCCCACGCAACAACTCATGGTCTTCAATCCATGTTGCCATTTCAAAACACGATGCGTTGTAGCTCGTCCTTGCCAATGGTTAACTCCAAAGGGATCTTGCTTGATCCTTTGCCAGTGTTTATGCGTGTATCATTGATATATAACATATCTTTATTTCCTTGATTCAAGAACTATTCCTATGTACCTTTTCAAGTACCATAAGTTTTTCTTGATTTCAATCTAGTTGATCTTTACGTAGAACAATAGACATTGGTATATGTTTGCAATGCCTAAAGTCATACGATATATTTTTGGTGAACCTTATATTATATCATACATGATAAATTCTTTTGCAGAATAATTCCCAATTGAATTTTATTCATGTAACTTTAGCTCATTCAGTTTCAGTAGATACAGAATCTAGATAAATTCTTTAATCTATAATATAGGTGAAGAATCTCATTTAGATCCTTTGATGTTTAACTTAGTAAATTCTTATACATAGTTCAAACATTCATTACTTAGATTTATTCACATGGGTCGAATATCTCCTATTGAGTCTTTCATGTTTGATTTAGTAAATGCCATTACTTAATCCAAAACAATGTTCTAAGATCTTTTGAGTATATATCTTAATACCAGTATGTACTAAGTTTCGCCTTGGTCCATCATTGATGAATAATTTCAAATCTAAGTCATTAGAATTTGAATGTTATTTCACAATAGAGAGATATATGTGTGATACACATAGGACCAATTAAGTTTTACGTAATCCCACTAAACTTCATATATATAAGAATCACGTACATTTTATGAAATTAAAATACTTATTAGCTTCACTAAAATACAGCTCCAATTCCCAATTGCTTGCTTAAATCCATACTTAGATTTCATAAGCTATCTTTCCTTTTCAACCATTTATTTGGATCCACAAATCCTATGACATGCCATGTACATAGTTTCTTCCAACATTTGATTGAGGAATACGTTTTGTCATCCAATTGCCATATGTACCAATATGCAATTATTGCTTGATTTATAGCCTTGAGCATTATGATTTTGCATGAGGTTTCAACACAATCCACACCGTGAATTTGCTTATAACCTTTAGCAACTAGTATAGCTTTGTGTGTGAACACAATTCCATGTTTTGATGGTTTTTATCCTTAAAACCAATTTGCAACCAATAGGTGTGAAACTATTCTTGCAAATCAACAAAATTTCAATTTTGTCATCAAAACATTAACTATGTTTTATGGCCTTTAACCAATTAAACATTTAGTATATATATGGCCTCTAACCATTTTAGGGAATCTAGGTTTTGTCATAGCTTTCTTATAAGTCACAAACTCATTAATCTACATGATAATAGTTTGACTGCAAGTTGTAGGTTTCTTCACTATGTAATAGAAGAATCTCATAGTTTCAGTGACCTGAACTCTATGTTTCTTCACTATCTAATAGAAGAATCTCATAGTTTCACTGACTTGATCTCTGTGCCTACTTGGGTATAGAACATCAAACAATAGAATATCAACAGCCACTTAAAAGTGCTTTGAACATTCTGTTCTCCTTGAAGCACTTGTAAAGTCTTCTAAGAGATGTCTATTCTTTAAAGCCACTTCTAAAGTCCTTAAAGAATAAGTGTTCGGATTTTCTAAAGAACTTCGAAAAGCCTCCGGAATGTCCGTTTATGTTTGTTGTTCGCTTCAAAGATTTTCGAGATCTATTTTCTCCCACTTGTCATTTTGGAAATGAATCTCCAAAAGGACATTATTTCTAGCAAACAAACATTATGTTCTCAAAAATCCGTGGTAGAAACAATACCCTTGTGTCTCATCACAATGAAACACATATCAGTACTTGGGCCTTAGTTTGTTGAATAACAAACACTATACCATGTGCGGAAACAATCCCCAAAGCCAGGAAGCATGTATAAAGCACAGATTAAGCAGACTTACGTTTGAAGCGTGTTTTCCACAAATTGTCAACGAACACGAACTTAGAACTCCACTTGTTGTTCCTCTACTTGGTTCACCGACACGATTAGATTCGTCTTGATTATCGTAGCTTAGACAATCAATCAAGAGTTTTTGCCTTTTGGGATGAACACACTTTGGAGGCACAGAGAGAATTAGGGTTCTCTGTGACTCTAGGGTTTTAGTGTGACTGAATTGTGTTGTTTTGAAAAAAGGGTGAGAAGGTTATTAACATAACCTTACTAACCGATCAAGCCATAAGGCAAGGCCGGCCAGCAAGCCCCGCGCAAGACGAGCACAACGAGCTGGGCCATGGGCCTCGCTGCTATGGCTGTGTCGCTGCTTCGGCCCGCGCGCACACGCGCAGCTCGCTCGGCCTAGGGCCAGCGCTGCCGTGTTGCCTTGGCCTTGCTTGCTTGCCCAGCGCGCCCATGGGCCTTGAGTGTTTCGTGCACTCGGCTCGTGGGCCGCTCTTCGTATTCGCGATTAATATATTTCCGATATATTATTTATCGTTTTGTATACGACGAATCACTGTCGTATGATACGATTTATTCGTTTCGCCTAGCTTACGAATATTCGCGATACGATATACGATTCCGATGAAAGGTCGTATCGTATAATAAGTTTTCCAACAAATTCCGAAAAGCTATTAAATAAATTTTCGATTCATTTAATCTGGTGATCTATTACGTGTCATTGGTGTGACCTTGTAGGTTCAGTCAAGAGTAAGCTGTGAGTTTAATAGTCATTAGAACTCACTGATCGGAAGCATTGCTCCAGCTAGCTGTTCCGATCACTTGATCTCACTGAATTAATTGTTCGCAATTAATCTAAACCTTGGTATTAGACTTAATGCACCTTGGGTGAAGTGTTGGGGAATACAGTTAAACATAATAACATGTGCGGAAACAATCCCCAAAGCCAGGAAGCATGTATAAAGCACAGATTAAGCGTACTTACGTTTGAAGCGTGTTTTCCACTAATTGTCAACGAACACGAACTTAGAACTCCAATTGTCGTTCCTCTACTTGGTTCACCGACACGATCAGATCCGTCTTGATTATCGTTGCTTAGACAATCGATCAAGAGTTTTGCTTTTTGGAATGAACACACTTTGAAGGCACAGAGAGAATTAGGGTTCTCTGTGACTCTAGGGTTTTTTTGTGACTGAATTGTGTTGTGTTGGAAAAGGGGTTAGAAGGTTATTAACATAACCTTACTAACCGATCAAGCCATAAGGCAAGGCCGGCCAGCAAGCCCTGCGCAAGACAAGCACAGCGAGCTGGGCCATGGGCCTCGCTGCTGTGGCTGTGTCGCTGCTTTGGCCCGCGCGCACACGCTCAGCTCGCTCGGCCATGTGCCAGCGCTGCCGTGGCCTTGCTTGCTTGCCCAGCGCGCCCATCCGCCTTGAGTGCTTCGTGCACTCGGCTCGTGGGACGCTCTTCGTATTCGCGATTAATATATTTTCGATATATTATTTATCGTTTCGTATACGACGAATCACCGTCGTACGATACAATTTATTCGTTTCGCCTAGCGTACGAATATTCGCGATACGATATACGATTTCGATGCACGGTCGTATCGTATAATACGTTTTCCAACTAATTCCGGAAAAGCTATTAAATGAATTTCCGATTCATTTAATCCGGTGATCTGTTACATGTTATTGGTGTCTTTTCAACAGCTTTTGACGGAGCACGATTCAGTGTGAGTGCTGCAGTTTGCAACGCATGTCCCCAGAACTGTAAAGGAAGTTCGTCCTGACCCATCATTGACCTGACCATTTCGAGTAAGGTCCTGTTTCTCCGTTCCGACACTCCATTCCATTGAGGTGTCCCTAGAGCAGTCAATTCAGAAAGAATACCGCATTCTTTTAGATGGTCATCAAACTCGTGGCTAAGATATTCACCTCCTCGATCCGATCTTAGAGCTTTGATTTTCTTGCCATGTTGATTCTCTACTTCATTTTAAAATTCTCGGAATTTCTCAAACGATTCAGACTTGTGCTTCATTAAGTAAATATAGCCATATCTACTGAAGTCGTCCGTAAATGTTATAAAATAGCTGAACTCATCTCTAGCTTTCGTATTCATAGGCCCACATACGTCCGTATGTATTAGTCCTAGTAGTTTGCTTGCTCTTTCTCCCACGTTCTAGAAAGGTTGCTTTGTCATTTTGCCAAGTAAACAAGATTCGCATTGATCAATCTTCTCTAAGTCGAATGATTCTAGAATTCCTTTCCGTTGAAGTAATTCCATGCGCTTTGTGTTTATATGGCCTAATCGACAATGCCACAGAAATGTGAGATCCGAATCACCAGTTTTAGCCTTATTGGTATTTATGTTATAAATGTGTTTGCTCGTATCTAGCACATAAAGACCGTTTTCTTGTTGTGCTGAACCATAAAACATTCCATTCAAAGAAAAAGAACAACTATTGTCTTTTAATTGAAAACTAAAACCTTTAGAATCCAAACTTGAAACGGAAATGATGTTTCTAGTGATACTAGGAACGTAGTAACAGTTTTCTAGTTCCAAAACAACCACTAGGCAAAGAAATCAAATAAGATCCTACGGCTAATGCAGCAATCCGTGCTCCATTTCCCACGCGTAGATCCATCTCGCCTTTATCAAGCTTTCCACTTCTCCTTAGTCCCTGCGAATTGGAACAAAAGTGTGAGCCATAACCAGTATCTAATACCCAAGAAGTAGAATTAGCAAGATTACAATGTATAACATACATACCTGAAGCAACGTTTCTGTCCTTCTTCTCTTCCTTTAGTTTGGGGCAATCTCGCTTGTAATGACCAATTTCATTACGATTGAAGCATTGCGATGTAGATGGGGAACGATCCTTCTTCATCATCTTCTTGGATGGCGCCACTTGCCTTCATGAAGTAGATAGAGATGCACCCTTGCTTTGGATCTTCCCCGGAACCTTTTCTTGATTTTCTTACTCTTTACTTTTAGCGATGCTTGCTTATCACTTACAAAGTCCAATTTGAAGGAAATAATGCCCTTGGTCCAAGTATGCATTTAATGTTAAGTCTAATAAATGCGGTTCAGTATTAATTAACAAGTTAATAAATTCAGTGAGATCAAGTGAGCTGAATGCCTACCTAGAGGCCGCTTCAGTTCAAGTGGAATTAATGATATTAATCCACAGCTTACTCTTGACTGAACCCGTAGGGTCACACAAATAGTACGTAAACGGATCAAATATTTAATGGCATTAAATACTCCATCTATGGATATTCGGAATCGACGGATCTTGGTTTCAGTGGGAGCTGAGATCGTCAAAAGCAAGAAATGAATACTCCGGAAACGATGATATTGCCGGAAACGGAAATATGGATCGTATCGGAAATATAAATATTATCCAAGTCGTAGATGTTGCCGGAAACGGAAACATGGTATGTATCGGAAAATATTATTGGAAATGGAAATATTGCCGGAATCGGAAATATTGCCGGAAACGGAAATATTGTCAGAATCGGAAATATTATCGAAATCGGAAAATAATTCCGAAAACGAAAATATTTAAATATTTGTTCGAAACGGAAATTAATTCCGGAATCGGAAATATTAAATATTGTTCGTATCGGAAATGAATTCCGGAATCGGGAATTTAATCAGAACCGTATCGTACCAATTAGCATCGGACGAGGCTCGCTAGACGAAGGCCCAACACGAAGCCAGGCCGTCGCCGAGCAAGCCACACGCAACAAACCACACGCTAAGCCTCGACCAGGCCCAGCGCAAGGCCAGGCCCAGCCAAGGCCTTGGGCGCGCGCGCGGATCTCAGACAGCGAGCTGGGCCGAGGCGCTGTGCGTTCAGCGTGGGCCGCAAGGCCTGCGCGCGGGTGTACAGTGCTCGTGCGATGCTCGTGTGCGTGCTATACGAATCCTAAAGCTATCGGGATTCGACATATGATTAAATTCTAATCCTAATAGATAAAGTTTATTTAATAGAGTCCTAGCAGGATTCTAATTAAACTAAATTAGTATTCTAATAGGATTATAAGTCCTTTTCCATAACTCTATAAATAGGGGCCTAGGGTCACAAATTTATATACAACATCGAAGTATTCAAAGGTAAGATTTTGAAGCAAAAATCAGCCAAACACTTTCAACCTATTTAGCCGAAATTCTTAGAACCTTAAGGGCGATTCTAGATGGTCAAGCTTAAGGCGGATCCGGACGTGCTGTGGACTATCTATGGAGGGACGACACTTGGAGTCCTAAAGACTTGTTCTTGTTCGGTTCGGACGCAACTAGGGAGGGCACGCTACAAAGTGTATGCACCTAAATTATGCTAAATGATTATGTGTAAATAATATGTTTCCTGGCATTAAGGTTTTCCGCATGATTTATGTTTTGTCATATGTATCATAACCTAACAGTGGTATCACGAGCCTCTTATTATTTTCATAATCTAAATTGCATGACTTGGTTTAATTTTACAAATTTGCAAAGAATTAAAAGGGGTGATTAATTTTCGTAATTGTTAATTAATTGCAAATTGCGTTTATTTAATTATATGTACGCAGTTTTTCGGCAGTTTCTTCGTTAGTCATCCAAATCGAGTGATTTTTGTGTCAGATCCTCATGTAAAAGGCATTCTAAAATTTTGACAAAAATAGATTTTTTCGGCCGAACCCAGAATTCCCAAATTCGAAGCCTAACTATGACTTTTCGGAGGTTTTAGTTTTTCGAACGCAAAAGTTTGTAAATTTAAGATGTTAAATTGAATATTTGCGATTCTTGTTGATAAATCTTGAGTTTTTGATTGACCTACAGTATATGTTTAACAAATTTGGATGCCTAGACTTGTTAATTATACAACCTAATTTGTAATTATGATTAATTTGTTGAAATTCGAATAATTTAGAATTGATTTGTTTTTCATAATTAATTAATAATTTAATTAGATATCCATGATTAAAATCCACCACAAAATTGTTAATTTATGTTAAATTTTAAATTTTTATGACCTAGATTTGAATCCATGTTAATCGGAAATTAATTGATTAATAAATTTTCGATTTTTCGCCCTAAAATAATGAAATTAATATGATTTATTAATTTGTCGTTAATTTTAAATTAAAAAATTTTAAATTTTTATGAAAACGCTCAGAAATATTGCACGCACAAAGCAATGGAAACTACGTATTACCCTTAAGGGGTGTTGTATAGTGCGGGCACGCGACGACGAGCAAGGGAGCTCGTCGCCCGTGCGGTACGAATGCAACGAGCAACGAACTATGCGGCACGCACGGCTCTAGGCCTAGTCGTGCATGCTAGGCGATGGGCGAGGGGAGTGGGCACACATCGCTAAGCATGATGCGTGTGGGCAGCAGTGCGCTGCGCCACGACGCACCAAGCCTGCCGAAGGGTAGGCAGCCACGACACAGCACCAAGCTGCGTGCAGCGTAGCCCTCAAGGCTGCGTGTGTGCGTGGCGATGGGGCGTGTGTGCGATGTCGCTGTGCGAACCATGGGCAACGATCAATGGCACGGGGCAATGGGCCTCGTAGCTCGATGGGGCTTGGGAACAAACCCAAGTGCCTCGTCTTGCAAACTATTGACGCGTTTCGTTTTAATTTTAAATTTTCAGTTCGAAATAATTTTAATTAATTTTAAAATTAATAATTTAAATTGTTTTCTCGGATTTTAATTTTGAATATTATAATTATCATAAATTTTAATTTATACTAATTATTCTACTAAAATTAAACCTTGAATTAATTTAAATTTGTTTAATTCAACTAAAAAAAAAATAAATAAATAGATTCGATTATAATTTTATATGAGCTTTAAATTTTAATTAAACTTGTATGTTTTCGGTTAGACTAGAAATACAATTTTATGTTTTAAATTAGTAAAGCATATAAAGTTATTGGTTTAAGTGGGAGCAATTTTAGTCATAAACTCTTGATTAGGTTTACAAATCCTTTAAGGTTAAACAACTTGATTAGAATTAATAAGGACTGAATAATTGGTAGATTATTGGTGCCCTTGATGAATTGCTGCAAATATTTATGTGATGCATACAACGTGTTTTACTAACCAGCTATGTGGGCCATTCATGATAATGAATGGGTGAATGGTATATATTGTATATGTACTGTTTTACAGGTTATGAAGTGACTTGTATGGCCCAAATAGGATAGAAAATATGGTATGTGCACCATTAATTTGAATGTAATTGGTCTAATGCACCAAAATTTGTTTTTTAATTCAAATATGGTATGCGTACCATCAAATAGTTGTAATTAGTTTAATTATAGCTGATCCTATTTGAAGCAAATGGCGCCTCCCACGGTGAAATTCAAGACGGAGTTTCCAATCCATTTTCAAGACGGACTTTGAAGTTAAAGCTTCAAGATGTAGTCGGGCCATACTAGATCACATTTATCTTATGCATGCTTTAAGTTATTTATTGCTTTTAAATATGTGTTAAATATGCATGAGATTGTGGCTTGATTATGTTGCATGATTAAGGATTTTAGTTCACTTAACATCTAACCAACATAGTAAGAGCCTTAAGTTCCAAACTTAAAAATTGAGTTAAAAGGTGCTTGGATAACCTTTACATCAATCTAGTAATAGTTTTACTTGGATAACCTTTACATCAATCTAGTAATAGTTTTACGCTCAGCGAGGTGTTACTTATTGATCCTAAAGGGGTAAGGTACACAAATAATTGTGAGTACATGTTAGTTTTGGTGAAACTCAACGATATAAGTAAGGAGTCCTTTTATGTCGTGGCAAATTCGATAGGTTTTCCTAATAAGTTCTTAGACGTACCTATCAACCAATAGTAGTTTCTAGACTATTAGCAAAAGGCTTTTGCTTACCTAAAATATTTTAGAATTGAGTCAAAATACATCATGTGCTTAATTCTTCAATGATTTTAGGGTCTTGAAATCATTTTATTCACACCTGCCGGAACAATAAATTCGAATAAAATGCTAATAACTTGTTTAAATTGCATGAATGCTTTAATTTTCAAGTTATTACTCATGATAAATGTTTAGACTTTGCATGCTTCAATGTATGTTTTAATTATTGTTTATAATTAAATATCTTGCACTGCAGTAAACCCTTTTAGAAAGGTAACAGTAAATTTCCTCGATTGGTAGTGAATCCAAGAACGATTCACGGAAATGAGAGAAAATGAGCAACTTAAAATGTACGTTTCTTTTAGCGACTTTTATGGTTGTTTTCGATATCAAAATCGAATGGAAAACCGATTGGTGCTTGTGAATTCAAAATACACAGTAGTTTCCAGATCATAAAGCATTGAGTTTAAACGCTCAGCTTTACCAATGGTTAACAAGCTAATATCTTTTTCCATTTAATTCTCGAATGAGTCTAGTCCCTAGACATTCGAATAGATCGATGCTTAGAGAACTTTAGAAGCTTCTGGAAGATCATCTAGTTGAAAAGAATATTCAACATAAAATAAGATGGTAAGAACTTTGGAACGACATTGGACATGTCTAACAAAGTATAAATGTCAACACTAGACAATTCAATTCTTAAGACTATAAGAAAGGGTACAAGAAATAGGAAAACAAGGATCAATTGAAAGGAATTTACAATTCCGTTTCTACCTATAAAGTTTATGTTTAAAGAAAAGTGACCTAGCAATCAAACTTCCTTGGTATCATATACCGCTTGAGGTACTTACTTCGGTAGTAACTCAAACAATGGAAGATAGGCTACACTAATGGCCTACAAGTGGGAAATGAAGCATGGCAATGCTACATTAGTTGTAGGGTCATCTAGTTTGTTTTAAGCCCTTTCAAGGCTGGAACTTAATGGCTATTTCGTTCCATAATCAGCATACCTAAATTTCTGCTTCAAACACAGAAAGACTCGCATTCAAGAAAAACAAAAATAATGTTTGTTTGTTTATTTGAATGAAATGGTCATTTACGGGTTGAGTTAATATGCTTGATTAAAACAAACAAATCTTTAACAATAAAAACTTTACTAGGTTCAAATCAATCTCTTGATTTGAGTTCCACTAATCTTTGACATTGTTGCTTAGACCATATCAACAAGTTAACATTCAAAAGCTCTATTTTGATGGACTTTTGAAAGTTGGTTGATTTCTAGATCAATTCAAGACAAGCTAGTCTTACTTGTTGAAAGTAACAAAAGATATGAACTATTGTTAGAACCCCTAGACAAAAGAGTTCAAAGCTAAAGAAATATTTTATGACTTTATTATATCACCTGGGTTTGAGTGAATATTGGTTTATTTACTCAATGTGATATAAGTTTGAATCTGTTTAGCTAGTTCAAAGATTCAGAAGTATAAAATCCACTTGGCAAGAAATCATAAAGATCTAGGTTAGATCATGACGAAGATTACTTTAAGGCCAAAAATGATCATCAATCATTGTGTGTAGTAATTTTCACGATCTAGCTCCATAAGATATGGCATATCTAAGTTGGATTGATCGAAGTCAATAGTACTTGATTCTTTCAATGATGATTCATAAAGACTTTTCCTATAATTTCTAAAAAAAATGCTCAACTACCACTAAACTAAACCAAATTCGTCAAAGCTATTGAAAAGTAATTTCAGAATATCTTTTCCATAATATATATCTAGAGATTTGCCAAACTCAGTGAGAGCTTAGTGTTTGTTATTCGACAAACTAAGGCCCAAGTATAGATATATGTTTCATTGTGATTTATTCAAATGAGACACAAAGGTATTGTTTCTACCACAAATTTTGAGAACATAATGTTTGTTTGCTCGAAATAATGTCCTTTTGGAGATTCGTTTCCAAAATGACAAGTGGGTGAAAATAGACCTCGAAAGTCTTCGAGGCGAACAACAAACATAAACGGACATTCCAGAGGCTTTTCGAAGTGCTTCAGAAAATCTGAACTTATTCTTTAAGGACTTTAGAAGTAGCTTTAAAGAATAGACATCTCTTAGAAGACTTTACAAGTGCGTCAAGGAGAACAGAATATTCAAAGGACTTTCAAGTGGCTATTGATATTCTATTGTTTGATGTTCTATACCCAAGTAGGCATAGAGTTCAAGTCACTGAAACTATGAGATTCTTCTATTAGATAGTGAAGAAACATGGATTTCAGGTCACTGAAGCTATGCGATTCTTCTATTAGATAGTGAAGAAACCTACAACTTGTAGTCAAACTATTATCATGTAGGTTAATGAGTTTGTGACCTGTAAGAAAGCTATGACGAAACCCAGATTCCATAAAATGGTTAGAGGCCATATATAGACTCAAATGTTTTAAATGGTTAGAGGCCATAAAACATACTCAATGTTTTGATGACAAAATTGAAATTTTGTTGATTTGCAAAGATAGTTTCACACCTATTGGTTGCAAGTTTGTTTTAAGGATATAAAACCATCAAACATGAAATTGTGTTCACACACAAAGGTAGATTAGTTGCTAAAGGTTACAAGCAAATTCACGGTGTGGATTTTGTTGAAACCTCATGCAAAATCGTAATGCTTAAAGTCTATAATTCAAGCAATGATTGCATATTGGTACATATGGCAATTGGATGACAAAACGTATTCCTCAATCAAATGTTGGAATAAACTATGTACATGGTATGTCATAGGATTTATGGATCCAAATAAATGCTTGAAAAGGAAAGCTAGCTTATAAAATCTAAGTACAGATTTAAGCAAGCAATTGGGAATTGGAACTGTATTTTAGTGAAGCTAATAAGTATTTTAGTTTCATAAAAACGTACATGATTCTTATAGATATATAAGAAGTTTAGTGGGAGTACGTAAAACTTAATTGGTCCTATGTGTATCACACACATATCTCTCTATTGTGAAATAACATTCAAATGCTAATAACTTAGATTTGAAATTCTTCATCAATGATGGACCATGGCGAAACTTAGTACATACTGGGTATTAAGATCTATTTACAAAGATCTTATGATATTGTTTTGGATTAAGTAATGGCATTTACTAAATCAAACACGAAAGACTCCATTGGAGATATTCGACCCATGTGAATAAATCTAAGTAATGAATGTTTGAACTATGTATAAGCATTTACTAAGTTAAACATCAAAGGATCTAAATGAGATTCTTAACCTATATTATATGTCAAAGAATTTAGCTGGATTTAGTATCTATTGAAACTAGATAAGCTAAAGTTACATGAATAGAATTCAATTGGGAATTATTCTGCAAAAGAATTTATCATGTATGATATAATATAGGTATCGCCAAAAATGTATCGTATGACTTTAGGCATGACAAACATATACCAATCTCTATTGATCTAAGTAAAGATCAACTAGATTGAGATCAAGGAAAACTTGTGGTACTTGAAAAGGTACATAAGAATAGTTATTGATTCAAGGAAATAAGGATATGCTAAATATTGATGCTACACGCATAAACACTGGCAAAGGATCAAGCAAGATTCCTTTGGAGTTAACCATTGGCAAAGACGAGCTAAAGAGCATCGTGTTTTGAAATGGCAACATGGATTGGAGACCATGAGTTGTTGCGTGGGAAATTAAATATTAATTTATATGTTCTAAGATACAGAGGGAAAGTCTTCCACATATCCGTGAACTGCTTGGATAAGCAAATCCAAACAAAGCATCACTAGCAACCTATACAGTTGAAGTAAAAGTAATTATTGCCTAAGGAGCAATGAAACATGGTTGTTTAAGTTAATGAGTTCTTCACTGAACTTGGGTGGATCACATGTCTGCTGACTTGATGGTTCTTCGTTGCAAAATGCGTAGAACCACTATCGAAGTAAGAAAGACTAGATCACATAATAAACAAACTCAAAAGATCTTATCATCATATCTCGAAGAACATTCGATGAAAAGGATATTAAGATTGGCAAAGCATGATAACTAAACCTATGCAACAAGTGAGAAGCAACACTCACATTGTAGCACTGGAAATCAAGCACAGCTTTGAATTCCATGAACTGTTTTAAAGATGGGTTTGAGGCCCATGGTTTTAAAACATTGGGGTTGAACATTTATCATATATGAAATGTATTTTCATATTCCATTTAATTTGTGGTTTATTAAATGATGAGTCCCTTCAATTTGACGAAATATTCAAGATAGACTGTCAGGACCAGTCCTGTGACTAAGAAATGTCTATCAAGTGAACTTGAATGTCAAAAGTTGAAAATGGTCCCTGGTCAGAGTTTTCTATAAAGATGGACGCATAGAAAACGTTAGACGACTAGAATGCAAGATGACTAGTAGTTCTGTTTCTTGAACTATGTGGACATGGCAATGTCGTAATCATTTGCATAGATACTTACTTTGGGAAGACTAGTATCGGACAGACCTATGAAACTTTACTGTAAGAGATGAAAATCTGTCATAAGTAAATTTCATTAAAATTATTACACACTAAATCCTCAATACCTGAGTGATTTGAGATTACTTGTTTGAGAACTGCTTACTTTGACGTTGACCAACCGTCGCACCGTAAAAGGAGGCTATAAAGGTAACGCTCGCGTAACCACCTATCAAACGAAGTCTAATCTCAAGATCGCAAGATTGGGATTGTCCTCCTATAAATCGGGATGAGATGCTAAAAGTTGTACAAGGCCACTCGGAGAGCTAGAAACTGTAAAATGCATGGCCGTGCTCAGATGAATCATAGGCTATGATTATCTGTTTATTTGATCAGTTGAACTCCGAAACCGAGAAACACCTCTGGACATAATAAGGATGACAACTCTTACCTTATGTTCAAGAGCAAGAATCGAGCGACAAAGGAATTGGAAAATGCACACTTGTCCCTAAGGACAAGTGGGAGATTGAAGGAAATAATGCCCTTGGTCCAAGTATGCATTTAATGTTAAGTCTAATAAATGCGGTTCAGTATTAATTAACAAGTTAATAAATTCAGTGAGATCAAGTGAGCTGAATGCCTAGCTAGAGGTCGCTTCAGTTCAAGTGGAATTAATTATATTAATCCACAGCTTACTCTTGACTGAACCCGTAGGGTCACACAAATAGTACGTAAACGGATCAAGTATTTAATGGCATTAAATACTCCATCTATGGATATACGGAATCGACGGATCTTGGTTTCAGTGGGAGCTGAGATCGTAAAAAGCCAGAAATGAATACTCTGGAAACAATGATATTGCCGGAAACGGAAATATGGATCGTATCGAAAATATAAATATTATCCAAGTCGTAGATGTTGCCGGAAACGGAAACATGGTACGTATCGGAAAATATTATTGGAAATGGAAATATTGCCGGAATCGGAAAAATTGCCGGAAACGGAAATATTGTCAGAATCGGAAATATTATCGAAATCGGAAAATAAATCCGGAAACGGAAATATTAAATATTGTTCGTATCGGAAATGAGTTCCGGAATCGGGAATTTAATTAGAAGAGTATCGTACGAATTAGCATCGGACGAGGCTCGCTAGATGAAGGCCCAGCACGAAGCCAGGCCGTCGCCCAGCAAGCCACACGCAACAAACCACACGCCAAGGCTCGACCAGGCCCAGCGCAAGGCCAGGCCCAGCCAAGGCCTTGGGCGCGCGCGCGGAACACAGGCAACAAGCTAGGCCGAGGCGCTGTGCGCTCAACGTGGGCCGCAAGGCCTGCACGCGGGTGTACGGTGCTCGTGCGATGCTCGTTTGCGTGCTATACGAATCCTAAAGCTATCGGGATTCGACATATGATTAAATTCTAATCCTAATAGATAAAGTTTATTTAATAGAGTCCTAGTAGGATTCTAATTAAACTAAATTAGTATTCTAATAGGATTATAAGTCCTTTTCCATAACTCTATAAATAGGGGCCTAGGGTCACAAATTTATATACAACATCGAAGTATTCAAAGGTAAGATTTTGAAGCAAAAATCAGCCAAACACTTGCAACCTATTTAGCCGAAATTCTTAGAACCTTAAGGGCGATTCTAGTTGATCAAGCTTAAGGCGGATCTGGACGTGCTGTGGACTATCTATGGAGGGACGACACTTGGATTCCTAAAGACTTGTTCTTGTTCGGTTCGGACGCAGCTAGGGAGGGCACGCTACAAAGTGTATGCACCTAAATTATGCTAATTGATTATGTGTAAATAATATGTTTCCTGGCATTAAGGTTTTCCGCATGATTTATGTTTTGTCATATGTATCATAACCTAACACAATTCATACTGATGAAGCAAGTAAATTAGTTCACTAAGACTATTCTCCCTTTTCTTGGAGAAATAGAGTAGTTTGAATTTCTTATAACCAGGGTGAAGAGAATTCAAAAGTATTCCCGCAGCTGCAGAATCTGGGAATGGATCACCAAGTAACTCAAGCCGGTTGAGAAGCCCAACCATTTTCTTTGTATGAGTTCTAATTGGCGTCCGTTCTGTCATTTCAAGATCAATAACCCTTTCCCTTGCTTTTTGTCTTTCGACGTCAAAGCAGCAACCTAGTGGAGCATTAAGCTTTAGATCCTCAAATGAATTTACCAATTCAAAAACATTTTGGTCGACATGTTGACCACCATGTTTGAATCTACCACGACATATATCCCTAAGATGCCTTAGGAGTGCCCATGGCTCGTATGCGACGAACCTTGCACTCCAATCATTGGGGATAGAGCCAAGAATAAGATCCATCACTAGCGACATGTGGTTCGCCCACGCACAGTGCTTTTCTAGAGTCATATCCTTTGAGTAATAGCTAGGGATGGGATGGTCAACTACATATTCAATGTTGTTCCACCCGAGGACTTGCGGAAGCTTCCTCTCCCAATCAAGAAAGTTTGATAGGTTCAATTTTACATCCATAATTTTAGTTACTTTGAGTTGTGTTTTTATTGCGGCCATTTTGATTACCACAATCGAAAAGAATTTGCAATAAATAACCATTCATAAACTTCAATAACGTTGAAATAAAAGCAAGCATGCAATCATTAAAGCTATTAAAACATTTCATTCATGCAAAAGCAAAAACATGGTCCAAAATGAATGAAACGATTCCAAGACCCCAAAAGTCCTAAATCCTTAAGCAGCTTTAGCATGTCTTAAGTAGTTTAAGATTTTAGGTAAGCAAAAACTATTGCTAGTAATCTCCAAATTACTCCTGGTTAATAAATTAATACCATAATTTATCCCATTGCCACAACATAATGCCATTGTTGTTTGACTTGAAACCACAATCAACGTGCTCCTTTAGGACGCCTTACCACCTAAGTCAACTAAAATAGCACCTCACTTTAGCGTAAACCTACTACCTTAGATCCTTAGATTTTTGTAAGTGCTTGATTTGGAAGGCAATTTTTAAACTCAAAATTACTTTGGACCTAGTTGTTTCTATGTTGGTTCGATTATTTAGTGAACTTAATCTAATCGAGTCATATGAAACAACCTATTCATGCAAAGCAGACATACATTCATACATTCACGCATAATATATATATATATATATATATATATATATATATATATATATATATATATATATATATATATATATATATATATATATATATATATATATATATATATCAAATTGCATAAATAAATGGTGATCTAGTATGGCCCAAAACATCTTGTCTTGAAGCATCCAATCTTCATCACCTCCTTGTTAGCTTGGCATCGTCTTGAATCTTCGTTCAATTGCTAACTTAAAGTTCTAAACTTAGAAATACTTGAAAATAATAAATTACATCAAAATTTTCATGATACGCAGACCATATTTAAAACTTTACATTCAAAGATAGAACGGTACGCAGGCCGTATTTAACTATCCTAAATGGCCATACTAGTCACTTGGAGTACCTGCATTACATAAAATATATATATTCTATGCATTCATCCATTCGTATGCTAAAACGAATGGCCCATATAAATATGCAAGTATTTACGTGAATTAATTAAAATTCACGTTCACATAAACCCGTCCTAAAAGATTAATCAATTTCCAAATTATTAATCCTTAGACTTTATTCTAATTAAAATCGAATTTAATTAAAATAATGCGACCTACGAAAATAATTAAAATTAATTATTTCATTTTAATTTCATTTAGTGGCTCCCACTTAAACCAATAATTATTCCGGATAATTAATTATGAAATATTAAATTAAAACTCGAGGCCCAGCCAAAACAAATAAAATATTAAATTAAATATCCCGTTAGCCCAAATTAATGCAAATAAGTCAAGCCCAACAAATAAAAAAAATGTCATGTGCTTACTTGGGCTAGGCTTGCGCCCAGCCCGTTAGCATTGTGTGGCCTACGAGGCACACGAGCATAGCCCGCATCCATCGCAGTCATCGCATAGCTTACGAGGCATACGAGCATAGCCCGCAGCCATCGGAGCCAGTGCACACGTACCCGCAACATCGCTGCTGCCCCTGCGTGCCTTGCTCGACTCGCCGCAGCGCATCGCTGCACCATCGCAAGGCCTTGCGCATTGCTTTGCGCACAGCACACGCCCCTCACTCTCGCCCAGCGCGCGCGGCACGCAGCGTGCATGCTGCTGCCCGCGTCGCTGCGACTCGGTCGCGCATGGTAGCTCGCATAGCTCGTCGAGCCACACGCCCACCACACACACGTGTTCGTGCCTTTGGTTCGTGCTACGGACCAACTCAATTAAAAATAAATTTAATTTCACGAACTTGCATTAATATTATTTTTCAAAAACTTACGATTTTTATTTTCGAAAAACAACGATTTTTAACGATTTAATAAACTTCAACGACAATCCAATTTCGTAAAATATTAAATCAAAGGCTAACATTATTCAAATTTTTAAGAACGAACGAATTAACATTAAAAATTTGAACTTTTAAATAATAAAATCCAAAACTTTAAATTGTTCATTAACATTTAAATTTCAGATTTTAATAATTAGGTTTAAGTGCGATTAAAATTAACGAAACCATTCAAAATTTTAATCCAATAATTTTTAAAATTAGCCACTGACCCATGAAATTATATCCTCTTTCCCAATTAACCGAATTATTAAACCAAAATTAAAATTAAATTAGGGTTCCCAATTTTTCGAATTGGGGAAAGGCAAAATTAGGGTTTATACTTGTCCGAAAAATCTGAAATTTTACCATAGATAAAAAATATACCCAGCAACATTGTGTCAAAATGTCAAGCAATTCTGAGTAGTTTAGGTCGACCTTTTAATTGAATTACTTTCCGACACTTTTAATTTTTATTAAAAAATTAACAAAAACGCCAAAAACACGACACTTCGAGCCCTGTTTTTGCAATTCCGTTCCCATGATTTGATCTTAGAAAATTGTTTTCAATCAGATTAGGGTTTTAAAATTCGAAAAAACGAATATTTTTTATTTCGGAACAGCTTATTACGCAATTCATCCAATAATTCGTAAAAATTCCGAAAATTCAACAAAAAACTCAAAATTTTCGACAGATGCAAAAACAAATAAATCATGCTAAAATATGCTTTGGATACATAAGGCTCATGATACCACTGTAGGGGAATACAGTTAAACATAATAACATGTGCGGAAACAAACCCCAAAGCCAGGAAGCATGTATAAAACACAGATTAAGCAGACTTACGTTTGAAGCGTGTTTTCCACAAATTATCAACGAACACGAACTTAGAACTCCACTTGTCGTTCCTCTACTTGGTTCACCAACACGATCAGATCCGTCTTCATTATCGTAGCTTAGACAATTGATCAAGAGTTTTTTCCTTTTGGGATGAACACACTTTGGAGGCACATAGAGAATTAGGGTTCTCTGTGACTCTAGGGTTTTAGTGTGACTGAATTGTGTTGTGTTGGAAAAAAGGTTAGAAGGTTATTAACATAACCTTATTAACCGACCAAGCCATAAGGCAAGGCCGGCCAGCAAGCCCCGCGCAAGACGAGCACAGCGAGCTGGGCCATGGGCCTCGCTGCTGTGGCTATGTCGCTGCTTCGGCCCGCGCGCACACGCGCAGCTAGCTCGGCCATGGGCCAGCGCTGCCGTGTTGCCGTGGCCTTGCTTGCTTGCCCAGCGCGCCCATGGGCCTTGAGTGCTTCGTACACTCGGCTTGTGGGCCGCTCTTCGTATTCGCGATTAATATATTTCCGGTATATTATTTATCGTTTCGTATAGGACGAATCACCGTCGTACGATACGATTTATTCGTTTCGCCTAGATTACGAATATTCGCGATACGATACACGATTCCGATGCAAGGTCGTATCGTATAATACGTTTTCTAACTAATTCCCGAAAAGCTATTACATGAATTTCCGATTCATTTAATCCGGTGATCTGTTACGTGTCATTGGTGTGACCTTGTAGGTTCAGTCAAGAGTAAGCTGTGATTTTAATATTCATTAGAACTCACTGATCGGAAGCATTGCTCCAGCTAGCTGTTCCGATCACTTGATCTCACTGAATTAATTATTCGCAATTAATCTGAACCTTGGTATTAGACTTAATGCACCTTGGATGAAGGACATATTTCCTTCATTTAGCAACCCTTTAGATATATATATTATTGAAAAGATATTTTGAAATTACTTTTCAATAGCTTTGACGAATTTGTTTTGGTTTGGTTGTAATTGAGCATTTTGTTTAGAATTTATAGGAAAAATCTTTATGATTCATCATTGATCGAATCAAGTACTAATTGACTTCGATCATTCCAATTTAGATAAACCATGTCTTATGGAGCTAGATTGTGAAACTACCACACACAATCATTGATGATCATTCTTGGTATAAGTAATCATCAACATGATCTAACCTAGATCTTTATGATTTCTTGCCAAGTGGACGTTTCTATACTTTTCTATGAATCTTTGAACTAGACAAAAAAATTCAAACTTATATCACTTTGAGTAAATAAATCCATATTCATTCAAAACCATGTGAAATAATAAAGTCATAAAATCTTTCTTTAGCTTTGAACTCTAGTGTCTTGGCGTTCTAACAATAGTTCATATCTTTTGTTACTTTCAACTAGTAAGACTAGCGTGTCCTGAATTGATCTAGAAATCAATCTACTTTCAAACGTCCATCAAAATAGAGCTTTTGAATGTTACTTTGTTGATATGGTCTAAGCAACAACGCTAAAGGTTAGTGGAACTCAAATCAAGAGATTGATTTGAACCTAGAAAAGTTCTTATTGTTAAAGAGTTGTTTGTTTTAATCAAGCACTCATGACTCAACCCGTAAATGACCATTTCATTCAAAAAAACAAACAAACATTGTTTTTGTTTTTCTTGAATGTGAGTCTTTCTGTGTTTGAAAACAGAAATTTAGGTATGCTGACTATGGAACAAAATAGCCATTAAGTTCCAGCCTTGAAAGGACTTAAAACAAACTAGATGACCCTACAATTAATGTAGCGATGCCATGCTTCACTTCCCACTTGTAGGTCATTAGTACGTGTAGCCTAACTTCCATTGTTTGAGTTATTACTGAAGTAAGAATCTAAAGCGGTATATGATACCAAGGAAGTTTGATTGCTAGGTCACTTCTCTTTAAACATAAACTTATAGGTAGAGACGGAATCGTAAATTCCTGTCACTTGTTCCTTGTTTTTCCTATTTCTTGTACCCTTTCTTATAGTCATAAGAATTGACTTCTCTAGTGTTGACTTTTATACTTTGTTAGACATGTTCAATGTTACCTCAAAAAAGTTCTTACCATTTTATTTATGTTGAATATTTTGTTTCAACTAGATGATCTTACCAGAGGCTTCTAAAGTTCTGTATAAGCATCAATCTATTCGAATGTCTAGGGACTAGACTCATTCGAAAATTAAACTGACAAAGATATTAGGTTGTTAACCATTGGTAAAGATGAGCGTTTAAACTCAATGCTTTATGATCTCAAAACTACATTGTATTTTGAATTCACAAGCACCAATTGGTTTGCCATTCGACTTTGATACTCGAAAACAACCATAAAAGTCGCTATAAGAAACGTACATTTTAAATTGCTCATTTTCTCTCATTTTCGTGAATTGTTCTTGGATTTACTACCAATCGAGGAAATTTACTGTTACCTTTCTAAAAGGATTTACTGCAGTACAAGATATTTAATTATAAACAATAATTAAAACATACATTGAAGCATGCAAAGTCTAAACATTTATCATGAGTAATAACTTGAAAATTAACGCAATCATGCAATTTAAACAAGTCATTGGAATTTTATTCGAATTTATTGTTTCGGCAGGTGTGAATAAAATGAATCCAAGATCCTTAAATCATTGAAGAATTAAGCACATTATGTATTTAGACTCAATTCTAAAATATTTTAGGTAAGCAAATCCTTTGCTAATAGTCTAGAAACTACTCTGGGTTGATAGGTACGTCTAAGAACTTATAAGGTAAACCTATCTGTTTTGCCACGACATAAAAGGACTCCTTACTTATACCATTGAGTTTCACCAAAACTAACATGTACTCACAATTATTTGTGTACCTTCTCCCTTTAGGATCAACAAGTAACACCTCGCTATGGAGGAAAACTATTACTTAGATTGATGTAAAGGTTATCCAAGTAAGTGTTATTTTGGCATGGCACCTTTTAACTCAATTTTTAAAGTTTGAAACTTAAGGCTCTTACTATGTTGGTTAGATTTTAAGGGAACTAAAATCCTTAATCATGCAACATAATCAAGCCATAATCTCATGCATAATTAAGACATATTTAAAGCAATAAATAAATTAAAGCATGCATAAGATATAAATGTGATCTAGTATGGCCCGACTTCATCTTGAAGCTTCAACTTCAAACTCCGTCTTGAAAATGGATTGGAAACTCCGTTTTGAATTTCACCATGGGAGGCGCCATTTTCTTCAAATAGGATAAGCTATGATTGAAACTAATTACAACTCTTTGATGGTACGCAAACTATATTTAAAATAAAAACTTTGGTGCATTAGACCAATTTTAAATTCAAATTAATGGTATGCAGACCATATTTTCAATCCTATTTGGGCCATACTATTCACTTTCCATAACCTGCAAAACAGTACATTTACAATATACCATTCACCAATTCATTTATAAATGAATGGCCCACATAGCAAGTTAGTAGAACATATTATGCATCACATAAACATTTGCAACAACTAATCAAGGGTTCCAATAATCTACAAATTATTAAATCCTTATTAGTTCTAATCGAGTTGTTTTGACCATAAAGGAACGTAGACCTAATCAAGAGTTTAATGACAAAAAGCTCCCACTAAAACCAAGAAATTTACATGCTTTACAAATTTTAAACATAAAATTGTATTTCCTAGTCCAACCGGAAACTTACAAATTTAATTAAAATTTAATGCTCATATGAAATAATATTTAAATCCTTTAATTTTATTTTCAGTTGATTAAAATTAATTAATTTAAATTTTATCAAGGTTTTAATTTTAGTAAAATAATTAGTATAAATAAATTTATAATAATTAAATTAATCAAAATTAAATTCCGGGAAAAAATTGAATTACGAATTTAAATTTTATCAAAATTGTTTTCAACCGAAAAATAAATAAAACGGCCCTTACGTACAAAGGCAAGGCCTTAGGCCGAAGCCCAAGCCTTGCCCAAGCAACAACAACAGCAGCGCCATGGGCCGCGTGCACGAAGCAGCGCCCAGGCCAGCGTTGTGTGGCCGAGTGATGCCCATCGCTCTGCAAAGCCTCGTGCTTCCTGCTCGCTGCGCTGTGGCTATTCGTTGCTCGATGGCTGCCAGCGCTGGGCAGTTGCATGCGCAGCGGCATGCGAGCTCCCTTGCTCGTATGCTGCTGCCTTGCCTTGTGCCTGGCGCTACGTTGCATCGATGCCCTTGTTTGCTCGACCATCCACACGGCACACACGACACAACCCTTGCCTGCCGCGCATGCCTTGTTGCTCATTGCCTTGTACCGCATGGGCGATGAGCTCCCTTGCTCGTCGTCGCATGCCCGCACAATGCAACACCCCTTAAGGGTAACACTTAGCTTCCATTGCTTCGTGCGTGCAAAATTGGTGATCGGTTTTATAAAAATTAATAATTTTATACTTTAATTTAATTGACAAATTAATAAATCATATTAATTTCATTAAATTTCACTAGTAGAAAAAACACTTGTTGCAGCGGGCTTTTAGACCCCTGTTGCAGCGTACATCGTATGCTGCAACTGGGAGGCCTGTAACAAGTCTGGACTTGTTGCAGCGTACAATGTTCGCTGCAAAAAAGTACTTTTTGCAGCGTACATATGCATGTACGCTGCAACAAGTGTCAAAAATTTGGCCAAAATCTTGACTTGTTGCAGCGTACAAATTCATGTACGCTGCAACAAGTGCCAAAATCTTGACTTGTTGCAGCGTACAAATTCATGTACGCTGCAATAGACCCCACCTGTTGCAGGGTACATCTATTTGTACGCTGCAACAAGTGTGAAATTTTGTTAAATTTTACACCCTTGTTGCAGCGTACACATATATATATACGCTGCAACAAAGCACTTTTGGCGGGAAAATTTTAATTTTGTTTAGGATACCTAGAATGCCTTGCACGAAATATAGAAACCTGTCACAACAATAATAAAATATCGCAACCTGTATAACAAATATAAAAACAATAATTATTGTTTTGTATACATGAAACCAAAGTGCACGTACATTTAAATATATGTTCCAATTTAATTGTACGCATACATTTTAATATAAAAGATTGGTCTATAACATCTAAACCAACTCGATCAAGCGCGATCAGGCCAATAATAAATATTTGCTGGTAAAAAACTTAGCCCATTGCTCACGAACCACATCAATTTCCTCACTAGCATAAGGCGCATTCCTCAGAGTATAGACCTTTACAAAAACAAAAATTGCAATAGATTAAACGCAAATTTAATATCACATTTTAACATTCAAGCACTAATGTCAATGTCCTAATAGTCTAGAATACGAGTCAAGAGTAAGGAAAATGTCATTTTAGCCTAAATATGACCTATAACGATACAATGAGCCTTAAATGTGCATAAATATATTGGAATGAGTTTAAAAAAGTTCAAACTATGCATATTAATCATGTAATAAGAATAAAATGAGTCCATAGGTTCTTTAGTTCAAAGTTGGGAGCGTAAATGTCATTTTAGCTCTAAATATGACCTATAACGACCCAATGAGCCTTAAATGTGCATAATAGTTTAGAATGAGTTTTAGGAAGTTAATACTATGTATATTAATCATGTAATAAGAATACAATGAGTCCTTAGGTTCTTTAGTTCAAAGTTGGGAGCGTAAATGTCATTTAAGCTCTAAATATGACCTATAGCGATCTAATGAGCCTTAAATGTGCATAAATAGATTGGAATTAGTTTAAGAAAGTTAAAACTATGCATATTAATCATGTAATAAGAATCAAATGAGTCCTTAGGTTCTTTAGTTCAAAGTTGGGAGCGGAAATGTCATTTTAGCTCTAAATATGACCAACAACGACCCAATGAGCCTTAAATGTGCATACATGATTGGAATGAGTTTTAGAAAGTTAAAAACATGCATATTAATCATTTAATAAGAATCAAATGAGTCCTTAGGTTTTTTAGTTCAAAGTTGGGAGCGTAAATGTCATTTTAGCTCTAAATATGACCTATAGCGATCTAATGAGCCTTAAATGTGCATAAATAGATTGGAATTAGTTTAAGAAAGTTATTAATATGTATATTAATCATGTAATAAGAATAAAATGAGTCCTTAGGTTCGTTAGTTCAAAGTTGGGAGCGTAAATGTCATTTAAGCTCTAAATATGACCTATAGCGATCTAATGAGCCTTAAATGTGCATAAATAGATTGGAATTAGTTTAAGAAAGTTAATAATATGCATATTAATCATGTAATAAGAATCAAATGAGTCCTTAGGTTCTTTAGTTCAAAGTTGGGAGTGGAAATGTCGTTTTAGCTCTAAATATGACCTATAGCGACCCAATGAGCCTTAAATGTGCATACATAGATTAGAATGAGTTTTAGAAAGTTAATACTATGCATATTAATCATGTAATAAGAATAAAATGAGTCCTTAGGTTCTTTAGTTCAAAGTTGGGAGCGGACATATCGTTTTAGCTCTAAATATGACCTATAACGACCCAATGTGCCTTAAATGTGCATACATAGATTAGAATGAGTTTTAGAAAGTTAATACTATGCATATTAATCATGTAATAAGAATAAAATGAGTCCTTAGGTTCGTTAGTTCAAAGTTGGGAGCGAAAATGTCATTTTAGCCTAATTATGACCTATAATGGTCAAACAAGTCTCAAATGTACATAAATAGATTGGATTGAGTCTTGGAAAGTTAAAGCTAATCATATAAATCATGTAGTAAGTTTGAAATGAGTTCTTAGGTTCATTAGTTCAAAGTTGGGAGCGAAAATGTCATTTTAGCCTAACTATGACCTATAATGGCCAAACAAGTCTCAAATGTACATAATTAGATTGGATTGAGTCTTGGAAAGTTAAAACTAATCATATGAATTATGTAGTAAGTTTGAAATGAGTTCTTACGTTCGTTAGTTTAAAGTTAGGAGCGAAAATTTCATTTTAGTCTCGTTTGATCGTTATATGTCATATTTTGACTAAAATATTCATATTAGCTGATTTTCATATTAGCTTTATGACTTATTTTTTCCCCACATGGAATCTTTCTCCAGCTAATTCCATTAATTAATTAAATGAGAAAACAAATTAAATAATTAACCAACACCAAAGCACATGCAAGAAACAAAATTAGATGTCTTACTTTTTTCCTCAACCGGCTTTTCCTTGCTGCCTCACGGTTCTGAGCAAGCCTTCGTAGAGTCTATAATAATAAATCTTTAAAGATGTTACAAAAATGAAGCTACAAGATGTCAAATTGCATGAAAAGAGAAGAGTGAACAACTTCTAACCTTATGATCAGTCTCCTTCGATCTGTCACTCGAATGAGAAGCCGCATGAGTTGATGGAACGGTATCAAACTGCAGTACTGCACAATAAGCGTCCGTCAAATTATGCCACAAGGTATTAGTTACATATATCAATAAATATAACTATCCAATAATGAGTTTGATCTTCCCATGTAGCTCGAACTTCCCCAAATTCAACAAAATTAGAGGGAAAAGGGTGAATGTTCCCTACAAGAGAGATTTTAAACCATTCTGCCATTAACAAATATCATAAAGATGATGAGAGATTACCCTGTTGTTTATTCATTTGTGTCTGCATGTGTTTAATTTCAGTCATTGGACAACTTTTGGTGGATGAGGAATGTTCATCTATAGTTCATCTCAGTTGAAACATTTATTAAATTTATGGCATGGATTGATTCAGTCAACAACTTCTAGCAGACATTCTGACCCTTCCAAAAATCCTTCAAAATACAGAAAATTTTGTGCTAAGAACTGAATTTAATTTCATCAAGCTAACCTAAAACTAAAAAAAAAATCCAGATTTAGGGGTTATCAATTGTAAACCAATAGAAAAATTGACACAATGTAGGGACAATTCGCCCAGCAACCTGTGACCACATAAATCGAAGAAACAATCTACAAGTAAACTAACATTGAGATAAACAGAGAGATCCAAAGCGGGACAACAATATAATTAACAGAAAAATGCAAAATTGAGAGCATATAGTCAAAAGTATTGAATACTTGAATTAATTGAAAATCAACAACACACCTTGTCGGGGATCTAAAGCCTGCATAATCTTAACTGTTGAAGTCGATAATGATGAAACTCTGCATAAATACTAAATTTGATCCTTAAACCTAATCTGAAGAAATCAATTATGAAGCTGAGAGAAAAGAACTCATCTTTCTCTCCTTCAGTAAGCCATATCATAGGAGAGAGAAAAAGCAGGTAAGAAGAGGAGGAGAGGACAGAAAGCAGCAGGGTAAGGAGAGGGCAGAAAGAAGCAATGAAAAGCTCAATGAAAAGCTCTAATTCAGGATTTCAATTCGAAAATTACCAAACAAAATCAAAAACAAAATTTAGAAATAATGGAATTATGAAAGTGAAAGTAAAAGATCAAAGAAACAGGCAAAATTGACCCTCCTAATCGCGATATTCCGACAGCAACATTAGCAGGAACACCCACATTTACTTTTTTAGTTCACTTCAAGAGGTAATTTTGGTAACAAGTCTCACAAACATCAGAAGAAAAAGAGAAAAATACCTGACAGCACCACTAAGACCAAAGGGGATCATCCACACAAGTGCAGCTGTGTCGAGACTGCAAATAAAAGAGGACCAGCAGTCAGATGGTATAATCCCATTTGCTTAATTATCTTGGAACGTCAGCTCACATTAGAATGTTTCTTATGAAAACTTAACATAAAGTGCTAACAATATTACATTAATCCAATAAGATACACCAGTTGCAAGGGCAGCTCCTCGGTTTCCAAGACCACATTTGAAGACCAAAGTCCAACAAACTGGCAAATGCAGTAATGTAGTGATCCCTGCAGTTATCATCATAGGGAAAACGATGTTCTGGGTTTGTAAGAATCTCTGAAGTGAGTAAAGAAGACCATAAGCAAAGAGACCAGGGATCACGAATTCAGCATAGTGTCCGGCTTGAGCTGCAATTTGATCATCTTGACCAACTGCTAAAAGAAGTGATCTAGAATTTGCCCATATTATAGCCAGAAGAACGCTTGCAGCAAGTACTCTACAAGAGGAGAAAATATTTTGTAAATGAATCTTGTACTGTACAATATGAAAATCTTGCAAAGGAAACGAGTAAACAACACAAAAACCTCAAACTTTAAAGACATGGAAAAATATGTAATATTATAACAATCAGTTAGCCACCAAGTCTCACCAACTAGCTGCATAGTATTATATTTAAACACAACAAGAATTATCCTCATATTGAAACATAATGTTGTATAAGCAGATTTGAAGTGCTCCAAGTATCATCTTCTAGAGTTCACTGAAAAACAGACTCACAAGGTTCTCAAGTTAATCAAATTCCCAAGGCTCTTGGGCAGAGGTCCACCAAGTTGGTTATCTTCCAATCCCCTGAATCAAATCAACCTACAATCGCAGTGCACAAGGCTCTCGATTCTTGAATTCATATTTACAAAGTATAAAACATAATTGCACAAAATAATTCAAATACAATTTAATTAGCAATTTAATTGAAAATACAAAAATAACAAAACAGACCTAGCTTGCTCCGTCGACCACCACTGCGGGTTGTCGTCGGTCACTCACGCCGCTGCTGTGGAGTGGTTCCGAGTGGTGCTCTGCCGCTGATACGAAAAGCCCTAACTCCCAAATCCCCAAATTCTAATTCACAAGCCCTAATTTCTAACTTAATTCCAAATTAAAATCCCGACAAAAACCCGAGATCTTGCTGGAGTACCACCGGCGACGGGAAAGACCCAGCGGTGACGGGCAAGACCCAGCGGCGACTGGCAAGAACCATCGGGGACGGGCGAGACGCAGGGAAAGCTGAGGGAAGAAGAAGGGAGTACTGAGCGCGCGATATGATTTAAGAATTTGGTCTTTGAGGTTTGAGATAGAACTAAACGTTTGGTTTTGAATTAACTTTGCAGCGAAAAATATTACAACTTGTAATTGCAGGGGGCTTTGTACGCTGCAACAACCCTTTAAAGGGTTTGACCCGCGTTGACCTACTGGTTGTTGAAGCGTATTAATACATGTACGCTGCAACAAGGGGGCTGCAACAGGGGTTTTTTCTACTAGTGTTTAGGCAAAAATCGAAAATTTATTAATCAAATTAATTTCCGATTATATTTATTTTCATGGATTCAAATCTAGGTCATAAAATTTTAAAACTTTTCAATTTTAACAAATTTTATGGTGGTTTTCAATCATAGGATCTTAATTAAATTGCTAATTAATTATGAAAATCAAAACAAATTCTAAATTATTCGAATTTCAACAAATTAATTACATTTACAAATTAGGTTGTATAATCAACAAGATTAGGCTTTAAAATTGTTAAACATATACAGTAGGTCAATCATAGATTCAAGATTTACATACAAGATTCCCAAATATTTAATTTAACATCATAAAATTTACAAATTTTGCGTTCGAAAAACTAAAACCTCCGTGAAGTCATAGTTAGGGTTCGAATTTGGGAATTCTGGGTTCGGCGACAAATCTTTGATTTTTGTCAAAATTTTAAAACATCGTTTACATGCGAAATTCACTATAAAATTATAAGATTCCGACCATTATTGACAAAACTGCCGAAAAATCCTGCGAACATATAATCAAATAATCGCACAAATTTGCAATTAATTACATACACGAAATTAATAACCCCTTTAATTCATTGTAAATTTATAAAATTTATCCAGGTTAACGTACTATGATTGATTATGGAATTAATTAGAGGCTAGTGATACCACGGTTAGGTTATGACAAATATAAACAATATATTTCATGCGGAAAAACCATAAAACCAGGAATTCAAATTAATTGCCACATAGTCAATTAGCATAATTTATGATACATACATGTGATGCGTGCCTTCCCTAGCTGCTCCCAAACCGAACAAGAACAAGTTTAGGACTCCAAATGTCGCCCCTCCGCAGATAGTCCACAGCACGTTCGGATCCGCCTTAGATTCAATTAACTAGAATATTATCTAAGGTTTTATGTTTATTCGGAAAGCTTAATTACTAAGTTAGGCAAATTATCAAATTCTTTCTTGAACTTAATCTATGTGAATACTTATTGAATTGTCATACAAATTGTGATTTATGAACCACGTATTTATAGGGTAGAAATAACGGAATTAGAATTCTACTACGATTCCAATAACTAAATCCATTAGGATTCTAGTTAAATTAAATCATTAGAATTTAATGTTTAATCAAACACCTAAGTGTTTCGGATTTAACAAAAACATTCAATTTGAGTAGAATTAGGAAAACGAGATTAAGCAAGCAATCCTAACCGACCAAGGATTTGGTCGCACGAAGCCTTATAGCCACACAGCCCACGAGTGGAGCTGGTGCTCGGCTCGGCCCAAGGAATGGGCGCTGGAAGCACACAGCCCATGATGTTTGGGCGCTGCTCACTGGGCCTGCCTTGCTCGCTGCTCGCGCGATGGGCCTGCCTTGCTTCTTGCTCGCGCGATGGGCCTACCTTGCTACTCGCTCGCGGGCGCGGCCTTTGCTGGGCGCTAGGCCTGGCTTCGTGTTGGGCCTTGCGTCTAGCAAGCTCGTCCGTCGATTGTTTCGTACGTCGCGCTTCTGTTTCGTTTTTGTTTTCCGATTCCGGAAATCATTTCCGATTCGAACAATATTTAATATTTTCGATTCCGAAATTTATTTCCGATTCGAACAAATATTTAATATTTCCGATTCCGGAATTTATTTCTGATTCCGACAATATTTTCGATTCCCGTAATATTTCCCTTTCCGGCAATATTTCCGATTCCGGCAATATTTCTATTTCCGATAATATTTTCCGATACGTACCATGTTTCCGTTTCCGGCAACATCTACGACTTGGATAATATTTATATTTCCGTCATGATCCATATTTCCGTTTCCTGCAATATCATCATTTTCGGAGTATTCATATTTTGCCTTTGGACGATTTCAGCTCCCACTGGAACCGAGATCCGTCGTTTCCGAATGTTCATAAATAGAGTATTTAATTCACTTAAATACGTGATCCATTCACGTACTATTTGTGTGACCCTATGGGTTCAGTCAAGAGTAAGATGTGGATTAATATTATTAATTCCACTTGAACTGAAGCGACCTCTAGCTAGGCATACAACTCACTTGATCTCACTGAATTAGTAACTTGCATAATTAATTAATACTGAACCGCATTTATTAGACTTAGCATTGAATGCATACTTGGACCAATGGCATTATTTCTTTCAGTGTTTGTATTCTTGAAACTTGTATATGGATATTTGATGCTTAAATTTTGGATCTTGTATAGGAGCTCCGTCGAGGTAGGAGGAACTCTGTGAATAGGGTCCCCGCGATAGATACATCGAGAGAGCAGGTCGGGCACAGCTTAGGTCAGGGCCCTGGTACTAGTGCTGGTGCCCGTTAGAGGCATTCAGATGTTGATAGGGGAGCTGTCCCCTCTACTTATGCTGAGCCTACCAGGACTTCGTACTCTGCTGGAGGTATGGGCAGCCAGATGCCTTTTACTGCTCCCCCTGGTGTCCATTTACGAGCGAGCAAGCCCAGCCTTGGAGCGCAGATCCTTGGGCTTGTTGGTATGAGAAGGAGCGGAGGCGCCAGGCCTATGATTTTGAGGTGCAGTGCCGGTTTATGACAACCCAGCAGCCTTATCAGTATTCCCCCTATCATCAGGGAGCTCAGTGGCCTTCTGGTACCCTTTGTATTTCTGAGTAGAATCCAGCTACCCCTAGGACAAAGCTAGACCAGGATCTGGAGCGGTACATTAGCCGGAACAGGGGCAAGCAGCCGGTGATTGACATTACGGCGGATGACTTGGTTGGACTTTTGTATGATGATATTTGTATGGGCATTTGTAGTTGTATTTTTTTATTTGGATTCGTAATGTTGGATTTTGTATAATTCGAATTTGGATTTTGAACTGGTATGATTTGAATTGGTATGGTTTGTATTTGTATGTGTTTGTATTTGTATGTAGGGTTTGAATTGAATTCCATATGCGTTGTGTGTGCTTTTGAAATTTGTGGCTATATGTATGCATGCAAAAAGAAAAAAAAAATTGCCCATTTTTTCGGGTGTACATACCCAGTATAAGCCCCCAGTTTGACTGAGGTTTTTTGGTTAGAAAAATCGCAAGTCAAAGTATATTCAACTCTTTCTTATACACATGCTGATTCTAGCAAAAATTTGCCCATTTTTTCGGGTGTACATACCCACTATAAGCCCCCACTTTGACTGAGGTGTTTTAGTTAGAAAAAAGGGCAAGTCAAAGTATATTCAACTTTTTCTCCATGCATATTATGACTCAACTTAGGACGCCGATCTAGGACTACAATGCTTTGAATTTTGAACAAATTGACCCGAAATGACCGGAGTGCTGATTCGGACTGCTTGAAATTGTGCGGCTTGCGGATTTTAGAATCTTCAACATGAATTATTGAGGCTGATCTAGCTGCCCAAAGCTATAAAGAGCGCGTACTTGGAGTCATAAAGTGGACGTTGAGCTCGTCCTTCTTGCAGGCCCTGCGTCTGGGGCAGGCTATGGCGCCCAGCACAGGTGGTCCTTCTGAGTACCACCATAAGTGATGGTTTTTGTATAAATAGGGAGCTTTCTGGATCATATTTCTTTACCTTCTACTTCTTCACAAAAAGAAAGCAAATGGCTATATCACTTGAAAATGCCTTGAACTCGTGGCTTGGGTCGTTAGGCAAACTTGAGAAAAGGGAGCTGGATGGAATGCATCTTGGGGTGCTCGTCTCTTTGCGGTTCTTGAAGCTTGAGTTGCATTTCATCATGTTTCTTTAAAGGCTTGGGATCCGATTCACCACATTTTCCGCTTTGGTAACAACGAGGTATGTCCCCTCCTTGAAGAGTTCGGTGCCATATTGGGGTGGCCCCTTTTGATAGAGCCTTGTATGCCTAGTGTTGAAGAACACTTATTCTTGGCCTTTGAAAGGTATCTGGGCTTGAAGCCCCCACTTTTGAGTGCTGTTGCATATGGTCGAGGGGTGGATTTGTCCCTCCTTGTCACTTACTTTGCTAGGCTTGACGTCCCCAAGGTTTTCCGCTTGAGGGCCTAGATTTTTGTATCTTTGCTCGCTTCCTCTTTTCGAAGCAGGGGCTTGGCAATGGCGATGCCTCCCCGATAGAGATTGGGGTGCAGTTTGCTAGTGGTAGGGACCCAATGCCGCTTGTGATTGGCGAGACATTGATGGGCCTTGATATGCTGAAGTTGGACCCCTCTTCTATGCTGTTGGGAAGTCCGGTGCTACACCAAGTAAGAATCTGGAGCTTTTGTATTTTGAGATTTGTACTTGTATATAGAACATTAAATTTGAATGCTTTCTTGTATTTTCTCCAAGGTTTGGCTTATGGAGAAACTCATGTTGGTGGCAGCACTAGAGAATATGGCAAGCTATAATAGGAAGGGATTCACTGTGCGGCCCATGATGTACGATCGACTTTCACTGGATGAGTGGCGCTGTGCACTCTCGGGGGCTGGATCTTATATTAGGTGGGTAGTTCCTTGGTGGGGAATTGCTTCTATGAGATATGCACCCGACTCTACTGCTTTGATAATGCCTAGCCTTACAATGTTAGTGTTCTACTCGCTTGCTCGAGTGATGAGACAATATGGCTTGAAGCAAGAAATCCCGGATTGTGCCGAGGAGCATCAGAAACCTGTTGTACCGAATGCTGATCGTCTTGAAGTTTCGAGGCGGTATTAGGTTGCCAAACCATTCTGGAATATTCAATTCCCACCTGAGCCTGCTTGTAGGGGGTTTTTTTGGTCGCATTGCAAGTATGCTCTTTCCCTACAAGGGGGCGGTTTTTTAGAAAACCATTGTATTTTTGTACCTCGAAGGAGTCGCCACCAAACATTATTTAAAGTCTCGTTTGGAAAGACCGCAAGTGACTCTATTTTGGATAAGGCTTTGAATCCTCGAAACGGATGGGTGAGATCCGTGCACGGGAACGAGATGCTTATTTCGCGAGCTTTAGAAATTATTCGAGTACGTGACATAGCATTTTCGAAAATATACCCTAGATTAGACTATGTGGGTTTGAATTTTAGAGCAAATAGAATCTCTAATTGTATGGTGGTCACTTTTCTTTAAAGGTAATTTAAGGGAACCTTAGATCGGTTTGTCCAAGAAATTATCTTTGTTAAGCGTGATGTAACTTTACATTTTGTTATATTTAGCATGTGTGGTGATGAAAGAAATAAAGCAAATAAAGCAACATCACAATAGTAAATAAAGTGCGGAATTAGTAAATAGAAGACCCCCTAGAGACGAACTAGGGAGTAGGTCCACATTGCCTAGAAGGACTAGGCAAGTAAAGATGCGGAATTGAAATGCAGAATTGAAAGTGCGATATTGAAATTGCGGAATTGAAAGTGCGATATTGAAATTGCGGAATTGAAAGGTGCGGTATTGAAAGGTGCATAATTGAAATTGCAATATTGAAAGGTGCATAATTCAAACTTGTACTTGGGCACATGAGATTCGAACGCCAAGCGGCTCCTAGTGCGCTCGACACGAATTCAAAGCCAAAAATCTCAACTAGGGAGAAGTTTCTCATCCCAAAGTATCCTAGATTTTTCATATAGAACTTGAAATTGAAAGTTTGAATCTTGAAATATTGAATTTGAAATACTTGAACTTGAACTTGAAATATTGAACTTGTACTTGAAATATTGAACTTGTACTTGAAATATTGAAACTTCAGAGACTTGAATCTCAAAGATCGGATCTTTTAATGTTGAAAAGGTTAGATCTTTGATGTGCTCTTAGTTTGATAGGATCCTAGTTTAGGGAAGTAGTCATGAGCAACCCTAAACATTGTGGGATCTTGAGATTTGAAAACTTGAACTTGTATATTGAAAAATGGAGTCTTGAATCTCAAAAGACTAAACCTTTAAAAGTTAAAAAAGGTGTCATCTTTGATTACTCCATGTTTGAAAGTGATTCTAGTTCAAAGAAGTGGTTGCAAACAACTTTGAACATCCTTGAATCTTGAAAGTTTGCATTTTTGTATTTTCAAAAGTTTGGATTTTGAAAAGATGTATGATTGTTGCAAGTGACATTTTTAGTAATAAAAATGCCAACTTGCTAATCATTTTTGAAGTAGGAAAATCAAAGAAACATGATTGAATATTGTGGGATTCGGAATTACCTATTTAGGTTTAGGCAAGAATTCCTTTTAGAGCTCCCAATTGCTTAGAACTTGAAGTTTGTATGTGTTTTTGAAGGATTTTTTGACTTGAATTTGAGGCGTAATTTTCGTACTCCCTAAATGCTGGAAATTAGGGGGTATTCAGAGGAAAAATGGCTGGAAACCGCCAGCCATTTCCAGCGCAGCACACCAAACCAGCGCTGGGCGCTGGTGACGTGGCATGAGTGCTGCCAAAATCAAGGACGCGAGCTCCGTCCTTGATTTGTTTTGTATTGATGTACCTTCGTACGAATAGTAAGATGCTTGGCACGTAGTGTTTTCTTGGAGGTTAAGACTTGATTTTGCGTTAAAAAATAAGCCGTTTCGGGTTTTGAATTCCGGTTGTACGGGACGGGGCCCGGCTTGCTCGGTTTTGTGGGTCGGCGCCCGAATTTGACTTGCCTTATATGATTTTGAGTGGAAAAGGCATAGTAAAACCAATGGAATGGTCTAATAGATGAGATTGTACTTGGATTTTGAAATTGGTTTTTGAGAATTGTATTTTGTACCGAGTTCCGAGAGGGGAACGGCCTCGGGGATTGGATTTTGGATCTTGTATTTTGGAGATGTTCTTAGCAATTGGGATTTCCGCACGGAGTTGCTCCAACTGCCCAGTAAGGATAATGGTATCGTCATCATCCCAGAGGGGAGACACGATTTAGGTGTCTACACTGCTACTCTTTCTGCAGGGTATATTGTACGGATGAAAGGTCCAACCCAAAGGGACACTTCTCTCTCCGGGCCAGCGGGAGCCCGAGGTTCTAGAGCTAGGCGCCCTGTATCAATTGAATATGAAGAAGGTGACGGGGGGTGTAGCCCGTCCGGTGCTTGACCGTTCAGGGTCCAAAGGAGGTTCGTCATCCTCCCATCTTGGAAGACTAGCAAGTTCCTTCTCCTGCCGCTTGGGCAAGGGGAAGATTGATGAATGATTGCGTGAAGAGCCAGGGGATAGTACTTGCAGGAGATGCGTCCACTTAAGGTGCCAAGACTCAAGAGCATAGTCGCCCAACTCCAGATCTTTGTAGGCTTAATGTGTTTGAAATTGTACTTGTAGGAGATGTGTTTAGAGTGTGTTTAGAAGAAGTGTTTAGTGGAAGTGAAATGGCTTTGAACTTTGCTTCACTTGATTCTAACCTTGTAATCGAATTAGCTTTGATGGAGGCTTTAGTGCCAAATAAAAGTTACTGTGTTAAATTCCTCTTGAACATGCTTTTCATTTTGTTTGCACATTTGGAATAAGAACAACAACAACAATTAAATTTTGAATTTTGATTTGATTTATAGGATGCCCTTAATTGAGGAAATTTTGATTTTTTTAAATTAAAGTGGTCGGGCCTCGGAAAAGGCTGCCTACGTGTCCCGTTAAGGAATCATGCCGAACGTTGTTCTAACATACATAACTTTTCAAATATGAATTTTGAAATTTGAATTTAGACATAAAACTTCTTGAGCTGATCCAGGTTTGTCAAGGAACGGAACTCGGTCTCATCGACATCTTTTAACTCGACTGCTCCTCCGGAAAAGATTTTCTTGACAATTATTGCCCGTCCCAATTGGGTTTGAGTTTTCCCCTTGGGTCCATGATACTCTTGCGAAGGGCTTTCAGGACAAGCTCGCCTTCTTTGATGTTTCGGGTTCTGACCCTCTTTTTGAAATGTCTGGCCACTCGGCGTTGATAGACTTGTACATGGTGACCGGCTTGAAGCCGGCGCTCATCGAGCATGAGTAGTTCGTCATATCTTGCTTGTACCCATGCAGCTTCTGGGATTTTAATTTCGAGGATTATCCTTAGAGAAGGTATCTCTAGCTCAATAGGTTGTACTACTTCCATTCCATAGACCAATGAAAATGGGGTTGCGCTAGTTGAATTGCGGATTGAAGTTCGATACCCCTACAATGCGAAGTGCAGATTTTGGGGCCAATCTTTGTAGTTGGTTGTCATTTTCATGATGATGGTTTTGACATTCTTGTTGGCTTATTCGACAGCCCCATTAGTTTGCGGGCGGTATGGCGAAGAATGGTGATGTTGTATTTTGTACATGTAGACACCTAAATTGTGTCTCCCCATTGGGATGATGACGATACCATTATCCTTGATAGGTGGTTGGAACATCTCCGTGCGGAAGTCCCAATTGCTAAAACATATTCCAAAATCCAAGATCCAAAATCCAATGCCCGAGACCGTTCCCATTACGGAACTTGGTATAAGATTCAAATTCTGAAAATCAATTTCAAAATCCAAGTACAATCTCACCCAATGGACTACTCCATTGATTTTACAAGACCTTTTTCAGTCAAAATGACACTAAGCAATCCAAATTCGAGCGCCGACCCACAAATCCGAGCAAGCCGGGCCTCGTCCCGTAAAACCGAATTCAAAAACCCCAAAACGGCTAGTTTTTAGTCGGAAACTTCCTTAACCCCCAAGAAAAGCTACGTGCCAAAATTCGTACATTTCGTACAAAGGTACGCTCACTACAAGCCAAACGCAAGGACGGCGTCATCGTCCTTGCTTGGCATCTTCTGTGCAACGTTTTGGGCGCCAGGCGCCGTTGCTGCGCTGGACGCAGCTGTCATCTGGCGTTTAGCCAACCATTTTTCTATTTAAACCCTGATTTTCCAGCAATCAAGGGAAGCAAATTAAAATCAGAACGTCGTAACTCTGAAATTTTCCCTCAAAATCAAATACAAAAGTCACATACAAATCTCAAACTTTCAAGCAATTGGGAGCTCCAAGAGAAATTCTAACCTAAACCTAACTAGGTAATTCCGAATCCCAATCCTAATCTACCATGTATCTATAAATTCTCTTTCAAAATGATTAGTAAAGTTGGCACTTTTACTCTTAAAAGTGTCACTTACAACAATCACATATTTTTACAAAATCAACACTTTCTATGATTCAAATACAAAGTTATGGATTCCATGATGTTTAAGGTTGTTTGTAATCACTTCCTTAAACTAGAATCACTTTCAAAATATGGAGTAATCAAAGGTGACGCCTTTTTAATATTTAAAGGTCTAATCTTTGAGATTCAAAACTCCTCTTTTCAATATTCAAGTTCAAGTTTCGTTTTCAAGATTCTATGACGTTTAAGGTTGTTTGTAATCACTTCCTTAAACTAGAATCATTTCAAGTTATGGAGCACATCAAAGGTGAAACCTTTTCAACATTAAAAGGTATAATCTTTGAGATTCAAGACTCCTCATTTCGATATTCAAGTACAAATCTCATTTTCAAGATTGTATGATGTTTAAGGTTGTTTGTAATCACTTCCTTAAACAAGAATAATTTCAAAACATGGAGCATATCAAAGATGAAACCTTTTCAATATTAAAAGGTGTAATCTTTGAGATTCAAGACTCCTAAGTTCAATATTCAAGTTCAATATTCAAGATTCAATATTTCAAGTTCAATTTCTATGTCCAAAATCTAAGACACTTTTGGATGAGCAACTTGTCCTAAAGTTGAGATTTTTAGACTTGAATCCATGTCGGACGCACTTATTATTAAGAAATCGTTTGGCATTCGGATCTCAAATACAATAGTTCAATTTCAATACCGCATCCTTTCAATTATGCACTTCAATATCGCAATTTCAATAACGCCTTTCAATTATGCACTTCAATATCGCAATTTCAATAATGCCTTTAAATATTGCATCTTTCAATTCCGCATTTACTATTTATGCAACTTTACTTTCCTAGTCCTTCTAGGCAGTGTTGTTTCCCACCTAGTCCTTTTCTAGGTGGTGATGTATCTTTACTAATTACGCATTTATTTTTATTGAGATATTGCTTTACTTGTTTATTGCTTTCATCACCCCACATGCTAAATACAACAAAATGCAAAGTTACACCATGCTTAACAAAGATAATTTCTTGGACAAACCGGCCTTAGGTTCCCTTAAATTAACTTTAAAACAAAGTGGTCACAATACAAGTAGAAATTCTACGTGCTATTCTAAATTCAAACCCACATAGTGTTATGACTAGGGTTATTCGAAAATGTTCTATTCCATGCATTCAGATACAATTTTTAAGGCTCGCGGAATAAGCATCTTGTTCCCTTGCCCGGATCTCACCCATCCGTTTCTATGATTCAATTCCTTATCCCATATAGAGTCAACTTTGTTCTTTCCAAACGGGACCCTTAAAATTGTTTGGTGGCGACTTCTTCGAAATCCAAAAATATATAATGGTCCAAGTCCAAGCCACTCTCGTAGGGGAAATACAAAAGAGTACGAGAGAAAAATACACCCTACAGTACTCGGTAAACATATCTTCACACTCTCCTTGGAAATGGGTTCCCCTGGTCACTAATGAACTCGTGAGGAGCACCGTATCTGCATAAGATGTTTTCTTGTATGAACTGGGCCACTTGCTTGGAACCCAACACTTTGAATGACCTGGTGTAGGGGGATTTTTTTTTCGTACTTTGCGTAGTTTCCCCTACCGGGGCGGTTTTAGAACCTTTGTATTTTTGGATTTTGAAGGAGTCGCCACCAAACTTTTTTAACGGTCCCGTTTGGAAAGACAAAAAAGTGACTCTATTAGGATAAGGCATTGAATCTTAGAAACGGATGGGTGAGATTTGGGCAAGGCAACGAGATGCTTATTCCGCGAGCTTTAGAAATTATATTCAAATGCATGGCACAAAACATTTTCGAATAACCCTAGTTGTGACACTATGTGGGTTTAAATTTAGAACTTGCACAAATAGAATTTCTATTTTTGTATTGTGACCACTTTGCCTTAAAGTTAATTCAAGGGAACCTAAGGCCGGTTTGTCCAAAACTTATCTTTGTTAAGCGTGGTGTAACTTGTATTTTGTATTTAGCATGTGAGGTGATGAAAGCAATAAACAAGTAAAGCAACATCACAATAGAAAATAGATGCATAATTAGTAAAATACATCACCACCTAGAAAGGGACTAGGTGGGAAACCACATTGCCAAGAGGGACTAGGCAAGTAAAGTTGCATAATTGAAAGTGCGGAATTGAAAGGTGCAATATTGAAAAGCGTTATTGAAATTGCGATATTGAAGTGCATAATTGAAGAGCATTATTGAAATTGCAATATTGAAGTGCATAATTGAAAGGTGGGATATTGAATTTGAACTATAGCACACGAGATCCGAACGCCAAATGACTCCTTAAGAATAAGTGCGTCCGACACAGAGTCAAAGCTAAAATCTCAACTCTAGGTCAAGTTGCTCAACCTAAAGTGTCTTGGATTTTGAAAATAGAAATTGAACTTGAAATATGGAACTTGAAATAGTGAACTTGAAATATTGAACTTGAAATATTGAACTTGAAATGTTAAACTTGAAATATTGAACTTAGGGGTCTTGAATCTCAAAGATTGGACCTTTTAATGTTAAAAAGGCTTTATCTTTGATATGCTCCTATTTTGAAATGATCCTAGTTTTGGGAAGTGATTACAAACAACCCTAAACATCATTGAATCTTGAAATTCGGAAACTTGAACTTGTATATTGAAAAATGGAGTCTTGAATTTGAAAGATTAGACCTTTAAACATTAGAAAGGCCTCACCTTTGATTAATCCATGTTTTGAAGATGATTCTAGTTTAAGGAAGTGATTACAAACAACCTTAAACATCATTGAATCTTGAAATTTTGTATTTGTATCACATAAAGTGTGGATTTTGCAAAAGTATATGATTGTTGTAAGTGACACTTTTAAGAATAAAAGTGCCAACTTTACTAATAATTTTGAAATAGAAATCATAGAAACATTGTAGATTAGGATTTGGATTCGGAAATACCTAGTTAGGTTTAGGCTAGAATTCCTTTTGGAGCTCCCAATTGCTTAGAACTTTGAGATTGTATGAAATTTTTGAAGAGTTTTTGTATTTTGATTTGAGTGGCATTTTTTGTATTACGACGTTCTGTTTTCGATTTTCCCTCCCTAAATGCTTAGAATTAGGGGTTTAATTAGGAAATTTTTTAGCTAAACACCAGCTGACGCCAGCGTCTAGCGCAGCAGCTGCGCCAGGCGCTGCTGACGTAGGCGCAGAAGCTGCCAAACAAGGACAAAGATGCCGTCCTTGAATTTGGCTTATAATGGGTGTACCTTTGTACGAATCGTACGAAGTTGGCGCCTAGTGATTGCTTGGGTATTAAGGCTTGGTTTGTGTCTAAAAACAAGTCGTTTCGGTTTTTTTAATTCGGTTTTACAGGACGAGGCCCGACTTGCTCGGTTTTGTGGGTCGGCGCCCGAATTGGGATTACTTAGTGTCATTTTGACTGGAAAAGGTCTTGTAAAACCAATGGAGTAGTCCATTGGGCGAGATTGTACTTGGATTTTGAAATTGATTTTTGGAAATTGTGTTTTGTATCGAGTCCCGAAATGGGAACGACCTCGGGTATTGGACTTTGGCTCTTGGATTTTGGAATGTATTCTAGCAATTGGTACCTCCGCATGGAGTTGTTACAACCACCTAACAAGGATAATGGTATCGTCATCATCCCAATGGGGAGACACGATTACAGAAGCCCCCACTTTGACTAAGCGTCCGGCCAGGAAAGCGCAAGTCAATGTTTTCAACTCGGGACGGAGAATGATCAAGATATTCTACAATCAAGACCATTCTTTGTACGCCGGTACCTGCACAAAACAGGCGTTAGAAAAAAGGATAGAGTGTACCTCCGTTCGGTTATGACGACTCTGATTTGTACTTGTACTGTACTTCCGCCTTTGGTTTATGACGGAGCTTGGCATCGAAAATTTTGAATTTTAAATTTTTGAATTTTGAATTTTGAATTTTGAATTTTGAATTTTGAATTTTGAATTTTGAATTTTGAATTTTGAATTTTGAATTTTGAATTTTGAATTTTGAATTTTGAATTTTGAATACCTTGAATTGATCCGTTGGGGATGTGCTTCACTGGGGAGAAGAGCTTTTTATTCGCCCTTTAGATTTTGAAATTTCGGCTGACTTTCCTGGAGCTTGGGTCCGTTTGGAGTCAAACGCCTGAATTCTTGTATTTTTTGGACTTTGTATTCCCGAGATATTCATTTGTTGGTGCTTGGAGATACAGGTATATACCCGTAATTTCGGAGGGTAGCATGATTTGACGTTAGATGCCTGGTGCAGAAAATGGTAGTAGCAAAGAACGTGTAATCAGCACGGAGGACCGTGCGCTGAAGATTCCGTGCATGCGGAAGACCTGCGCCCAGCGCAAGGCTCGGCGTTCGGCGCGGGGTTGGGCTATAAAAGCCCCCCTTGCCATGCCATTTGAAGAGCAAGCACTTCCATTCTCTTGCTTTTTCCTCTCAAAGGTCGAATGCTCTCCCTTGATCTTGTTGTTCTTGCCTTGTCCATGTAAGTATTTCGCGTTTTGCTTTATGAAATAATCTCTTGGATTGCATGTAGTTTTGTTTTTTGTACTTGAAATGCTTGTTGATATGATGCTTGTATGATAGTAGGCCTCTTGAATCTTGTAGAGAATTGTTTGATAGCCACTTGAACTTGAACTGTTGGAACTTTGAAAAATTTGAATTTCTGTAGAATCTTGGATTTTTGAAATCTTTCTCATTCGGAACTTGTAGAATTTCGAAATTTTCTTGGAACTTTGTACTTGGTAATTGTAGATAGTGGCCTCACTGGTGACCTTGTTGGGTCTTGTAGGAGAGTAGGCACTAGTAGAAAAAACCCCTATTGCAGCCCCCTTGTTGCAGCGTACATATATTAATACGCTTCAACAACCAGTCGGTCAACGCGGGTCAAACCCTTTAAAGGTTGTTGCAGCGTACAAATTAATTGTTCCCTGCAAAAAAAATTGTTGCAGCGTATATTTTAAAAGCCCCCTGCAATAACCTATTTTTGTCGCAGCGTACATTTAAAAGCCCCCTGCAATAGCCCGGGTCAAAAATTTATTCGCTGCAATATTAAAATTTCATTTCTCGCGCTTTACTCCCTTCTTCTTCCCTTACCTTTCCCTGCGTAGTCCCCTAAAAAAAAGACCCTTCCTGCGTCGTCAATAGCTTCCTCGTCGGTGGTTCTGGCCTCCTCGCCAGTCGCCACCTTTTCTTGCGCTTTAATCTCGAAATTCTGCCTGCGTTCACCACCGTCCCACCACCTTCCGATGGACATCCAATCGGGTTCGTTTTTCTCACCAACCGCGTTTCTCACCACCACCACCACCGCCCGATTTTCTTCGAATTTATGCACTACGGAGGTATATCTCTATTCAATTTAAGATTCGGCTTATTCAATTTTTGTAAAATTAAATTAACTATTTTCCCCCAAATTTTAGGGTTTTGGCTCCATTTTATTTTTTAATCGAAATAGGGAACGATCTACTAATCTAGGGTTTCCTTTTTTCCTCTTTCGTTCAGAATTAGGGATTTGAGGACGCTTAATTATCAGGATTTCATCCGCAAATTATGCACTTAGATTTTGGGATATGGGTTGAGCTTGATTCTTTTTGGTGATGCTACTGCTCTTTAAGGATATTCTACTGTTGTTGTTCCTCTGCTGGAAGTATAGGCATCGGTATTCTTCTCTTATTTCTTCTTTAAAATTTACATAATTTTTAGTGTTAATGGAAGTTGGATTTGCTGACTGTTAAGAGGTTTTAGTAATCTTGTATGATATAGTAATTTATGGCAGATATCAATTATTTAAGTTTTGTTAACCATCATTTTGCCTTTAATCTCGTTGAAGAAGTTAAAAGAAATAAAATAAGACTTAAAGTTTTAGTTAGGGAACGATTAGAGATGAGAAATACCATGTTTATCAAGTAATACTGTCATTTGATGGTTTTTGGTTTGATGGGAATTAGGATGTTAACTTCATATTATTAGAAGAATTGAATCCAGCTTTACTAAAATTCTTCTTTCATTGAGATGTTAATGTCTCAGGATTGAATATATCTTTGCAATTTCACTACAATAGTATAGATTTGTGATAATTTGGGTGTTCATTGTTCTTAACAATACCAGCAAAGCAAATGGAGAGGCGTCGAGATTAGGTTTCAGAAATTGATGGTGTTTTTAATGATTAAATAAGATTGTTTCTATTGGAAATGCTGATGGAGTTGGAACTCATTCCTGTGTTGAATGTGCTTCTGAATGTGCTGCTGAATGTGCTGTTGAATGTATGCTTCTCTTATTTCTTCTTCAAGCATGGTTTACATAGTTTTTACTATTATATTGAGGTTAGTGGATGTTTGAGGTTTTTTGTTATTCTTATATGACATACTGATTGTTTAGTAGATATGAACTAATTAAGTTGCTAACTTTATGACACCAGACCATGCACAACTCAAGTCAACAATGGCCCATGTTGACCTAACAACTGCAAACAGTAGCCAACAAACTCACTCCCAACTGACTTAACACACTAGCAATAACCCTAAGCACTATTAGGACCTAATTGCACCCTAACAGTAGAACATTGAAAGCTTATGCATACTCCCAACAAGCTCAAACTGACCCCAGTAACAAAACAAAACAGAAAAGTAAGCCATCCACCTACAATATTTTAGAGATTTTGTTTAAAATATTTTGTTTATTTATTTTAAACTATAATAATTCATTTTATAAATAAAATAACAATTTTTTACAGCCCACACCGACAGAAAGTAAGTTAATTTTGGGGACCATGTGCTAGTATGAAATACAACGCTTGATCACTAGCTATTTGATTATGCTCCTGGGTCATAGAATATCACAGTTCCTTATACACCTATTCCTGGTCAATGTACATGCTAGATCGATGGTAATAAGAACCAGACTTACTGCCTTTGTTCATATGGAAGTCTTGGAGATACATGATGCAAGTCATGCAACAACACATCTTCAGGTATGTTTTTGCTTTAACTCGAGTTCATTGCAGTGGAATGTGCATATAAAATTTAATCATTCGAATTACTTCAGACTTCTGACTTAATTCCTAGGGTCTCGAGCTAAAGGAAATAAGTTGTAAGAAAGAATAAGAGATCTAGAGATGGCTGGTGTGCAATTAAGAACTAAAGAACTTTGAAGTTAATGTTAAAAATAGATTCTAAAGTAAATACGGTCAATGATATATTTGACTTAAACATTTTCTCTTTACGTTGTCTTGTGTGAACTACTCTGGTGCTTCCCGTAATGATGATCCTTAATTTATCTTGTGTTTCAGTATATAGTATACCTTGTCAGTGGATACTCCCTCCGTAATTACAATGGTTGTCTTCCTTGTTATACAATGGCATGTTTCAAGTTTAATGTTTTAATTATCAATTTTAACTGTATTGAATCTGATATTCTGATGCACTGCTCATCTGGAAGCTTTTCAAAATATGACTATTGTGTGAATTGTGTGAATCATGACTATTATCACGTTGTCTTGTGTGAATTAGTTGAGAGTTGGGAGCGAAAACGACTATTATCACGTTGTCTTGTGTGAATTAGTTGAGAGTTAGCTAACTGCTTTTGAATCAGATAGTCAATGTTTAAGAAATATTTTCTGAGTCTTATGGGGAAGTTAGCTAACTGCTTTTGTGTCTTTTTGATACTTGTTTATACTAATGACAAAAAAAAATTGAAATCATAGTCAGTGCTTTTTCCCCTCTTATGTGGCAGATGAGTTGGTGTGAACCTAGTGTTGTTAAGCCCCGATATACCACATGGCCAATGCTAACTAATACAAAAGATTGATTTAATTTAGTGTGGTTTAAGGAGGATACCAAAAAGATAAATAAAGATTTACTGAAACTTGAAGTTGCATGGGACAGTGCAAGCTTGTGAGCACTTTCTACATGATGGTTTCCAGGTTTGATATGTGCAATGCTGTAGCCTTCTGTTTCTCTCAATCTCCTAAGGCTGATCTACTGGGATCCCATAATTGCTTCTTTTATTTGGATAAGCTTCTGTAAGCTGCTGAATTCAATTCTGGAGACCTTACTTCTTAGCCTAGTGATAGACTATTTATCTTTCTGTACAGATGAAATGCACTTTTGACAAATATGATATATTTTGCTTTAAGATATTAGACTGCAAAAATAATCTAGTTCTCTTCACCTTTTATGCATGTTTGAAAAAGTAATGATGATTGTTTTCATTCTTGATTCTTATGGTTTCTGTGGTTCCTTATTTCTTATGGTTTGTTGGTGATAAATTTATAAGTTGATTTGATTCTTGTACATTGTTCTGACTTGCTGAAATCTCTAACAGGTATGAGTTTAAAACAAATCATGGAGAATGGATTACTTCAATGAAATCAAAGTTTGGGGATAATGTATCCGGACGTGTTCGTACAGCAATCAAGTCATTGTGTTCTACATTACATAACCTTCTAATAAGGTATATTTAGCTTTTTATTAACTTGTGTTGAACTTGACCCAAATGACTTATTTTCCATGTCTATATGAGGATGAAAAATCCTTTTCCCTATTTGTTCTGTGTAATAGAACTTCCACCGTTTCACGGCAGGCAACTTTAGCTGATCAGATGTAACTTTGTGCAGCTTATAACAAGTCTTTGTAGTTTCCACATCTACCTTTTGAATTTGTGACTTTGTGAGTGTGTCCAAAAAAGTCTAGAATCCAAGCTCTCCCTATTTCCCCCTCTCTTTCTCCCTGTCCTGCTAAACGGGGGTGTCTTAAATCTTAATCAGAAATAGTCAAGCATCATAACTATAAAACCCAATTCAAGAACACTCAAATTCACCCTTTGTTACATCAAATTCCCCCTTATCTGGATCTTGTTATTATGATCGATGGAGATTTCTGCTTGTGTCATTTCTTGATTTCTGGATCTTGTTAATTATTTTCTCTTTCGTTTTCTCAGAGGCTGCGAGATCTTCCATTTCTTCTTCGAAGGTCATTGAATGATTTGCTAGACCCTCAAAGATCTTTGCCATTCGTCATCAAAGCTCGGATTTATTTGGCAGTTAAGTGAACAACTCAATTTACAACAACTTGTTTTCTTATTCCTTCATTGAGTTGTGTGTAGAGTAAATTTTGGCCTTGTAATTTCAGGTGTTCTTCAGTGCCATATACGTATTGAGTCCAGTGGACATTATCCCTGAAGGTACAACTGTTCCATTAAACAAATTGTCTGAATTATACTGCTGCTGCACTAGTGAAATGTTGTTGCTGACTGATCTGTTGCTACTCTGCTGCTGCACTAGTGCAATGGCTTGGTTTGATGAACTGGAATTTCTGCTTTTTCTGTAGGCCGAAAGTTGAAAATCAAACTGATCGAGGATGATCAACCTGCAAAAAACAACATTACATCTGCTGATTCTTCAGGATTTTTAGATGTATGAATCCGATACTCAGATGGTTAAATATGCGTCACAAGACTCACAACATCTGCTGAATATGTAGATGATATCCTGGGAGGACCACCCCAAACAGACCATCAGACAGAGCAAAAAGAAATCAACACTAAGGAAAGAGGGGGGATTCTGAAGGTGGTTTTGGGCAACTTTGTGGGACTGGATGTAGCAATAACTGTTCCCTTACTAATATTGTAAGTACATGGTTTATGCTTAGGATTCCCGTTGTACTTCAAGCTCCTTTCTCTTTTAGTGGTTTCATCTTTGCTATACATAGTATTATTGCTGAGAGAAACAACCAAGTCCGCATCAAAAGAGTAATGTGTTATTTAATACTATTATATGTTATTGTTCATGGACTGACTGATATGGGGATAAGGGTAAATGTTAGGATTCTGCTTTACTTCAGGGGAATTCAATTGATCAAGTTTATATTTTGAAATCAGCCATACTTTGATACGTTAAAACAAAAATTGGGAATAGTAGATATGTTTAGCCTTATTGTGAAGACAATTACCTCTAGTTTCTTAAAAAAACTTACGTTCTGTTTGGTACTAGGAAGTAACTTCCCCTAGGAATTTAATTCCCATTTGAATCAAACCACCCCTAGGAGAACTTGCAAACTGGGGGAGACTGTTTTTCTTGTAGTTCTTATTTCTATACTGAAATCTGTGAGTCTACAATTTTATACTGATACTCACATCATGAGCAAATTGAAAGATGGTTATTCTTAGCACAACTATTTTGATATGCATGATTGAATAATTTGTGAAGAATCTCATTTATAAACAACTCATATTTAGGCTAAAATGATATTTCCGTTCCCAACTTTGAACTAAAGAATTTAAGGACTCCTTTCAAACTTATTACATGATTAATATGCTTAGTTTTAAGTTTTCAAGACTTGTTCCAATCTATTTATGCAAATTTAAGGCTCATTGGGTCGTTATAAGTCATATTTAGGCTAAAATGATATTTTCGTTCCCAATTTTCAACTAAAGAACCTAAGGACTCGTTTTATACTTATTACATGTTTAGTATGTATAGTTTTAACTTTCTAAGACTCATTCCAATCTATTTATGCACATTTAAGGCTCATTGGGTCGTTATAGGTAATATTTAGGCTAAAATGACATTTTCGCTCCCAACTTTGAACTAAAGAACCTAAGGACTCATTTTAAATCTTTTACATGATTAATATGCATAGTTTTAACTTTCTAAGACTCATTCCAATATATTTATGCACATTCAAGGCTCACTGGGTCGTTATATGTCATATTTAAGCTAAAATGACATTTTCATTCCTAACATTGAACTAAAGAACCTAAGGACTCATTTCAAATTTATTACATGATTAATATGCTTAGTTTTAAGTTTTCAAGAGTCATTCCAATCTATTTAGGCACATTTGAGGCTTATTGGGTTATTATAGGCCATATTTAGGCTAAAGTGACATTTTCGCTCCCAACTTTAAACTAAAGAACCCAAGGACTCAAATGATTCTTATCACATGATTAATATGAATATGTTTAACTTTCTAAAACTCATTCCAATCTATTTATGCACATTTAAAGCTCATTGGATCGTTATAGGTCATATTTAGAGCTAAAATGACATTTCCGCTCCCAACTTTGGACTAACGAACCTATGGACTCATTTGATTCTTATTACATGATTAATATGTAGAGTTTTAACTTTCTAAAACTCATTCGAATCTATTTATGCAAATTTAAGGCTCGTTGGGTCGTTATAGGTCATATTTAGAGCTAAAATGACATTTCCGCTCCCAACTTTGAACTAAAGAACCTAAGGACTCATTTGATTCTTATTACATGATTAACATGCAGAGTTTTAACTTTCTAAAACTCATTCGTATCTATTTATGCAAATTTAAGGCTCATTGGGTCGTTATAGGTCATATTTAGAGCTAAAATGACATTTTCGCTCCCAACTTTGAACTAAAGAACCCAAGGACTCGAATTATTCTTATACACGATTAATATGCATAGTTTTAACTTTCTAAAACTCATTCGAATCTATTTATGCACATTTAAGGCTCATTGGGTCGTTATAGGTAATATTTAGAGCTAAAATGACATTTCCGCTCCCATCTTTGAACTAAAGAACCTAAGGACTCATTTGATTCTTATTACATGATTAATATGCATAGTTTTAACTTTCCTTACTCTTGAGTCGTATTCTGTACTATTAGTACATTGTCATTAGTTGCTTGAATGTTAAAATGTGACATTTAATTTGCATTTAATCTAATGCTCCCATAAAATTCTTGTTTTTGTAAAGGTCTATACTCCGAGGAATGCGCCTTATGCTAGTGAGGAAATGGAAGTGGTTCGTGAGCAATGGGCTAAGTTTATTACGAGGAAGTATTTATTATTTGCATGAGCGCGTTTGATCGAGTTGGTTTAGATGTTATAGAATCTTTTATATTAAAATTTATGTGTACGTTGAAATTGGAACGTAAATATATTTAAATGTATGTGGTACGTGCACTTTGGTTTTGGGATATATACAAAACAACAATTATTGTTTTTATATTTGTTATACAGGTTGCGATATTCTATTATTGTTGTGACAGGTTTCTATATTTGGTGCAAGGCACTCTAGGTATCCCTAAACAAAACTATAATTTTCCCGCCAAAAGTGCTTTTTTACTGCGTACATATATGTGTGTACGCTGCAACAAGGGTGAAAAATTTGGCAAAATTTCAGACTTGTTGCAGCGTACAAATGGATATACCCTGCAACAGGTGGGGTCTTTTACAGCGTACATAAATTTGTACGCTGCAACAAGTCAAGATTTTGGCCAAATTTTTGAAACTTGTTGCAGCGTACATGTATATGTACGCTGCAAAAAAGTACTTTTCGCAGCGAACATTGTATGCTGCAACAAGTTCAGACTTGTTGCAGGCCCACCAGTTGCAGCATACGATGTACGCTGCAACAGGGGTCTAAAAGCCCGCTGCAGTAAGGGTTTTTTCTACTAGTGAGGTTAGGATGCCTAGATGTTGTTTGTAGAACTTGCATTCCTGCTTCAGGTTTGCACACTTTTGACAGATAGGACGTTTCTTGACGAAGAAGTAGCAATCCCGTTCGAGGGTGGTCCAGTAATACCGAGCCCTGATGACTTTGAGGGCCAACATCTTTCCATTCATGTGAGTACCACAGACCCCGGCATGCACGGTGTCCATGACTCTTTGTGCTTCATGCTTGTCAACACATCGGAGATTGGGGCCGTTAGGGGACCTCTTGTATAGAACGCCGCCTTCTAGGACGAAGTTGGCTGATTGTAGGGGTAAAGCCCTTTGACTTTTGCTTGAAAAATGCAGTCGATATTCAGAGTTTTGTAGGTACCTTTGGATATCTGTAAACCAAGACTCATCATTGTCAGGATCGACGTTATCAATAGCATGGACATATGCTTCTTGTTGACGCCTTTCAATTGTAACGGGCATTTGACCCATGCCATTTGGAATGTTGATCATTGATGCCAGTTTTGTTAGTGCGTCGGCGTATTGATTCTCCTCTCTTAGGAGGTATGTGTAACGAAGCTCTTCTACTTGTTCGGACAACTTCTCGAGATAGGAGGTATGGGGATAAGCTTTTGCTTCTGACTTTCCATTTGCCGAAAATCTGATTGATGATTAGGGAGGAATCCCCGTATACTCGAAGTTTCTGGACGCCCAATGCTAAGGCGGCTTCCAGGCCCATAAAGCATGCTTCATATTCGGCCGCATTGTTTGTAACATTGAATTGTAATTTTGCTGATTTGGGAATGTGAGTGCAGTCCGGAGCTACTAGGATTACCCTGACACCACATCCGTTTTGATTTGAGGCACTGTCAAAGTGCAGCGAACAACGATCATCGCTTGTCACTAGAATTTGCTCATCGGGTAGATCATAATCCTCCTCTTCTACCTCGATGGGACAGTCGGCTAGGAAGTCTGAAACTTCTGAACCCTTGATAGACTTTTGAGGGATGTACTTGAGTTCGAATTCTGCTAACATAAGCAACCATCTGGACAATCGTCCGTTTAGAGCCGGCTTTTCGAATAGCTACTTGAGAGGATCTGCTTTGCAAATCACATACACTGTCTGGGAGAGCATGTAACGCCAGAGTTTCTTTGTGGCCCAAACCAAGGCGATACCGAGTCTTTCGAGTTGAGTATATCTGGTTTGGTACTCGAGTAACTTCTTGCTTAGATAGTATACGGCGTTTTCTTTGCCGTCGATCTCTTGGGCGAGCATGGCCCCCACTGCCTAGTCAATTGTTGTAAGGTAAAGCCTGAGGGGAGCCCCCAATATTGCTGGCTTCAACACTGGTGGATTTGAAAGATAGTTCTTGATAGTGTCAAATGCATGTTGACAGTCTTCGTCCCAAACCTTGGGCTCACTCTTGCGGAGTTTTCGGAATACTGGCTCACAAATCATAGTGAGTTTTGAGATGAATCTGCTGATGTATTGTAACTTGCCAAGGAACCCCCGAATTTCTTTCTCATTCGCTGGCGGTTTCATGTCTAGAATGGCCTTGATTTTTGAAGGATCAGCCTCTATATCCCGAGAACTGATGACATACCCGAGTAACTTGCGTGACGTTACCCTGAATGCACATTTTTGAGGATTGAGCCTCATATTGTATTGCCTGAGCCTGTTGAAGAATTTTTGAAGTACTGTTGTATGTTCACGTCGCTCTTTGGATTTGACGATCATGTCGTCGACATATACCTCAATTTCTTTGTGAATCATTTCGCTCATAATGGCTGTGGCTGTTCTTTGATACGTAGTCCCCGCGTTCTTCAGTCCGAATGGCATAACTGTGTAGCAATATGTACCCCACTGAGTAATGAAGGTTGTCTTCTCCATATCTTCCCCTGCCATTGGAATCTGATTGTAGCCTGCGTACCTGTCCATAAAAGAGAGTAAGGCATGATTTGCTGTGTTGTCGACCAAGATGTCAATATGAGGCAATGTAAAAACGTCTTTTGGGCTAGCCCTGTTAAGATCCTTGTAATCAACGCACATTCGAACTTTTCCATCTTTCTTTGGAACTGGGACAACATTTGCAATCCATTCTGGATACTTGGCTTCTCGAATAAACCCGACCTCTTGCTGCTTAGAGACTTCTGCTTGAATTTTGAGGGAAACATCCGGTTTCATGCAACGGAGTTTCTACTTGATGGGTTTTGAACCTGGAATATGGGGAATTGTATGCTGACCGATGCTTGGATCAACCCCTGGCATATCATGATAGGACCATGCGAAGACGTCTATGTACTCTGAAAGTAGCTTGATGAGATCATCCCACTCTGCTTGAGATAGAGTCAAACCAAGCTGAACTAGTTTTGGATCACTGCTGTTAGAAAAGTTAACTTTTTCTGTTTCCTCAATTATGGGCGTCCTGTTTTCATGATTTTCGATAGCTTTTAAGATTTCAAGGTCAGTTTCTTGTGAAGCAAAGTTGTTTGGATTAGGAATGTGTTTTGAATTTGGACTTGAAGAGTAGGAGGAAATTAAAGTATTATTGAAATTAGCAATCATTACATCGACAACTTTAACTTGAAGTTCGGACTTTAGAGGCTCTTGATTGTTGCAAGACTCTAGCCCTAGACTATTAGACTCATCACTAGACTCAGATCCAGACTCATCCTCTGACTCAGACTCGCTCTTCATAGATCCTTCGCCCATAGTAATCTTGATCATTTTGCCATTTGGAGCAATGATTTTGAGGGACTTCCTCCAGCCATTGACCATCTTCTCGCTAGGATCAATAAGCTTGGACGGGTCAAAATCTTAGATTTGAGTGATCATTTGAACCATAGCATCTACAAAAATGACTGGTGTTACTTCTTGGCCAAACAAGACACCAAAAGCTGATGAATCAAGGAATTATGGGGTAGCCTTGTTTTGTATGCGAGGTGCATCTTCGAGGAAGTGACAGTCTTGAAAAATCTCGAACCCAGGGTAAAGGACCCCTTTTGAAGTATCATAGAAAGGCTATGGAATGTCAAAGTACAGGTCGTCCTCCCCTTCTTTTATGAATTTCACGTTGAGTGTGCGTTGATGAGGAGGGATTTTGAATTGGTCATTACCAGCTCGACGGGCTCTTAACTTAGCCTCTTATTGCTTGTTGTCATGCTTAGTTGGTTTGTATCCCAGGCCACTACATTTAGTCTGACCATGGGTCTTGAAAGGAGATTCGGTAGGCGGTGGCAGAGTAGTGCCCAAGAAGCGCCCGCTCTTAATCATTATATGCCTTGCCATGGGATTCATTTTGGACTCGATGGCTCCTACTTCAGCACTGAAACCCCAAAGGTCTTCATCATTGTCATCATGCTCTATTAATATCAGAGCCTTGTCATCTATCTTGGTTCTTGGATGAGATGCATTTAGAGTAATGACATTTCCTTGGACCTCCATTCGAACTTTCTGATGGAGTGAAAATGGTACCTCCTTGAGGCCATGGATCCAAGGTCACCCCAAAAGGAGATTGAAGCTTGCTTTGATCTTGAGCACTTGAAATCTCACCTTGCTCTCAATTGGGCCTATTCGGAGTAGAAGTGCGAGGGTCCCCATTGCTTCCCGACGAGTGTTGTCGTAGGCGCGAACGCCTTGGGAGGAGCTAGAAAAGTTACTAGGAGTGAAGCCCAAATTCTCAGCAGTGCAAAGAGGACACACATTGATGGATGAGCCATTGTACACTAGAGTCATGGGGATGATTTTGTCTTTGTATTCAACAGTCAGATAGAGCGCCTTGTGATGGCTTGCCCCCTCGGGCAGGAGGTCTTCATTGGTAAAGTTAATCCTTTCTTCCAGATTTGTTAGTAATGATAAGGTGTTTTTCCGTCGTTGAATAGAAATTCACCTCACCAAACAAAATTTATAAAACCACTAAACTAACCGGCTATATGAACTATAGCGGCAAGTATAGGGATCGTCCCATAGGAATGGATATGTTTGACTATTCAATCTATGCGTTCACAAGCTAGTTCTAATGGAATTTGAGTTTTTGAATTAAACTAATCAAAGCTAGAAAAGCAAACAAATAAAGAAAATCTAGAGATTTCGGGAATCGACAATGGAAATCGAATCAAAGAAAGCACAAGGTCAAGACATTCATGAATATGCAACGACATAGAAAATAGGGGAATGAAACCAAATGATGTGCTTGCCACCTCTCGGATGGAGCACGCGAAGCAACCTAGCCTATGGAAGAGCTTTCTCCTAATCCTAAACTAGATAAGCTTGCATATAATAGGAACTGTCATTCACTTTCACAAAATAGGCTCACAATGTCTTGCCAAACCTAAATCATACATTCCAATCTAATCCAATCAAATAGCATTCGCGACTACTATTCAATTAGTCATGGATGTCCTATCACTAAATCACATTTAATCACAACATCAATCATGAATTTTCCCTAAAATTCCCCAAATTCAATGCCAAGGCCTCAACCCTAACCTCTAGATTAAACTACTCAATTAGCATGATTAACATCAACATTAAACTAACATTAATCCTAATAATGAAACTAATTGAATTAATGAAGCTAATTGAAACAATAACATTCAGAAAATTCAAACCACAAAAGCTAATTCTCGAATTCAAGCATGAAATTAAAGCATAAAACAAATTAATGAAGCAATTAAAGAATTAAAGAACTAATCAAAAAGAAATGAAGAATTATACCTTGAATTGAAGAATTTGCAACAAACTTGAAGCACAAAAATGAAGAACAAAACTCAAGAGAAAGAGAAAAGAAATCGGAAAATGATGATTGGATTGAATTTAGAATCAAGAATTTGAGGCTAAGAATCCTTAATCCTAATCTCTAATCTAAACCCTAAACTAATTCTAGAAAGAGAATTCTAAGCTAAGCCTAAGAGAAATGAAAATTACGTAATGAAAGCTAATGAAACAATGCTGCTATTTAATCTTTTATAGTAGCAGCCCCGCAGCCGTATTCGATCGCACAACAAGGTATGTTTGGTCGCACAAGAGCTGCGCGGTCGAATCTGAAATTGTGTGCGGTCGTTTACCAAATTCGGAGCATTCTCTTTGTAAACTGCAGTCTTGTTCAACCGCACAGGCTTGTCCATTCGATCGCACACAGCCTGTTCGATCGCACAGCAAGCTGTTCAACCGCACAAGCTGCTGCGAGGTTGCTGCGCCCACAATAGCTATTCTGCTGCGTTGTTTGCTGCACTGTTGTGCCTTGGCTCTTGCTGCACTGCTTTGCCTTGCTGTGGCTGCTGCGAGGGTAGGATCATGGCACTCAAAGTAAGCACAAAGCTGCTACAAAGGCACGAATACAGCAGCTGTAAACTGCTGCAGTGATGGCTTAAAGGAGTAGCAGCCTCGTGCATTGATGTGAGTGTTGTTGTGGCTGCAAGGTTGCTGCTCGTGTACAGCAGCTATGGCTGTTGTTGCTATGGTCGTCGCAGAAAGATGCCACGTCGTTGCACAATGCAAAGTATCGTATAGCACACAAGAAAATCGTCAAGCATGTTATTAAAAATCGAAAACATTATTATTAATTCATTTAACATTTTTGCAAATCGTGAAGCATATAACTCGTCGACAAGCACAATGACACGATATTAACACGTTAATGCTCAAAACGAACCTTACGCAATGAGACTGCACACAAAAGGCATATTTAGAACAAAAACGACTAAAATATGCGCAAGACGAGAAAATGTAACGATAAATGCACAAATGCAACAAGCGAACTAAAAACGATAAAACTAAGCGAAAATAATAATAAAATGCTAATAAAACGAACTAAAATCCTAAGCTAAGAGCGACATAAATGTCGCTCATCAAACTCCCCCAAGCTAACCCTTTGCTTGTCCTTAAGCAAAGCTAGAATGAGAAACGGGGAGGAGAATGAGCTTATTTATTCAAAATCAAAATTACGAAAATAAGAACTACAAGAATGCACACTAACCCACTTTCGTAGGAATCACGGTTGCATTTAAGCGCATGCAACAAGATCTTTGAACCCCACAATCGCTCATGAGGGCGAGTGGGATCTGGCAAGGGTTTCCAAAGAGAAACACCCATAACTCTTCCAAAAATTTGAATCAAGGCAAGACCTAAAATGAAAAACAAACCAAGAAAAAGAAAGAAAAGAAATGAAAAAGAAAAGAAAAGAAAGGAAAGGAAAAGAAAAGAAAAGAAAGAAAAAGAAAAATGAAACTACAAAACTCAAGGTAAGGGCCTTTATTATGGAACGAGCACAAAAGAATGCTAATATTATTAACTACATAGACGAATGCACGCTAAACAATGTCCTAAATCGAGTGAAAGATTCGAGTGCCAAGCAAAGAGAACAAAGGGTGAACAATAATCAATTCCCCTTCAACCGAGCATACCACGTCAAATCTCTAGATCCTTTCCACCCTTGAGAATAGCGTCTAGAGACACCGCGAAGGCGCCGGAGAAAACAAGATTAGGCTACTCGACATCTTAGCATGACAATCCCATTCCATAAACTTGACCAAATCCTCCCTCCACCGACAATGACTCAACTCAAAAGGGTCAAGAGGACTTTTTAAGGTGTAACGTAGGCTAGGGGTAAGGTGTGGAACAAATTTGGTAATCTGGTGCTCATACCTAAAGTGAAGCGCAATGATAGAACTCAACTCAAGCAAATCGAACCAAAAACAAACTAATACCACTTATTTGGGGTACCCCCAAGCTTATTCAACAACAATTCTAAACTACAACTCTTTTTGAACTTTTCTTGATTTGATTTTCTCTTTTTTTTGTGTTTCAATTGAAACTTTTCTCATGCCTTGTTTTTCTCTATTTTTGGGTTTTTTTCAAAACTTTTGCTTTTGCTTATTTATTTACTATATACAACCTAATTCCCAAACTTTTCCATTCATACCAATAACAATCATTCCTCAACTTTGCATATTCATTCAAAACCAACAAACATCATAACACGAAGCTTCACTATCATTTCTAAGGGTGAAAATAAAACAAAGGCTATTAGGCTTGTAATGTGCTCATAAGAAATGAAGGGGCAAGGCTCAAATGGCTAGCAAGGGGGCAAATGCAAACAAAAACATATGAGAAAAATAGAAAATAAAGTCCTAAACTAAAAAGAAAAATAGTCACCGAAAGAAATGCCTGTATCGTCCCCTAAAGTAGTTCGGTCGCGGTCTTGGGAAGGAAATAGTCAAATTCGGGAGATAAGAAAGTCAATGCTAAGGATCCATGCCACTCAATATATGTATATGTGTTTGGGTTAATTTGAACATGAACCTCACATGGGAGCAAATACCACTCTCTCCGGTTTCAAATCACTAGAGAGATCGACACCATCTTACCACAAGCCAAGGGTTCAAGACGCATGATACCCAAAGTTCAACCAACTTTCTTAACACCTAAATCCTAGATTCGACCCAAGACCTTGAAAACCGTGCAAATATCTACCAATTAGGAATAAAAGCATTCTAACCTACAAGTTCCAATTTTATTTGCCCAAATCAAGAATAATGCCTAAAAAGCTAGAAAAACTTGCCTTGACAAAGATCGAAAAGGAAAAAGAAAGAAAAAGAATGAAAAAGGAAAATAAGAAAAATAAAGAAAATATTCACAAAATCAATGAAACTAATCAAGAAATATGCACAAAATCCAAAATATTCACAAATCAAGCAATCCATCACACGGAGATCAAAGTAGCAAACAATAGAATCTCCCCCCAAGCTCGAATTAGGCCATGTCCTCAAGGTCTAAAACGAAACTAGGAGGGGCACAACTACCCATCCAACCAATGCCCCGCATTTATGATTCCCAACCCAAAGAATGCATGTGAGTTAGAAGGATATTACCGGTGATGACGTGGGAGCAAATCCCGCAAAGAACCGTAATAACAAACGAACTCACCAAGGAGAATAGCCGGACATGGCAAAGATGGATGCAAAGATTTCCACATCAAGAAAGCTTGAGCCACAAAAATTTCAAAAATCAAGAAAAATTAGTATACATGGGCCAAGTGGCCAACACCCACGGGTTGCCTCCCGAGAAGCGCTCTGTATACGTCATTAGCTTGACGCCTCTTACCTATAGTAAGTACCCCGACAACGATCGGAATAGTTTGTCATATGCAATGGCAAACATATCCAATAGTAACAAGTAGGCAAGAGTCAAATGGGATGCAAGCACAAAGTAGAAAGCAACTCTATGCCTACAAGGGGTAGGGAACCAAAAAAAAAAAAACAAAATGAAAAACAGAAGAAATACTCCCTTCTTCATGCTCCTTTGAGTAAGGAGAATCATTAGGATCAATGGATCGGAGGAAAATGAATTGTCAAGCGGTGGGAGTCTTGACAAAAAGGGAAAAGAAATGGGAAATGTAGGATAAATGTTGAGTTTTCTCTTTCGTAATGGGGAATGAGGGAAGGGAGTGGGAACAAAAGATTCACAAACAACTTCACTCACATCACATAAAGCATAAGTAATCTCAACATAATTAACTTTTAAAAGTTTTTGGTTGGCACATTCACTCTTTTCCTCAATTTGAATCGACTTAAGCACTTCAAGGCAAAATGGAGCAAATAAATTTTCATCACCATCATCGAGGCATTCACTCAAAGCGGAACGAGTAGCAACAAACTTTCCGATACTCAATTCCTCAATGTCATGCATCATAGGTGGCAATGTAGCCTCAAACTCTTCTCTTCTCCATGAAACATCCTTAATAGATTCTTGCAATAGGTTAGAAATTCCCAAGAAGCCTTTTACAACTTGTTGGGACATGACTTCAAATGAACTCAAACAAGAATCTATTCTTAGCTCTTCTTGAATTTCAAGATATTTTATGAAAGCAAGCCTCTCCAATAATGATTTTGGAGATTGAAAATTCAAAGAGCTTAGGAAATTATCATGGAGAAAGAGAAGATCATCAAGCGAAATCGATTCGCCATTTTGAGCAACAAGAGAATTTGCCATTTTTTTTGGTTTTCAAAAAAAAAAGAAAATGAAAAATGAACTAGTCTAGAGAACTAGAATGAAAAATCAAACAATAATGCCACTCCCCGGCAACGGCGCCATTTTGATAAGGTGTTTTTCCGTCGTTGAATAGAAATTCACCTCACCAAACAATATTTATAAAACCACTAAATTAACCGGCTATATGAACTATAGCGGCAAGTATAGGGATCGTCCCATAGGAATGGATATGTTTGACTATTCAATCTATGCGTTCACAAGCTAGTTCGAATGGAATTTGAGATTTCGAATTAAACTAATCAAAGCTAGAAAAGCAAACAAATAAAGAAACTCTAGAGATTTCGGGAATCGGCAATGGAAATCGAATCAAAGAAAGCACAAGGTCAAGACATTCATGAATATGCAACGACATAGCAAATAGGGGAATGAAACCAAATGACGTGCTCGCCACCTCTCGGATGGAGCACGCGAAGCAACCTAGTCTATGGAAGAGCTTTCGCCTAATCCAAAACTAGATAAGCTTGCATATAATAGGAACTATCATTCACTTGCACAAAATAGGCTCACCATGTCTTGCCAAACCTAAATCATACATTCTAATCTAATCCAATCAAATAGCATTCGCGACTACTACTCAATTAGTCATGGATGTCCTATCACTAAATCACATTTAATCACAACATCAATCATGAATTTTCCCTAAAATTCCCCAAATTCAATGCCAAGGCCTCAACCCTAACCTCTAGATTAAACTGCTTAATTAGCATGATTAACATCAACAGTAAACTAACATAAATCCTAATCATGAAACTAATTGAACTAATGAAGCTAATTGAAACAATAAAATTAAGAAAATTCAAACCACAAAAATTGGGGAAAAACTAAGAACATTTAAAATTTGAAACTAATTCTAGAATTCAAGCATTAAATTAAAGCATAAACGAAATTAATGAAGCAATTAAAGAATTAAAGAACTAATAAATAAAAATGAAGAATTATACCTTGAATTGAAGAATTTGTAACAAACTTGAAGAACAAAAATGAATAACAAAACTCAAGAGAAAGAGAAAAGAAATCTGAAAATGATGATTGAATTGAATTTAGAATCAAGAATTTGAGGCTAAGAATCCTTAATCCTAATCTCTAATCTAAACCCTAAACTAATTCTGGAGAGAAAATTCTAAGCTAAGCCTAAGAGAAATGAAAATTACGTAATGAAAGCCTAATGAAACAATGTTGGGATTTAATCTTTTATAGTAGCAGCCCCGCAGCCGTATTCGATCGCACAACAAGGTATGTTTGGTCGCACAAGAGCTGTGCGGTCGAATCTGAAATCGTGTGCGGTCGTTTACCAAATTCGGAGCATTGTGTTTGTAAACTGCAGTCTTGTTCGACCGCACAGGCTAGTCCATTCGATCGCACATAGCCTGTTTGATCGCACAGCAAGCTGTTCGACCGCACAAGCTACTACGAGGTTGCTGCGCCCACAATTGCTATTCTGCTGCGCTGTTTGTTGCACTGCTGTGCCTTGGCTCTTGCTGCACTGCTTTCCCTTGCTGTGGTTGCTGCGAGGGAAGGATCATGGCACTCAAAATAAGCACAAAGCTGCTGCAAAGGCACGAATACAGCAGCTCTAAACTGCTGCAGTGATGGCTTAAAGAAGTAGCAACCTCGTGCATTGATGTGAGTGTTGTTGTGGCTGCAAGGTTGCTGCTCGTGTACAGCTGCTATGGCTGTTGTTGCTATGGTCTGTTGTCGCACAAAGATTCTATGTCGCTGCACAAAGATGCCACGTCGCTGCAAAATGCAAAGTATCGTATAGCACACAAGAAAATCGTCAAGCATATTATTAAAAATCGAAAACATTATTATTAATTCGTTTAACATTTTTGCAAATCGTGAAGCATATAACTCGTCGACAAGCATAATGACACGATATTAACACGTTAATGCTCAAAACGAACCTTACGCAATGAGAATGCGCACAAAAGGCATATTTAGAGCAAAAACGACTAAAATATGCGCAAGACGAGAAAATATAACGATAAATGCAAAAATGCAACAAGCGAACTAAAAACGATAAAACTAAGCGAAAATAATAATAAAATGCTAATAAAACGAACTCAAATCCTAAGCTAAGAGCGACATAAATGTCGCTCATCAAGTAACCCGACTATCTCGTCAGGAGTAACTTCCGGGGTGACATTGAACTTGACAAGAGCATTGATTGGAGCAGTGTGATGCTCAATAGAGGAAGCCATGAGTTGCCAGATATTGACCTCTGCATTTGTACGCTTCAATTGTTTGGTCAAGGGATTTTCCTCGGTAGGTGGAGGGATTTGCCAGGTTGCCGGTGTTTCTCTGTTGGTTGGCTCTTGAATTCGGCCGGATCGAGTCATAACCTGAACATTGTTTTGTGCCTTAGCGTCCAAGTACCAATTAGCGCTCACAATTTCTTGACATTCATCATCATAGAGGTTCTCGACAGGGGGATCATGGTATATGTCTTAATTATCACTGGCCCATATCCCACAAATGTCTTCTTGAGGTAATCCAGTAACAATCCCAGACTCTGAATTGACATTTGATTTCCCCAGGTCGATCACGGGCCTCTGGTTATGGAAAATTTCCTCTACTTCGAAAGGACCCACATTATGAAAAAGGGTTTCCTGATTTTCTTCGACATCCCTTATGTGAGCCTCAACTTCCTCAATGCGTTTATAGAGCTCTGCTACAGCCGTTGCTAATGCAGTCATCTTGAATTGAATTTTGAGAGAATGAGTCCAAGCACCTAGTTAGCACATGACTTGAATTTAGAACTTTGATTTCCCGACACATGGTATGATATGCATGCAATGAATGAGACCTATGTTTGACTCTAAGCGCCACTCCAAAGATTCGGGATTTTGGATTTTGTACTTGTATCCGGGGTTTGCGACCCGTTGGAAATATTTCAAAGGAGTTTGTATGAGAATTTGTACTAGTATCGGGTCTTACAACCCGTTGGAAGTATTTTTGAAAGGAGCTTCATTCTTTTGTGGAGGTTTGCTCCTTGTACCATTTTACTAGACAACAACAACAACAACAAAGCCTTAGTCCCAAAATGATTTGGGGTCGGCTAACATGAATCGTCGTAGGAGATTGTCATTGTCACCAATCAAACGAGAAAGGAGTAACGAAAGTAAGATAAGAGAAAAATGTACATATATTATAGAAGAAATATTGTAAGAGATAATAAAACATAAGTAAAGTTTAAAACAAATGAATAAGTAAAATAAGTACATTTCAAAATAGCATGTAAAAATAAAAAAAATAAAAATTCAAAGGAATTTTAAAAATAAAATAAAAAATAAAAATAAAAATAAGAAATTAATAAAAAAATAGAAATAAAAACAGAAACATGAAAGTTGTATAAGTCAAATGAAGTCATCAATATATATATTCTCTCCCTCCAATATGTCCTATCCAACGCCATATTTTCCTCTATCCCAAGAAATCTCATATCGTGCTCAATCACCTTCCTCCAAGTTTTCTTAGGTCTTCCCCTACCCCTTGCAATTCTATCATTTTGCCACCCTTCTATCCTCCTAACCGGGGAATCACTTGATCTCTTGCTTACATGTCCTAACCATCTTAAACGATTTTCCATCATCTTAAACTCAATCGGTGCAACCCCTACTTTCTTCCTAATAATCTCATTCCTCAAACGATCATTTCTTGTATGCCCACACATCCAACGTAACATGCGCATCTCCGCCACATTCATCTTGTGCACGTGACAATGTTTCACTGCCCAGCATTCTGTGCCGTATAACAAAGCCGGTCGAATTGTCGGGCGGTAAAATTTTCCCTTCAATCTTTGGGGCATGCCTGAATCACATAGAAACCCTGTGGCACCTTTCCACTTCAACCAACCTGCTTTGATTCTATGGGCCACATCGCCATCCAATTCTCCATCCTTTTGGATAATAGATCCTAAATAATGGAACATTTCAGAGCCTTGGACAATTTTCCCATCTAAGGTAATCCCCCTCTGTCTCTCTATCTTGGACTCCACTAAACTTACACTCCATATATTCCGTCTTGTTTCTACTCAGCCTAAAACCCCGAGATTCTAAATTTTGTCTCCATAACTCCAACTTACTTTCTACTCCTTCTTTTGTTTCATCAATCAACACAATATCATCTGCAAACATCATGCACAAGGGTATACCATCTTGGATTGACCTCGTCAATTCATCCATGACTATAGCAAAAATTAAAGGGCTAAGTGCGGAACCTTGATGCACTCCATTCGTAATGGGGAATTCTTCGGTCTTACCAACACTAGTTCTCACGACACTCGTGCTAACTCCCTCATACATGTCCTTGAATATACTTCCTTGGAATTCCTTTCCTACTTAATGCCCACCAAATAATTTCCCTTGGTACCTTATCATACGCCTTATCCAAATCAATGAAAATCATATGTAAATCCTTCTTCTTATCCCGATAATTCTCCATTATTTGCCTTATAAGATGAATGGCCTCATAGTCGATCTCCCAAGCATAAATCCAAACTGGTTCTCCGAAATTGTCACCGTTCTCCTCAGTCTTTGCTCAATAATCTGCTCCCAAAGTTTCATAGTATGACTCATTAGTTTGATTCCTCGATAGAAGGCACAATCCTGGACATCACCCTTATTCTTGTACAAGGGGATGCTAGTACTTTTCCCCACTCCACTGGCATCCTATTACGTCCCCAAATCTTGTTGAAAAGAGTTGTTAACCATACAACCCCCCTCTCTCCCAAACACCTCCAGACTGCGATAGGTATACCATCGGGCCCCACTGCCCTCTTGCGTCCCATCTTTTTCAGTGCCATTTCGACTTTTCTCTTTTGAATTATTCGCATAAAGTCTAGGTTAACCATATCCCAAGGGATATTTGTATCCCCAATATCGCGCCCTTGATCCCTGTTGAACAAGTTATCAAAGTAGAACCTCCATCTATCCTCGATTTCCTTATCTGCCACCAAAACTTTTTTATCAACATCTTTCACACATTTAATCATCCCGATGTCTTGCGTCTTTCTATCTCTCATTCGAGAAAGTCTATAGAAGTCTTTTTCCCCTTCTTTTGTATCAAATCTTGCGTAAAGATCCTGATTCACCTTTGCTATAGGCTCTCTTACGACCTTCTTTTCTTCCCTTTTAGCCTCCTTGTACTTCTCGAAGTTCTCATGACTTCTACATTTTCCCAACTCCTTATAGCATTCTCGTTTTCTCTTTATAGCTTGTTGCACAACTTCGTTCCATCAAGATGTGTCCTTACTTGGTGGCATGAGTCCTTTAGATTCCCCTAGGACCTCTTTCGCCACTCCCTTTATGGTGTGCTCCATTCTTGTCCATAATGTGTCTATATCCATATCCCCGGCCCAAATACCTTCACTTGCCACCTTTTCCACAAATTTTAGTTGTTTCTCCCCTTGAAGTTTCCACCACTTGATCCTAGGCTCTACTAGTGGTCTTCTCCTCCTTATATAACTTCTACCTCGAAAATCAAGTATCACAAGTCTATCTTGGGTTGCTGTACTCTCACCCGGAATCACCTTACAATTGGTGTAGCACTGTCTCAAAGCATTCCCTACTAAAAAGAAGTCAATTTGACTCGTATTATCTCCACTCATATAGGTTACTAGGTGAGAGTCTCTTTTCTCAAACCAAGTGTTCATTTTACCCAAGTCATATGCCAATGCAAAATCCAAAATAGCATTTACCACTTCATTCCGCTCCCCATACCCAAAACCACCATGAATGCTTTCAAATCCATCGCGACTCGAGCCTACATGTCCGTTATCCCCACCAATGATGAGTTTCTCACTTCTAGGGACGCGTTGCACCACTTCTTCTAAATCCTCCCAAAATTCTTGTCTAGTTGAAGCATCTAGTCCTGCTTGTGGTGCATAGGCACTCACAATAGTTACAACTTTATCCCCTATCACAAGCTTAATACTCATAATTCGATCACTCTTTCGGGACACGTCCACTACATCATTAATATATTCTCGGTCAATAAGGATACCTACCCCATTCCTACCCCTAGTTTTTCCCGAATACCAAAGCTTATAACCCCATGGAGCTATTTTTCTTGCCTTGTTTCCAACCCACTTAGTCTCCTGCAAACATAATATGTTAATTCTCCTCCTTCCCATAACCTCTACTACTTCGACTAATCTCCCTGTCAAAGAGCCAATGTTCCAAGTCCCGAAAGGCAACCTACTACCCTTACTCTTGCCCTTACCATGAACCCTTGGATAGTTAACACCACCCTCGGGTGGCGCGCCGCTTCCAGGCGACGGCCTAGCAACCCTTGCATGTTTTCCACTACACCCGGGCCTAGGAAGTGTAACGCACCCTTGCATATTTGACAACACCCCCAGGTGTAGGGGTGGCGCGTCGCTTCTGGGCGACGACCTAGCAACCCTCACATATTTTTCACTACACCCGGGCTTAAGAGGTGTAGCGCATCGCTGAGAAGGGGACGCGCCCACGATATTCCATTGTCGATTCATGTCATGATATGTGGCTTAGTTTTGTGCTGGCCGCCACCAACCTACCGCACCCTTCTCCTTTATCCGGGCTTGGGACCGACAGTGAATGCCGCATACGCGACACTCACAGACGGAGTTTGTACCATTTTACTAGGACTTGGAATATTGAAAGGGAATTTAACCCGTTGGATTTTGTATATTTGTCCCGGGATTTGCAACCCGTTGGAACTTTTTAGGGGGAATTTCAGCTGAAAGTCGAGTTTGGAATATTTTAGGGGAATTTCAACCCGATAGAATGTAGAGATTGAATTTGTACTATTTCAAGGGACTTTCAACCCGGGAACAGAGTTCGGACTTGTATTATTTCTGAGGAATTTCAACCCATGGGAAGGAAAATTTAATCTTGCACTATTTAAAGGGGATTTCAACCCGATGGAATTTGGAAATATTTTGGGGGGATTTCAACCCATGATTGAATGTGGAAATTGAACTTGTATTGCTTCAGGGGATTTTCAACCCATGATAGAATTTGGAATATTTTAGGGGAATTTCAAGCCAATTGAATCGGATTTGGAATATTTTAGGGGAATTTCAACCCATTTGGACTTGGAGTATTTAAAGGGAATTTCAACCTGTGAGAAAGGGGAATTGGATTTTCTACTATTTCGGGGGATTTTCAACCCATAGGAAGTGCTTTTTGAACTTTGTATTTGGGAGAAATGGAAAGCAAGGGTTTTTGTAGTTTGAAAGTGAACTTGAAATTAGTATTTGATTTGGAACTTGAACTTGGAATTTGAAAAGAGGAGCTTTGTATAGAATATGAGGCTTTGAATTTGGAATTTGAAGGATTAGAATTTTTGGACTTGACAATTCAGCATTACGCCGCCATCGGTTTTAAGCATTTGAAATTGGACTTGAAACTTTTGATTATTGAAAAGGGATAGGAATTTGAAACTTGAAAGCCCGGCATTATGCGGCCATGGACTTGGAAATTTGAAGTGTTGAACATAGAAGATTGAGATTGAATTGAAAATCCAGCATTATGTCACGATGGATTTGAGACTTGAGGTTTGGAACATTGAACTTGAAACTTGAAAGATTGAATTGAAGAACATGGACTTGGAAATTCGAACTTGAGGTTGGAAAGGTTGAATTGAAAATTCGGCATTACGCCATCATGAGTTTGGACATTTGAACTTGAGGTTTTGAGGTTTGAATGATCAAATGGACAATTATGGATTTAGGAATTTGAACTTGATCAGGTTTTGAAGTTTGAAGTTGAGGTTTAGAAATCCGGCATTACAACGCCGTTGGATTGAATTTGAGTTTTAAGTTAGGAATATGGACTAGAAAATCCGGCATTATGACGCCATTGGATTGGAACTTGAATTTTGGAATTGGAAATTGGATTTAGAAAATCCGGCATTATGACGCCGTTGGATTGAAATTTGAAATTTGAATTTGCTATTTGAAATTTGGACTAGAAAATACGGCATTACGACGCCGATGGATTTGGAATTTTGAATTTGGCATTTGCGTGTGAGGCGTGTTTGAGGGTTTTGAATCAAATGGAGTGGCTCCCTAAAAGACCCTAAATTGCGATTTTTAGATGCATGAGGTTTGAATAATGCTCCTAGGGGTTAGGTTTCCTAGTTGGAGGCTAATGGTTTTGGCAAAGCTAGAATTCGAGGTTAGCCATTCACGTGTGCAAAGACGCCCACACAATGCACAAAATTGTCACACTAGCATGGATATGAATAACCTAAGCTCGGTCTAAATTTTGTATGATTCAAGTGGTCGGCTTTGGGTGTCAAAAAGGGTGCTTGACTAAGAGGCGGATCCGACAACAACTAGTTCACCTCCTAAAAGTGGAGGTGTTGGTTGGCGGATGACCTCCATACTTGACTTCAGGAATGTCAAGCAAATGTCAAGTTTCGGTAAGCGCGGAAATGGTCACACACTTTGGTCAGGAACCGTATGGAGAGTCACCATTTCGTTGCCCCCGGGGCTAACCCGAATGTAGAACACATCCGTATTGGGCAAGGTAGAAATTCATTTTGCACAAATATGATTTTCGAAAACATGTATGTCATGCCTAGAAATTGAAAAATTGTACTCGAATATTGTATTTGAAAAGCTCGTTTTTCGGCATTCGTTTTCAAGGTTTGGGAGCGTCCTTCGAAATTCAAAATCAGAACTGAACTCCCACTCAAAAACTTGGGCGGTATGGCAACCAACCACCGGAAGCCACTGTGCTGAATGTAGGCATCAGCGTTTGGCGCAGGGGTATGCGCCCAACACTGATTCTGGCGTCTAAAACTTGAGCATGGCTGTGGCTAGTTGATCAAAGCTTGCTCGTATAAACGAATTTGAAATCATAACTCCCTAGTGGAGTCGCAAGAATTGTACCGGGAGTTTTTTCGCATGTTATTCCCCTACGGGGTTTTGTAAGCTTTTGAATTTCGAAGGAGTCGCCACTAAACAATATTTAAGGGTCCGGTTTGGAAAGACCAAGGTTGACTTTATGTGGATAAGGCATGAAATCTTAGAAACAGATGGGTGAGATTCGGGTAAGGAAACGAGATGATTATTTCGCGAGCTTTAAAAGTTGTATTCGAGTACATGACAAGAAGCATTTTCAGATAATCCTAGTCATGACACTATGTTAGTTTGAACATGCATTTAGAACACGAATATTGCTACTTGTATGTGATCACTTGCTTTAAAGTTAATTAAAGGAACTTAAGGCCGGTTTGTCTAAGAATTATCTTTGTTAAGCGTGTTGTGAACTTTTGTATAATTGATTAATTTAGCATGTGAGGTGATGAAATCAATAAACAAGTAAAGCATCATCACAATAAGTAAAGGAATTATTGAAAGTGCATACAAAACCACATCACCTAAAAATAAGGTGAGTAAAGAGTGCGGAATTGAAATAGCAAGAATAAAGGTGCAATATTGAAATGCGATTGAAAGGTGCGATATTGAAATGCGTTATTGAAAGGTGTGATATTGAAATACGTTATTGAAAGGTGCGATATTGAAATTGTACTATTGTATTTGAGATCCGAACGCCAAACGACTACTTAATAATAAGGCGTACAACATGAATTCAATTCTAAAAATCTCAACTTTAGGATAAGTTGCTCATCCCAAAGTGTCTTAGATTTTGATTATTGAAATTGAACTTTGAATATTGAACTTTGAATATTGAACTTTGAATATTGAATTTTGAATATTGAATCTTGAACTTAGGAGGCTAAATGTTTAAAGTCCAAATCTTTTAATGTGAAAAAGATCTCAACTTTAACGTTCTCCATAACTTTGACATTGATTCTAATTTAAGGAAGTGATTACAAACAACCTTAAACATAATAGAATCGATAACGTGTATTTGAATCATAAAAGGGTTTTGATTTTGTAAAAATGTGTGATTGTTGTAAGCAACACTTTTAAGAGTAAAAGTGTCAACCTTACTAATCATTTTTTAAATAAAGATTGAATCTTGTATGGCATAATGGATGTGGTGTTTTGGACAATCATTTGGAGAGGGTTTGAAACCTCCCAAAGATGACACCTTTGGCATTGTTTTTCCTAGTTAATCAAGGGTATGAACCCTAATGATAACATCAAAGGATTTTGGATTTAGAAAGGTATAAGAGTAGAAAACATTGTAGATTTGAGTAGGGATTCAGAATTACCTAGTTAGGGTTAGGTTGGATTTACGATTAGTGCTCCCAATTGCTTAAATGATTAAAATTGTATAGAAATTTGTAGTTTAGAATTGAATTTTGTATTTTGATTTTGAGAGCAGATTTTGAAATTACGACGTTGCGTTTATGATTTGCTGCCCCAAATGCTTAGGAGATGGGGGATTAAATAAAGAATTAAGCGGCTGAAATCCAAAAGCCACATGCGCCCTGCGCAGGGCCCTGCACCTTGCGCAGGGCCCTGCGCCTGGCTCAGAAACCGTCAAGGCAAGGACGATGACGCCGTCCTTGCATTTGTCTCTTATGGGTGTATCTTTGTACGAATTGTACGAAGTTGGCACGTAGTGATTTCTTAAGGATTAAGGCTTGATTTGCGTCTAAAAACAAGCCGTTTTGTATTTCGAAATTGTGTTTTGACTCGGTTTTACAAGACGGGGCCCGACATGCTCGGTTTTGTGGGTCGGCACCCGATTTTGGATTCCTTGGTGTCATTTTGACTGAAAAAGGCCTTGTAAAGCCAATGAAGACGTCCATTGGGTGAGATTGTGGTTGAATATTGAAATTGATTATTGGAAATCGAATTTTGTACCGAGTTCCGTAATGGGAACGGGCTTAGGGATTGGACTTTGGATTTTGGAATACATTTTAGCAATTGGGACTTCCGTACGGAGTTGCACCAACCACCTAGAAAGGATAATTGTATCGTCATCATCCCATTAGGGGAGACACGATTTAGGTGTCTACAGGGATGCTCGAAATAGATGATGTTGTGGACTGGACCGATCACCTCCAAAGTTGAACAAAAACAGCGCTTCCCTTGTTGGTTGAACAAACCCGATGATTCCCAGTGATGAGAGAGGCCACTAAGAGGAGGTGTAAGCTACCGTCGGCAAAGCTTGGCTTCTTCTTCCTCTTCTCTCCCGGAAAACCTTAGATACTAACTGCACACACCTAATTTCTGTCTCCCCTTAGAGCCGATGACGATACAAATCGACCTAAATAAAAGTTGCAACAACTCCAAGCGGAAGCACCAATGTAAGATACATTGAACTTTTTCCAATTTTAAAATGCAATTCATTGTTCCAAAAATCCAATCTCCGAGTCGGTTCCAATCACAGACATTGGTTCAAAGTCTAATTCCAAATACAATTTCAAATTCCAAGTACAATCTCACAAAGAGGGTGCCATGATTAGTCTTTGAGACATGTCTTCACTTAAAAACATATAAGATAAAGCCTTTTCAGGCGTCGACCCACAAAACCGAGCATCCCGGGCATCGACCCACCGAAACCGAGAAAAAATAGTCAAAATCGAAGCCGATTTTCGCAAATCGCATTTCTCTAATGACGTCACTTTCAAGGCTAAAGTTTAGTCTCCAAACCTTGAGCATCAAGCAAGTAATAGGACCGAAAACTAAATGCACAACCGCCAACTCACCAAACAAATCCTTTGCAGCCGTGGTCGGGAAACGTATAGACCATGTGCTAGGCACATGAGGTGCTCCTAGCGCAGGCCCTTGCGCCAGGCGCACCCCCTTGCAGTTTGTCCCCCATATAATTCTTCTATAAATACCCCCTTTTTCAAGCCAAAATAGTGGGGGAACTCAGAAAACTTGAACAACGAAGTTCTGCCAAAAATACGTCCTCAAAATACAATTTTTTGCAATTCTTCATTCATACCGAAATCCTTCAAATCCAAGTGCAAATCTTAAAAATCAAACACTAATCGAAGTTCAAGTATCAAGAAATTGAGTTCAAGCACGAAAATTCCAACCCAGAAGACCTAGGTAAATTTCCGAGGCTCGAATCTTAAATAACTTTTACCTTTCTATAAACCTATTTTCTTCAATTTGGAAAATTTCCAAGGATGTTCATATAAGTTCATAACTCATATGAATTAGGAATATGTCGTAAAAGATTAATCTTTGGAGGGATTTCTCTCTTGAAATTTTCTTCATATGATCGTCCATACTCTTATTTCAAGTTAAAATTACAATTTTACAAAATTATTTTCAAAAATGTGATTAGTAAGTGAGATTGCACTTTAAAATCCTTTTTACAACAACCACCATAAAATTTTCCAAACCCAAAGTTTGTATATATTCATGGATTTTTGAAGAAGTGCGAACCCTTCTTCAAACTAGAACAGATGAACACAAAGTTTCATGTTAGAGTTTTCAAGATCAATGATGTTTAAAGAAGACCAAACTCTCTTTAAACTTGAACATTTTCAACAATTGGGGGACATTAAAGATAGGATTTTTCATGTTTGAATCATCCTTTCTTTTGAACATTAAGTCTCCTAATTTCAAGGTCTAAGTTCAAGTTCAATTGCAACTTCAATTTCCAATTTCAACTTCAAAATCGATGAAACTTTTTAGTGAGCAACCTCACTTTAAAGTTAGTTTCCCTCAATTTTGGTAGCATTCAAGGGAAAGTATGTAACACTTGAACATTATTTTCCCCTTTTGAATTCCAAGTCCCCAACATGCAATCTTCAACTCTTCATGATATCGATTATTTATGCTCTAACTTAATTATTTAATCGCTTTTCGCACCCTTACAATTCATCCAATTTATTACACCTAGTCCTTCTAGGTGGTGTATATATTCATTTATGCACCATTATCTTGTGATGATTTGCCTTACTTGTTCATTTCTTTCATCATCTCACATGCTAAATCCAACAATCTACAAAACTAAATCACGCTTAACAAAATAATTTTTGGACAAACCGGCCTAGGTTCCCATTATTTTGATTAAAGCGAAGCAATCACCAAATTTTTGAAATCCGATGTTCTAAAATGCATGCAAACCCGCCAAAAGTAGTATAATGCTAGGATTTTCTTCACGGAAAAAGATCCTTGTATTGAATGTTTCCATGCTAAAATCATTTCTAAATAAATGTTTCATTCCAAAATTCGGATATCTATTCGGTTTTGATTCCATTCCTTATCCAAAGAGCCATGTTCTTTCCAAAGCGACCCGTAAATGTTTGGAGGCGACTCCATCGTAATTCAAGGTTCTAATCCGTAGGAGCACGATTACCTTGAATTTCGATTTTCTACAGTTCAAAACCAATTAACGTCACTAGCGCGATTCTCGTAGTTGGCTCCCTTGGAGGCTGGATTAAAAAATCAAGTCAACTCTTTCCTATCGCGTAAGTTGGTCCAATTTTGATGCGTTTAGTGATTTTCAAGCGAATATTATTAAACTATTAAAACGTACATTACAAAAATGATCTTTTTTTCCAAGTCAGGAAAATACAAGACGGGAAAGGGATGTCTATTTTTAGCCCCCTACAATCTGTTGAATCCTCTAGGGAGAGTCCTATAGAAACATTTTTAGCACACGAACAAACTGTGAAAAAGGCCACTGCCCAACTCAAGCATCTTGCGTAGAGGCATGCTCCTAGCGCAAATCATCATCTTCTCCAGACGCAGGTCTAAGAGTCTAGCTTAGTGGCTATAACATAATTTACCTTCAAAGCTCAATTTGGGAGTTAGTTCAAACATTGATTTTCATAAGAGGAGCTTCCAAACTTCAAGAACGCGCACCGAAATGATTGATTTTAGCTTTGGTTTATACAATTGTTGCTTAGGCATTCCATGCATTTTTTGAAAATTCAAAAATTCTACCTTCACCTCTTACGAATGTGTTCTACATTCGAGGTAAACCATGGGGACAAAGTTTTGGTCATTCTCCATACGGCTCCCGGCCAATGTTTTTGACCATTTCAGAGTCCATTAAACCTTGGCATTTATCAATTATGCTCTCGACATTTTTGTACATGGAGGGTGTTCACAAACATACTTCTCCTCTTAGTCATGGACCCTTTGCCATCCTAACTGACCATCATCATGAACATATACCGCCCTTAGGTTGAGAACTTTGCATGTCACATTCGTATTCATATTAGGGTAAAAACGTGCTTTGTTATGCATATTGTGTGGGCGTCTTTGTACACGTGAATGACTAACCCCGAGATCTAGCTTAGCCAAATCCTTTAACCTCCAACTAAGAAAACAAAACCCCCTATGAGCATCATCGAGTCTCATGCATAAATCGTCGACTAGGGTCATCATTAAGGAGTGCCACTCTATTCAACTCAAAAAACCCCCCAAACACGCTCACGCAAAAAGATCCTAACCTTTTCGAGTTAAGGCAAGGATTTATGATTCCGAGTCAAAAACTCTTCGCATTCCAATTTCAAAAGTCCAAATCATGGCGTCGTAATGCCGGATTTTCAAGTCCAAAATTTCAAGTCCAAATTTCAAATACAATTTTGAGTTTCTAATTCAAGTTTCAAATACAAATTTCTAAGTTCTATCTTCAAATACAATTCCAAGTCGATACATCGCCATACTAATTTCAAAATTTAGTGCCAAGTACGATTCCGAATTTCAAATCCAAATTTCAAAGGTCAAATTTTTGAGTCCAAATTTCAATGTCAAATACAAATTCGAGGTCCTCCATCAAATACAAATTCCACATTCTAAATTCTAAATTAATGTCATTTCCTCCGTTCAAATGCCCCTCAAGTACAATTCCAAATTCTATTAAAAAATCGAGTTCACCTTCCAAGTCCAAGTTCAAAGTTTCAACCTTCAAGCTACATATTTCAAATTCAAAAACCTTCCCCATCCATCAAATTCAAATTCAAGTTCAAACTACGGGTCGAAATCTGTAGCTAACCTTGTCGAGTCAAAACCCTCAAATTCAATTTGCGAAATAATTCCAATGGGTTGAAAATTCCCAGAAATATCCCTACATCAAAATCAAATATTGCCAACGGGGTGAAAATTCCCAGAAAAATGCTATTCCCACATACAAATTCGAAAATAGCTTCCAAATCGGGTTGAACTCCCCTGAAATGTTTCAAACACAAAGTTCAAATGCCAATCAGGTTGAGATTCCACAAAAAAACATCTAGTAAAAATTAAACAATTCCATCTGGTTGAAATTCCCTTGAAATAATATAAGCCAATGGGTTGAAATCCCCCTGAAGTAATACAAGCGCAAAGCCAAAAGGGTTTGAATCCCGTAGAAATATTCCAATGGGTTGAAACTCCCCTGAAATAGTACAAGTTCAAATTCCAAACAGGTTGACCTAAAATATTTCCAAATAAAATTGGGTTAAAATTCTCCCAAAATATTCCAAATGAAAATTTTCAAAAGGGTCGAAAATCCCCAGTATAGCCAGCTACAAATACAAAATCCAAAAATGCCGAGTTTAGCGGAGTGGCACTTGACGTCAATCTAGGTCTCATTTCATTTTCATGCATATCATCATGTCATGTGTCGAGGGTGCCCTGGTCATAAATCATTGCATGTGTTTCATAATATTTAAGAGGCTCTTTGTATTCATCGTCAAGGAGAAATATTGAGGAGAGCTCCATCAATCTTTTCCTTTTATTTGCCGATATTGAGTGGGCAACAAGTCCACCGTTGAACACACTTCCTCAGAGTACCCCATTCCAAGAAACTCATTCAATAGAAATAGTCGAGCACATTATGCAACTTATGGTTGTGATGGCTAACTTCACCACTGCCCTAGAGGGAGTAAGCAACCGCTTGAACGTAGTGGAAGAAGTCACATCCAATGTCGATCTTTCCAAGAAGATCGGAAGCATGGTGTAGACGCCTACATTTGTCCCTAGCCCCGGAGCGGTGTGTTCGATGATAAAACTATAACCACTTTCAGCAATGCACTCTGATTAGATAAAGAACGACCCTCGATTGACTTAAGAGACTATCCGGAGCAAAACCTGTTAAATATAGTAACTTCCATAAATAGAAAGATTCCTAAAATAGATTGGACACGTACTTAGTCTCATTCGCATCCCGAATTGGCTTAATATGTGGTTGCATCGATAGAAAGATAGAATACAATTGTCCTCCTTACAGCAAACATGTATGAGCCACAATATTCTAGTGCTTGCCTCCAGGCTCTAGAATAACATAGCTCGGATAATAACACTTTCCGAACGCATACTTATTGGGCACAATAAATGTAAATTATGACCCAAGTTACTTAAAAAAACTTGCGAGTTTTTAGAATACGCTCGTTAACCCGTTTAGCAAATGATACATCCTTACAAAGTCAAAGTCTGTCTTATAAATTATGATTTGGATCATGCAAATCACATAATTGTATAGGCTTTTACTTGGGCTTTGCCAAAACAGACCGACCTCCACTCTTTGGGCCATAACTTAAGAGTTACAAAGTCCATTGATGCGAGACTAGTGTCATTGGAAAGCTGGATTCCGTAGCTTTCCAAAAAGATATTATTTGCAAGAATCCATTTTCATATACAAAAGTTATGAGCTGTTAAAGAAAAAAAATTATGGAAATCCGCAGATCTAACTGCTCTGGAATTTTCTAGCGCTGACATAACATACGCTGGAAATTTCCAGCATTCACAAGGCCATCGCCACTCTTTTCTGGTGCTGCTCTTTGATTCTGACTAATACTCAAATTCCTTGAAATTCTATTTGGGTTGCTGTAGGGGGTTTTTTTTCGTGCTCGTTTCCCCTACAAAAAAAAGTCTTGGAGCTTTGTATGTTTTTGGATTTCGAAGGAGTCGCCATCAAATAATTTTAAGGGTCCCGTTTGGAAAGAAAAAATTTGACTCTTTAGTGGATAAGGCATTGAATCTTAGAAACAGATAGGTGAGATCCGGGCAAGGGAACGAGATGCTTATTCCGCGAGCCTTAAAAATTGTATCCGAATGCATGGCAAAGAGCATTTTCGAATAACCCTAGTCATGACACTATGTGGGTTTGAATTTGGAATTTTAGCACATAGAATTTCTACTTTGTATTGTGACCACTTCGCTTTAAAGTTAATTTAAGGGAACCTAAGGTCGGTTTATCCAAGAAATTATCTTTGTTAAGCGTGGTGTAACCTTGCATTTTGTTGTATTTAGCATGTGAGGTGATGAAAGAAATAAACAAGTAAAGCAACATCACAATATAAAATGAATGCGTAATTAATAAAGATACATCACCACCTAGAAAAAGGACTAGGTGGAAACCACTTTTCCTAGAAGGACTAGGCAAGTAAAGTTGCATAAATAGTAAGTGCGGAATCGAAAGGTGCAATATTTAAAGGCATTATTGAATTTGCAGTATTGAAGTGCATAATGGCAAAGATGCGATATTGAAATTGAAATATTGTATTTGAGATCCGAACGCCAGATGACTTCTTAATAATAAGTGCGTCCGACACGGTTTCAAGTCTAAAAATCTAAACTTTAGGACAAGTTGCTCATCAAAAAGTTTCTTAGATTTTGGACATAGAAATTGAACTTGAAATATTGAATCTTGAATTTTGAACTTGAATTTTGAACTTGAATATTGAACTTAGGAGTCTTGAATCTCAAATATTAGACCTTTTAATGTTAAAAAGGTTTCATCTTTGATATGCTTCATGACTTTGAAATGATTCTAGTTTATGGAAGTGATTACAAACAACCTTAAACATCATAGAATCTTGAAAATGAGACTTGCACTTGAATATTGAAATGAGGAGTCTTGAATCTCAAAGATTAGAAGTTTTAATGTTAAAAAGGTTTCATCTTTGATGTGCTCCATATCTTGAAATGATTCTAGTTTAATAAAGTGATTGCAAACAACCTTAAACATCATAGAATCTTGAAAATGAAACTTGGACTTGAATATTGAAAAGAGGAGTCTTGAATCTCAAAGATTAGACCTTTAAATATTAAAAAGGCCTTACCTTTTATTACTCCATATTTTGAAAATGATTCTAGTTTAAGGGAGTGATTACCAACAACCTTAAACATCATGGAATCCATAACTTTGTATTTGAATCATAGAGAGTGTTGATTTTATAAAAATATGTGATTGTTGTAAGTGACACTTTTAAGAGTAAAAGTGTCAACTTTTACTTATCATTTTGAAAGAGAAATTCTAGAACACATAGTAGATTAGGATTGGGATTCTGAATTACCTCGTTAGGTGTAGGTTAGAATTCCTCTTGGAGCTCCCAATTGCTTGAAAACTTGAGATTTGTATGAGAATTTGAAGTTTTTGTATTTGACTTTTGAGGGGGAATTTCAGAGTTACGACGTTCTGATTGTAATTTGGTGCCCTAAAATGCTTGGAAATCAGGGTTTAAATAGAAATTTGGATGGCTAAACGCCAAATGACATCTATACCCAGCGCAGGCTACGGCGCCTGGCGCCGCTGATGTGGCACAGGAAACGCTAAGCAAGGACGATGACACCGTCCTTGCGTTTGGCTTTTAGTGAACGTACCTTCGTACGAAATGTACGAGCTTTGGCATGTAGCACTTGCTTAATGGGTAAGGCTTTGATTTTGCGACTAAAAACTAGCCGTTTTTGGGTTTTAAATTCAGTTTTACGGGACGAGGCCCGGCTTGCTCGGTTTTGTGGGTCGGCTCCCGAATTTGGATTTCTTAGTGTCATTTTGACTGGAAAAGGTATTGTAAATCCAATGCAGTGGTCCATTGGGTGAGATTGTGTTTGGATTTTGAAATTGATTTTCGGAAATTGAATTTTGTACCGAGTTTCGTAATGGGAACGGTCTCCGGAATTTGGACTTTGGACCTTGGACTTGGAATATGTTTTAGCAAATGGGACTTCCGCATGGAGTTTCTCCAACCACCTAGCAAGGATAATAGTATCGTCATCATCCCAAAGGAGAGACACAATTTAGGTGTCTATAGAAGCCCCCACTTTGACTGAGCGTCCGGTTAGGAAAGCACAAGTCAAAGTTTTCGACTAGGGACGGAGAACGGTCAAGATGTTCGCACTACTAGAAAAAGGGTTTATAACGACGAACTTTTTCGTCGTTATAAGTCCAAAATGTTGTCGTTAAAACCTTTAACGACGAACTTTGTTCGTCGTTAGTTTTGTCGTAATAGCTTCCGACGTTAATAGCATTAACGTCAACGTTCGTCGTGAATTTTACACGACGAAATTATTGTTTGTCGTTACTTATTAACGACAAAATTATTGTTTGTCGTTATTTTATAACGACAAAATGATCGTTCGTCGTTATTATGTATTCAATGATGTCGAAGAAACGACAAATAACGACCAACAAAGTTGACGTAAAAAGAGAATCATATTGGCACAATGATTTTAGTTATAGTCCAACAACGACAAAATATCTTGACGTTAATGTTACTATATAAAATAAATATATTTTGTCGTTAATATGAAAAATATTTATAACCTGCAATTTATTCAAAATCATAAAAAGTATACAGAATAATACACTAAATTTAGATTAAACGTAATCAATCACAAAATATGTATTATAATTAATAAACAATTTCAATGAGTCAAAACAACCAAACTAATAAGATCAAATAACTTGTTCTATACTAAGAGTTAAATCTAAATATTCCTTGTTCTTGAACAAAAAATATGAAAATTTGCACCAAATATCTAAAACTCATGTGTAGCGGCTTCAACCTATTTTTGCATTTCTGATCCAGCCTGTGAAGTTTGAATAGTAACATCCTTCTTGCCTTAGGAAGCTATATGTTGAGCTGGTCTCAGTTTTGGTAACCTGTATACGATGCAAGGAGCAGACATTTCAGATATTCGATTGATTATATATAATAATGTGAGAGCAGAACAAGATGCTATTCATGGAACGCAACCACATCTTTGAACAAATTGTATTTTTTAGTTATACGGGCCTAATGCTCAAGTTTGAACAATTTTCAGCATTCAGCAATGCAGCATACTCCAATACGTTTTCCTTGATACGCAAACCTAGAGCAAGATGATATGATGCAAACAGTTCATCATATTTAAAGTGTACTGTTGTCGTTCTGGAGTCCACAATGTGTAAGTGATGAAATGCGAGGAAAATATGACTGAAACTACAAAGAATCTTGTCTTAGTCAAGGAGAGGGATGATATTTGTTTTTTTACTTATTCTTTGATCAACTTTGATGTTTCTGATGTTTCTCTACCCTAGCCTATGTTAATTTACAGGTAAACCTTAGCCGATTGGGGTCACAGTGGACTAGTTATAATAATGCAAGGGACGAGGAAGATTTACCTATTTTCTCTGTCCATGCAGTCCATCTTCTAATTTTCCCTGCAATCAAACATATTATATTCAGATTGTCAGTTCCTGGTAATCACCCGCACACAAAATGAACATCATTTAAGTAAAAACTAAAAAAAGTGTCCCTTCACTTTTTTGCAGTTACCTTGTATAATGTGCCAAAACCACCTTGCTCAAGCTTGTTAATTTCCTGAAAATTGTCTGTCGCGATTGCCAACTTTTCCAATCCGAACACTGGTAAATCTACAACTTCCACTTTACTAGTTCCATCTTTAGGTTTTGAGTTTTGCAATAGCATATCCTTGCTTTAAAATCTCATCATTACTACAACAACAATGTCCTTTCGGAGAATATAGCCAGAAATCAAGTTTCAAAATAGTGCAGTACAAATGAGTTAAAAGGGAGGAATACCATTTTTTCGACACTTCCACCTCCATATACAGTACATGAGTACATCAGCTGTAGGCCTGTAGCTATTCCAATAATGACAATCACTATAAGAATTATTTTTATTTTCCTTTGTTTACCTTGGTGCTGCTGATTAATTTCACCTGAAAATAGGACGGAAAATTTTCAAACTGATCAATATTTCACTAATATTAATCTCGTGTACAATTATTTATTAGTCATCAATTGGAATATTGTACTTTAATTGGAATATTCACAGTTAAAATAACATAAATTTGCCAAACATGTCCTGTTTTCAGGGCATGATCCAGATCAGCAATTAGATCATTCGCATCCTCGATGCAGACTGAAATGCGGACAAGATCTTCGGTCAAACCTCTAGCTTCACGAACTGCAGCTGGTGTGGAAGCATGCGACATGAAGCAAGGCAAGCTTATAAGTGATTTCACACTTCCTTATGCAGAAACTAACATTCCAAGTTAAGAAACTAACATTAGTTAGCTAAAATGACTTATATCAAGTTACATGTTTATATAAGTGCTCATTTATGGACACCCAAAAAACCAAAGATGCCAAATTATGCAGCGGGATTCAAGAAATGTTAAATCCCTCACAGATAATTTAGTTTCTAGCTAAATATGAGTGAGTAAAATTACCAAAACTGACAGTAATGCTGAAATACTTGGTTTTCTCCACAATGTGTTTTGAAAGAGCCGTAGAACTGGTTAGAAAACTAAGCACAGATCCTGCACCTTTTGCCTGCAACAAGTATGCAAATCTTTTTATCTTGAGGCAGAAATATAAAACGCTAGCATATAGAGTATCATATCAGGTTGTACCATGCATTGTAGCACGTTTAAAACACCTGGGAATAATGCAAAGACCGTCCAAGATGATCAGGAAGCCCAGCATAGTTAACCTTCGTAACTCTTGGATGGGAAGAAAGAAAATCAGCGATCTTCTGTTTATTATCCTGTGGAAAGTACAAAGAAACATATCAGGGTAACATAATACATGAAATTCTTCATACCAATACGCATACTGATCCACAAGAACACAAGTAAAGGTTTCCATTCAAGAAAAGATCGTCTCAAGCAAACACCTAGATAGGCAGATTTTCCTTCTCGCAGTACAAACAAGTTAACAAACACATACATGATTTGAGAGACCAACAAGCAAGCAAGAGAAGAAAAAATTATCACAAGTAGAACATGTTAATGGATGGATCTTCAGCGACGACATCCATAGATGGCTGTAGATTTAGTAGTTCTTCTGAAATAAGTATAGGAGAATTTAGTACTGGTGGTCCTATAAGAGATAGGAAAAAACGTAAGAATAGGTGAATGAGTCGTCTCCAACTACAGAGTCACTATAAAGACAAAGTAATGAGAAGGTTAAGAAATATCTTTCATTTGAGTAATATTTTTCTTTTCCATCACACTGAAATGAGGTGTGTGAGGTTTTTCTTAGGTCTTCTTGCATCAAGAGGCATTGGTATGACCTATTTGAGTAGAGACTCGCACAGGATTGGGAAAGAAGCCATTGTCTTTATCCAGCATGGTTAACAATTAATGAACATTATTCCGACAAACTAATTTACACTGCAAAACAGGACAACTCTAGCTCCGTGAACATGATTCACGGAATGCATAGAACTAATGTAGAGAATGATAATGATATTTTCAGTCATAGATCATTAGCCAGAACTTAAGTAACGACTGAGATTTTACTGGTTCATATCATACCTGATTATCAAACTCCAATGCAGATACACCATGCCTGCATATAGGCAACAAATCTAGCTGAACAGATAACAAGGCGGAAGTAATTGTTGATGAACAAGGCAGCAAGGAGGAGGACAATAAAGATGGCCAATGGAATATACTTCGATAATGACACGTACCACACTGGGGACTTGCATCACAAATTTAGGTAGATAACTGCAAGCATATAATAATCTAACAAATTACAACAGCTATAGATAGTAGCAAGACCAATATTAACCGAGCAAGACTAGCTGCAAGTTCTATGTCTATTCAGGAGGAAAAACACACCAGAAAATACAGAAGTACGAGAGATCAAAGATAAAAAATATTATAATCTACAGAATTACAGATAATATCATCAAGAAAGACAGAATGTTAACCTTATATCTTGTTCCGCTCTATGGAAAACACATTAGGAAATTGAAGTTCAAGGACTTGAGCATAGCAATTCACAGTCGATTAATTTTTGGAAAGAGCAATTTAAGGACAGAAAATCAACAAGCTATCAAACAAACTCATCTTAGATTTTATGAACCGTAACATACATATTCCATTTCAAACAAATGCCCACAAAAATTCATTACCAAATTGAACAAAAACAACACTGAATTAAAATTTTCATGAAGAAATCAATCAGATTAAAAATTCAAAACAAACCTTCAAGCAAAAATGAGCCCCGAATTGCAATTAAAAATCCAGCCTCAAAAATAACTAATTTTATTGATGAAAAATCAGATGAATTCTGATTAGAGAGTGTGTAATGGGCACATCAACAAACCATAAAAACGCCCAAAACCAAATTCGAAACATACCAACTCGGATTATTAAACCTTCAATTTCGTAGATTTCGTAGCAAACTCCAACTATAGCAGCTTCAATTCCCTGATTTCATTCCTCTTCTGTCTTGCTTTTTTGTTCTTCTTATTAATTTTGTTTTTCGATTACATGTGAATCGTGAGTTTTGTGATTAGGGTTTTGGAAGGAGATTGAAGATTGATGAAAATTGAGGAAGAAGATTTAGGGTTTGAAAGATTTTCAGAGAATTGCGTTATTGAATGAGAGAATTGCCGAGTTTTTTTCTTATTATACTTGTTCACATTAACGACAGTTCTATTAAATTTTTTTATTCTTAGTTTTAACCAATTACTACCAACAATTAGGCTTGTCGTAGTAACATAGTGCAAATAGACTATTAACGACAAAAAATTCATTTCGTCGTTAATTGGTTGTCGTTAAAACTGCAAATTCTAGTAGTGTCGGCAATCAAGACCATTCTTTGTATGCCGGTACCTGCACAAGACAAGTGTTAGGAAAAAAAATATAGCGTCTACCTCCGTACGGTTGTGACCACTCTGATTTGTACTTGTACTGCTTTTCCGCCTTTGGTTTAGGATGGAGCTTGACATCGAAAATTTTGAATCTTGAATTTTTGAATTTTGAATTTTTAAATTTGAATATCCGGAGTTGATCCGCTGGGGATACGCTCACTGGAAAGAAGAGCTTTTATTGACTCTTAAAATCTTGAAATTTCGGCTGGCTTTCCTGGAGCTTGGGTCCGTTTGGAGTCGAACACCTGAATTCTTGTATTTTTCGGAATTTCCATGCTTCAAATATTTATCTGTTGATGTTTGGAGAAACAAATATATATACCAGTAATTTCGTAAGGTAGCATGATTTGATGATTGATATCTGGTGCAGAAAACCGTAACAGAAAAGAACGTGCAATCAGCACGGAGGATCGCGCGGAGAAGTTTTCGCGCATGCAGCAGCGCCGGTGCCCGGCGCAGGGCTCGATGTTTGGCGCAGGGCTGGCCTATAAATTCCCCCCTTGCCGTGCCATTTGAAGAGCAACCTTACTCATTTTCTTGATTTTTCTCTCTCCAAGGTCGACTACTCTCCTTAATCTTGTTGTTCTTGCCTTGTCCATGTAAGTATTTCATGTTTTGTTTACGAAATAACCTCTAGGATTGCATGAAGTTTCGATTTTTATACTTTGAAATTCTTGTTGATATGATGCTTATATGATACTAGCCTTCTTGAATCTTGTAGAAAATTGTTTAGTAGCCACTTGAACTTGAGCTGTTGGAACTTGTAGAAATTTATACTGTCGGAACTTGTAGAATTTTGAACTTTTCCTTGAATTTTGTACTTGGTATTTGTAGATAGTGACCCCACTGGTGACCTTGTTGTGTCTTGTAGGAGAGTAGGCTAGGATGGCCTAGATGTTGTTTGTAGAATTTTTGAATATTGGCTTCAGCATGGATAGCCTAGACGTTGGTGTTGAACTTGTATACCTGCTTCGGCATGGATAGCCTAGGCGTTGGTGTAGAACTTGTATTCCTGCTTCGGTGTGGATAGCCTAGGCGTTGGGGTAGAATTCTCTTTTGAAGTAGAGGTCCCTGGCTAAACTTGTATGGCCAATGGGGATTTTTGGACTTTGACCTTTGTATGGGCTAGTATAAGATAGCCCCCAGGCTTGAATGTTGATTCTTTGTATTTCGAATAATTTAACATGCCACGTCATGCCCGGAGGAAGCTCGCCGAACGTTCGACAGTTCGAGCAGCTATGGAGGATGCTTCGGATGACGAAGCGGCGGCAACGAATGTGCCGGGGCCAGGCATGGTACCACGGACAGTATCTACCTTTGACGGCACTGGATGGCGGCTATCGGATCTTGTATTTCGACAAGAGTTTCATTTGTCCCAGCGGCCACGCGTTGGCTTGGTGAGTCTTGTACTGTGCTTTGAATTTGTCTCTTGAAATTGTATAGGTCTTGAACTGATCCCCATTTGTAGGCTGACGGGGAGCCGATGCGCACATTTTGGTCCTAGAGGGATCTTTGTACGGTTTTCCCGACTGTCTATGCCGATGCGGAGGCTCGAGCGATCTGGATGCAGACGGGTCTATGATTTCTAGAATGCCTTGTGACAGGCTAAATCGCACTCCTATCAAAGATAAACCTAAGGTTCACCAACTAAAATATAGCAAGGGAAGTAGGGATCGTATCCACATGAAAACAATGTTCTTTTTACTATTAAAGTAAATGTCTAGACTACTAGAAATAAGAAAATGGTACGGTTTGATAATTATAACTAAAAGAATAATAAAAACGGAATAAATCAGATATTAAAAGGTCTAGGGAATAGGTTCACCAATGAACAACAATCTAGGATGATAAACAATCAACAATAATCAATAGAACAGTTAATTAGACTAGCATGCTCTCTCGAATCGATACTAATAATAGACATAGAATTAACTGGCCCGCGCTACGTATTAATCCGAATTCTACCTATTAAAACAACCCTAAACATCAAATTGCATCTCTCGAATCTTAACTTGATATTGCTAGACTAATACAATTAAACTTGCGCAAATCTAATCGCATAGTTAATGAAACCAATCAATAGGAATTAACCACAATACCGACAATCAACAACATTCAATCATCCCTTCATATTAATTCATGGATTCCCAAAACCCTAGAATATAAACTACTCACACATATTTAATTTAAACAAAGCAAACATGATTAATGAAAAAATAATTAAAATTGAATAACGAAGGAACGAAATAACAAATACCAAATTGAAAAACAAAGGATGAAATTTAAAGCTTGAAACTTGAATTGAATAATAAAAGTAATTAACAAAAGTTTAGGGAGAGAATAAAAACTAAGCAATAAACTAAGGTACTAGAAAATAAGATGCTGAAAATAAGATGTCTAAGGGCTATATTTATAGTCTTGCCCAAAAGTAGAAGAAAAAAACGGAAACATAAGCTAAAAACCGCGCCCAGGGGTTGTCGCCGTACGATCGGGCAATGGGCCGCCCGATCGGGCGATCTGCTCGTCAAACTGCACGATCCCGTATCTCAAAAACATTATATCTCCTTCGTTATTAGTTGGAATTAGGCGAGTGACTATTTGTTAGAAAGCTCTTGAAGTCTAAAATGCAACCCAATTTGAATCGCTGAATTTGGAGTTGTATAACTTGAGTTCTGATAAAAATAGTGGACGAGATTCAGTTTTCTACTTCTTTCACTATTCGCTTTGCTTGAAAATTCTTCCAACTCAATGTGTGCGCTCTCGTAAGTACATAATCTCTTGTATTGATTAAAATAAGTAGGAAATTCACTAAAATATGTTAATTCCTACAATGATGAACCTGAAACTACAAACACACTACAAGGAGCACATTAGTACTAAAAATCGTTCCGAAGAGCTCATTTGAGATCAAAAAGTACGAAGGGACGGGGCTAAAAACACTATAAAATATGAACATATCAAACTCCCCCAAGCTAGATCCTTGCTTGTCCCTAAGCAAGGATATCATCGATGAATACAAGACCAACTTCACCCCCAACATATTTCAAAATGAAAAACATAATTCAAGGCAAAATCTAACGAGCATGCATCAATGTCAACCAATCAAATCCACCCAACCACAAATCCTCCCTAACAATCGTCACGCAAAGCGAACCACAAGTGCAAAATGGAATTCAAGACTAGTGCTCACACACTCGTCACTCATTTATGTGGCGGGTAAAAGATGTACCCGTTCGCTCTCCTCCCAACATATAAGTGAACAATGCCCTCCCAAACTCACAACACTCGTGTGTCTAGAAAAACATACACTCAACCTAGTAGTCGACTCGAAATGCGTCATGTCATAACTTGCATTGATAAACAACTACTTTTATATTAATACAACTCTATGCACAAAGGTCGGAAGGTCTTTAAAGCTTGTAATGATAGGCTTAGGCCGGTAAGGGTGCGGTAAATTTAGGTATAATGTGAGCTTAAAGCCTTGGCTTTATGGAGCATAAATCCTTAATATAACCATGATCAACCAAAATAATGATCATAACTCTCCCACTCAACACATGACAAAACAACAAATAACCAACACCATACTTTCTTGCATTTTTTCTCAATTATAACCAACACTCATAGGGATATGAACTTACAAAACTTGAGTGAAATAATACTTTGAAGCTTTTCTGAGAGTAATAGATTTTTCTCTTATTTTTTTTTTCAATCTCTCTTTTTCTTCTTTCTTTTAGGAACCTTCACATTTTTTTATTCTCCTCATCTCTTTCATTTTTCAACTCATTTTTTCAACGACAATCATGACAAGAAGAACTCCCTTTTTCAATACTCAATATGCTCAAATTGTACAACACTACCACTCCCTCACCTCACTACTATTAGCTCCCCCAAGCTAGGCTTGGGACTAGTAACCAATGGGGCTTTCACGGGCTTGTAATGTGGTTAGTCACCGAATAAAGGGCACAAGCACAACATGGGTAAAAAAGAGGGAACAAATGTATCTAAATTCATCTGAAGGCTACCTAAATAGAAAAATGCCTTCGTCCTCCACAATGTGCATGTATATGAGATATAAAACACTACTAACAGATGCAAACCAATACTAAAAATCAAAGACACACCAGGAAGCTATCACACAAACATAACCAAGTCAACTAGCCAAGCACCAAGTCCACAAATAGTTAGTCAGAGTTGACTCATGTCATGGCATCAAAGTAATCGAATATCAAATCATGGCTAACACATCCACATTGCTCATCATCAAATGCCAAGAATCAAAACAATTTTCAATCAAAGGGGCACAGGGAAGCATGATTTTGTAATCATCGGAACGGGCACAAATAATAAGAAAATACAAAAATGAAAAGAAAACATACCTAATATGTACAGGTAAGTGAAACACCCCCCAAGCTAAATTAGACAATGTCCTTATTGGCTCAAGGGGTACCGAACCATCTCGATCATCCCCGGCAACGGCGCCAAAATCTGACATGCTAAATCGCACTCCTATCAAAGATAAACCTAACGTTCACCAACTAAAATATACCAAGGGAAGTAGGGATCGTATCCACAGAAACAATGTTCTTTCTACTATTAAAGTAAATGTCTAGACTACTAGAAATAGGAAAATGGTATGGTTTGATGATTATAACTTAAACAATAATAAAAAACAGAATAAATCAGATATTAAAAGGTCTACGGCATAGGTTCACCAATGAACAACAATCCAGGATGATAAACAATCAATAATAATCAATAGAACAGTTAATTAGACTAGCATGCTCTCTCGAATCGATACTAATCATAAACTTAGAAGTAACAGGCTCTCGCTACGTATTAATCCCAATTCTACCTATTGAAACAAGCCTAAATTGCATCTCTCGAATCTTAACTTGATATTGCTAGACTAATACAATTAAACTTGCGCAAATCTAATCGCATAGTAAATGAAACCAATCAATAGGAATTAACCACAATACCAACAATCAACAACATTCAATCATCCCTTCATATTAATTCATGGATTCCCAAAACCCTAGAATATAAACTACTCACACATATTTAATTTAAAGAAAGCAAACATGATTAATGAAAACATAATTAAAATTGAATAACGAAGGAAAGAAATAAGAAATACCAAGTTAAAATACAAAGGATGAAATTTAAAGCTTCCAACTTGAATTGAATAATAAAAGTAATTAACAAAAGTTTAGAGAGAGAATAAAAACTAAGCGAGGTACTAGAAAATAAGATGCTGAAAATAAGATGTCTAAGGGCTATATTTTTTGTCTTGCCCAAAATTAGAAGAAAAAACCGGAAACATAAGCTAAAAACCGCGCCCAGGGGTTGTCGTCGCCCGATCGGGCAACGGGCCGCCCTGTCGGGCGATCTGCTCGTCAAACTGCACGATCCTGTATCTTAAAAACACCATATCTCCTTCGTAATAAGTCAGAATTAGGCGAGTTACCACTTGTTGGAAAGATCTTGAAGTGTAGAATCCAACCCAATTTGAATCGCTGCATTTGGAGCTTTATAACTTGAGTTATGATCAAAATAGTGGACAAGATTCATTTTTCTACTTCTTTCACTATTCGCTTTGCTTGAAATTTTTTCTAAATCAATGTTTGCGCTCTCGTAAGTAAATAATATCTTGTATTGATTCAAATGAGTGGGAAATGCACAAAAATATGCTAATTCCTACCATGATGAACCTGAAACTACAAACACACTACAAGGAGCATATTAGTACTAAAAATCATTCCGAAGAGCTCATTTGAGATCAAAAAGTACTAAGGGATGGGGTAAAAACACTATAAAATATGAACATATCACCTTAGGAGACGCTCAAGGGTGGACGGGCATCAAAGCCCGACTACAGGCCCTGCTGGAGCGGTGGTGGGATACCACCAACACTTTTCATATGGTTTAGGGGGAGATCACCATTACCCCTTTTGAGTTTGCTATGATTACAGGCCTCCCCTTTTCTGAGAGGGAGGTGACTTTCAACTCCAAGTTGACATGGCATTCGAAAGGTGTCAGGGAATTGATTGACCCTGTTGTTGATTTGATGACGGATGACACCCGTGCTTCTGTTACGGTGGTTATGGCTGGCATCCGCAGCACGGACATATCTGCGGAGCAGAGGGTTCAGATCTTCCTCCTGGCCCTTGTGAGTAGAGTGATGGCCCAGAACAGGAGTATTCGGGTGATGGTGGGCTTCCTGGGGACTTTGAGTGACTTGAGGGCTATTTTAGACCTCAACTTGGGTGGTCTGGCATACAACAACCTTTTGTACGAAATGAAGAACGCCTCCCGGACTGCACCGGAGATCAAGGCGAGTGTTACTGCTTTGTGGAGTGTGCTAGAGGTATTTGGGACTCCTTGTACTTTGTATTTTGTACTTGTATATTTGTATCTTGAATCTTGTACACATAGGATTTGACCGATGCTTTTGCTTGTTTTTTGAAGATTTAGGCGTACGAGCATTTTCCGACCTTGGTGCCAGCTCGTACTGGGGTTGCGGCTTATCCGTATAATGACTCTTGGGTAGGAGCGGTGCGCAGCAATGTGTCTTTGGCGACCTTCCACAGAGCTTTGCGGGTTTTACCTATTGGACAGGTATGGCTTTGTGCTGTTCCAGACCTTTGTATTCGTTGTATTTGTAAACTTGTATGAGCTGTCTGTTTTGTAGGTGGTTTGGCGTCCTTTTGCTGGTGCGCTTACACCTGCTTCGACCATGCAGGCCCACTTCATGTCTGGACGGCGGGTCTCGCTCCCGAGGGTGTATCGCCATATTTGGTATCTGGGGAGCGAGTGCCTCTTCAACATAGTACGAGAGGCAGGCTCGTCCCTAAGGATCCTCCGGAGACCATGTTGGCAACGATTGAAGATGTTGCCCACTTCTATCTAGATACCATGGAGGCTGGGGACGAGTCCATTTGTCTCCCTTGGGAGAATTTTGTAGACCGGAGAGGCAGTTCAGATGGCCTTTTGGCGAGGCTTGCTCCACCTGTACGCTTCGTGCTGCCGGTGAGATTTTGAATTTGTATCTTGTATTCTTGTATTGTTGTATTGTTGTATTGTTGTATTGTTGTATTCTCTAATCATTGTATGAGTGTTTGTAGGAGGAGGAGATCGATTCCGAGGAAATTCCCTATGCTGACAGGGTTATTCGCTATGTTGACTCGGGCGGAGAGCAGGTGGAGGTTACCGTTCTGGTGGCTTCTCCTCCACATCGGAGGTCGTACGATGCTGTACCGGAGCATTATGCAGCTGTAAGTACCGTTGTATTTTCTCGAAGTTGATTGTAATCTTGTATCTGGAAATTGATTTTGAATCTTGTATGCAGGCGCCTCGGGTGAGAGTACGTCGCTGGATGCTTGTGATTGACTCCCTGAAGAGGCATTGCGCCAATCTGACCAAGAAGCTTACTGGCCGGGACAGAGAGGTGCATTCTGTGACTGTGAGATTTTGGATTCTTGAAACTTGTATATGGATGTCTGATTCTTGAATTTTGAATTTTGTATATATAGGAGCGTCGTCGAGGTCGCAGAGATTCTGTGGACAGGGAGTCCCCGGTGGATACTTCGAGAGAGCAGGACGGGTCGAGCTTAGGTCTGGGCCTGGGTCCTACTACTAGTGCCCGTCAGAGGCATTCTGATGTTGATAAGGGAGTTGTTCCCTTTACATATGCTGAGCCTACCAGGCATTCTGTTGGAGGTACGGGCAGCCAGATGCCTTTTATGTTTCCCCCTGGTCATTATTTCGGAGCAAGTAGCTCCAAACCCTGGAGTGCAGAGTCTTGAGCTTATTGGTATGAAGTGGAATGGATGCGCCAGGCCCATGCTTTTGAGATGCAGCGCCAGTTCATGGCAATCCTGCAGCCTTATCAGTATCCTTCCCATCAGCAGGGAACTCATCGGCCTTCCGGTACCCATCGTATTTCGGAGCAGGAGCCTGTTACCCCTGTGACGGAGCTAGACCGGGATCTGGAGCGCTATATGAGCCGAAACAAGAACAAGGAGCCCATGGTTGACATTGCGGTTGATGATGATTCAGATTGATCCTGCATGGTAGTGAGTTCCAGCTTGCCTCGATTGGATTTTGTATGGATTTTTTTTTATGGATATTTGTAGCTTGTATTTGTACGCTTTTGTACTTGGATTTTGTAAAGTTTTGAATTTTTGGATTTTGTATGATCGGAAACTTGGATCTTCTACTCTCCTGCTCGAGTGATGAGACAATATGGCTTGAAGCAAGAAATCCAGGTTTGTGCTAAGGGGCATCTGAAACCTGTTGCGCTGAATGCTAATCGACTTGAAGTTTGGAGGCGGTATTGGGTTGCCAAACCATTCTTGATTATTCAAATCCCACCTGAGTCTGCTACTCTGTCTGCCGGGTATATTTTATGGATGAAAGGCCCAAGCCAAAGGGACATTTCTCTCTCCGTACCAGGGGAGAGTCCGAGGTTCTAGAGCTAAACGCCCTGCATCAACTGATTATGAAGAAAGTGACGGGAGTGTGGCCCGTCCGGTGCTTGGCCGTTCTGGGTCCAAAGGAGGTTCGTCATCCTCCCGTCTTGGAAGACTAGAAAGTTCCTTCTCCCGCCGCTTGGGCAAGGAGAAGATTGATGAATGATTGCGGGAAGAGCCAGGAGATAGTACTCAAGGTGCCAAGACTCAAGAGCATAGTCGCCCAACTCCAGATCTTTGTAGGATTAATGTGTTTGAAGTTGTACTAGCAAGAAGTTGTTAGGTTATGATACATATGACAAAACATAAATCATGCGGAAAAACCTTAATGCCAGGAAACATATTATTTACACATAATCATTTAGCATAATTTAGGTGCATACTCTTTGTAGCGTGCCCTCCCTAGTTGCGCCCGAACCGAACAAGAACAAGTCTTTAGGACTCCAAGTGTCGTCCCTCCGTAAATAGTCCACAGCACGTCCGGATCCGCCTTAAGCTTGACCAACTAGAATCGCCCTAAAGGTTCCTAGGATTTTCGGCTAAATAGGTTGCAAGTGTTTGGCTGATTTTGTTCCAAAATCTTACCTTTGAATACTTCAATTGTCTGTATAAATCTGTGACCCTAGGCACCTATTTATAGTGTTATGGAAAAGGAATTATAATCCTATTAGAATACGAATTTATTTAATTATAATCCTACTAGGACTCTAATTAAATAAACTTTATCTATTAGGATTAGATTTAATCATATGACGAATCCCGGTAGCCTTAGGATTTCAAGTAACACACACGAGTGGCACACAAGCACCGCACGCAGGCCTTACGGCCCACGCACAGCGCAAGGCCCAGCTCGTCGCTGCCTTTGATCCGCGCGCGCCCAAGGCCTTGGCTGGGCCCAACCTTTGTGCTGGGCCTGGTCGAGGCTTGGCGTGTGTTTGCGCTTTGGCTTGTTGGGCGATGGCCTGGCTTCGTGCTGGGCCTTCGTCTGGCAGGCCTCGTCCGATGCTAATTCGTACGATACGCTTCCGATTAAATTCTTGATTCCGGAATTTATTTCCGATACGAACAATATTTAATATTTCCGATTCCGGAATTAATTTCCGTTTCGAACAAATATTTAATATTTCCGTTTCCGGAATTATTTTCCGATTACGATAATATTTCCGAATCTTACAATATTTCCGTTTCCGGCAATATTTCCGATTCCGGCAATATTTCCATTTTCAATAATATTTTCCGATATGTACCATGTTCCCGTTTCCGGCAATATCTACGACTTGGATAATATTTATATTTCCGATACGATCCATATTTCCGTTTCCGGCAATATCATCGTTTTCCGGAGTATTCACTTGCTTGCCTTTCACGATCTCAGCTCCCACTGAAACCAAGATGCGTCGATTCCGAATATCCATAGATGGAGTATTTAATGCCATTAAATACTTGATCCGTTTACGTACTATTTGTGTGACCCTACGGGTTCAGTCAAGAGTAAGCTGTGGATTATATCATTAATTCCACTTGAATTGAAGCGGCCTCTAGCTAGGCATTCAGATCACTTGATCTCACTGAATTTATTAACTTGTCAATTAATACTGAACCGCATTTATTAGACTTATCATTGAATGCATACTTGGACCAAGGGCATTATTTCTTTCAGTCTCCCACTTGTCCTTAGGGACAAGTGTGCATTTCCCAATTCCCTTGTCGCTTGATGCTTGCTCTTGAACATAAGGTAAGAGTTGTCATCCTTATTACGTCCAGAGGTGTTTCCCGGTTTTAGAGTTCAACTGATCAAATAAACAGATAATCATAGCCTATGATTCATCTGAGCACGGCCATGCATTTTACAGTTTCTAGCTCTCCGAGTGGCCTTGTACAAGTTTTAGCATCTCATCCCAATTTATGGGAGGACAATCCCAATCATGCGATCTTGAGATTAGACTTCGTTTGATAGGTGATTACCTGAGCGTTGCCTTTATAGCCTCCTTTTACGGTGCGACGGTTGGTCAACGTCAAAGTAAGCAGTTCTCAAACAAGTAATCTCAAATCACTCAGGTATTGAGGATTTAGTGTCTAATAATTTTAATGAAATTTACTAATGACAGATTTTCATCTCTTATAGTAAAGTTTCATAGGTCTGTCTGATACTAGTCTTCCCAAAGTAAGGATCTATGCAAATGATTACGACATTGCCATGTCCACATAGTTCAAGAAACAGAACTACTAGTCATCTTGCATTCCAGCCGTCTAACGTTTTCTATGCGTCCAATTTTATAGAAAACTCCGACCAGGGACCTTTTTCAACTTTTGACATTCAAGCTCACTTGATAGACATTTCATAGTCACAGGACTGGTCCTGACAGTCTATCTTGAATATTTTGTCAAATTTAAGGGACTCATCATTTAATACTAAACCAAGATTAAATGGAATATGAAAATATATTTCATATATGATAAATGTTCAACCCCATTGTTTTACAACCATGGGCCTCAAACCCATCTTTAAAACAGTTCATGGAATTCAAAGTTATGCTTGATTTCCAGTGCTACAATGTGAGTGTTGCTTCTCACTTGTTGCATAGGTTTACTTATCATGCTTTGCCAATCTTAATCTCCTTTTCTCGAATGTTCTCGAGATATGATGATAAGATTTTCTGAGTATGTTTATTTTGTGATCTAGTCTGTCCAGCTACAAGAGTGCTTCTACGCATTTTTCAATGATCTACCTAAGTTCAATGAACAACTCTTTAATACAAACAACTCTGTTTTATTGCTTCTTAGGCAATAAGTACTTCTACTTCAACTGTTTAGGTTGCTAGTGATGCTTTGGTTGGATTTTCTTATCCAAGCAGTTCACAAATATGTGGAAGACTTTCCAGCTGTATCTTAGAACATAGAAATTAATATTTAATTTCCCACGCAACAACTCATGGTCTCCAATCCATGTTGTCATTTTCAAAACACGATGCTCTATAGCTCGTCCTTGCCAATGGTTAACTCCAAGGGAATCTTGCCTGATCCTTTGCCAGTGTTTATGCGTGTAGCATCAATATTTAGCATATCTTTATTTCATTGAATCAAGAACTATTCCTATGTACCTTTTCAAGTACCATAAGTTTTTCTTCATCTCAATCTAGTTGATCTTCACTTAGATCAATAGAGATTGGTATATGTTCGTTATGCCTTAAGCCATACGATACATTTTTGGCGATCCTCATATTATATCATACATGATAAATTCTTTTGCAGAATAATTCTCAATTCTATTCATGTAACTTTAGCTCATTCAATTTCAGTAGATACTGAATCCAGCTAAATTCTTTGACATATAATATAGGCGAAGAATCTAATCTAGATCCTTTGATGTTTAACTTAGTAAATGCTTATACATAGTTCAAACATTCTTTACTTAGATTTATTCATATGGGTCGAATATCTCCAATGGAGTCTTTCGTGTCTGATTTAGGAAATGCCATTACTTAATCTAAAACAATATCATAAGATCTTTGTAAATAGATCTTAATACCCAGTATGTACTAAGTTTCGCCATGGTCTATCATTGATGAATAATCTCAAATCTAAGTCATTAGCATTTGAATGCTATTTCACAATAGAGATATATGTGTGTGATACACATAGGACCAATTAAGTTTTACGTACTCCCACTAAACTTCTTATATATCTATAAGAATCATGTTCATTTTATGAAACTAAAATACTTATTAGCTTCACTAAAATACAATTCCAATTCTCAATTGCTTGCTTAAATCTGTACTTAGATTTTATAAGCTAGCATTCATTTCAAGCATTTTTTGGATCCACAAATCCTATAACATGCCATGTACATAGTTTCTTCCAACATTTGACTGAGGAAGATGTTTTGTCATCCAATTGCCATATGTACCAATATGTAATTATTGCTTGAATTATAGACTTGAGCATTACGATTTTGCATGAGGTTTCAACACAATCCACACCGTGAATTTGCTTGTAACCTTTAGCAACTAATCTAGCTTCGTGTGTGAACACAATACCACGTTTGAGGGTTTTTATCCTTAAAACCAATTTGCAACCAATAGATATAAATCATTCTTGCAAATCAACAAAATTTCAATTTTGTCATCAGAACATTGAGTATGTTTTTATGGCCTTTAACCAATTAAACATTAAGTCTATATATGGCCTCTAACCATTTTAGGGAATCTAGGTTTCGTCATAGCTTTCTTACAGGTCACAAACTCATTAATCTACGTGATAATAGTTTGACTGCAAGTTGTAGGTTTCTTCACTATCTAATAGAAGAATCTCATAGTTTCATTTACCTGAAGTCTATGTTTCTTCACTATCTAATAGAAGAATCTCTTAGTTTTAGTGACTTGAACTCTATGCCTACTTGGGTATAGAACATTAATCAAACAATAGAATATTAACAGCCACTTGAAAGTCCTTTGAATATTCTGTTCTCCTTGAAGCACTTGTAAAGTCTTCTAAGAGATGTCTATTCTTTAAAAGCCACTTCTAAAGTCCTTAAAGAATACGTGTTCAGATTTTCTAAAGAACTTCGAAAAGCCTCCGGAATGTCCGTTTATGTTTGTTGTTCGCCTCGAACACTTTCGAGGTCTATTTTCTCCCACTTGTCATTTTGGAAACGAATCTCCAAAAGGACATTATTTCGAGCAAACAAACATTATGTTCTCAAAATTCGTGGTAGAATCAATACCCTTGTGTCTCATTTGAATAAATCACAATGAAACATATATCTATACTTGGGCCTTAGTTTGTTGAATAACAAACACTAAGCTCCCACTGAGTTTAGCAACTCTTTAGATATATATAATTGAAAAGATATCCTGAATTTACTTTTCAATAGCTTTGACGAATTTGGCTTAGTTTAGTGGTAGTTGAGCATTTTGTTTTTAGAAATTATAGGAAAAGCTTTATGATTCATCACTGATCGAATGAAGTACTAATTGACTTCGATCATTCCACTTAGATATGCCATATCTCATGGAGCTAAATTGTGAAATTACAACACATAATCATTGATGATCATTTTTGGTCTCAAGCAATCATTAACATGATCTATCCTAGATCTTTATGATTTCTTACCAAGTGGGATTTATACTTTTGAATCTTTGAACTAGCCAAACAGATTCAAACTTATATCACATTGAGTAAATAAACCTATTTCACTCAAATCTGTGTGAAATAATAAAGTCATAAAAACCTTTCTTTAGCTTTGAACTCTATTGTCTAGGCGTTGTTCTAACAATAGTTCATATCTTTTGTTACTTTCAACAAGTAAGACTAGTTGTCTTAAATTGATCTAGAAATCAATGAACTTTCAAAAGTCCATCAAAATAGAGCTTTTGAATGTTAACTTGTTGATATGGTCTAAGCAACAGTGCCAAAGATTAGTGGAACTCAAATCAAGGGGTTCATTTGAACCTAGTAATGTTTTTATTGTTAAAAAGTTGTTTGTTTTAATCAAGCATATTGACGCAACCCGTAAATGACCATTTTATTCAAATAAACAAACAAACATTGTTTTTGTTCTTCTGAATGTGAGTCTTTCTGTGTTTGAAAACAGAAATTTAGGTATGCTGATTGTGGAACAAAATAGCCATTAAGTTCCAGCCTTTGAAAGGACTTAAAACAAACCAGATGACCCTACAACTAATGTAGCATTTCCATGCTTCATTTCCTACTTGTAGGTCATTAGTGTATCCTAGCTTCCATTTGTTTGAGTTATTACCGAAGTAAGAACCTCAAGTGGTATATGATACCAAGGAAGTTTGATTGCTAGGTCACTTTTCTTTAAACATAAACTTACAGGTAGAAACGGAATTGTAAATTCCTTTCATCTGTTCCTTTGTTTTCCTATTTCTTGTACCCTTTCTTATAGCTTTAAGAATTGAATTCTCTAGTGTTGACTTTTATACTTTGTTTAGACATGTCCAATGTCACTCAAACAAAGTTCTTACCATTTATGTTGAATATTTTGTTTCAACTAGATGATCTTACCAGAAGCTTCTAAAGTTCTCTAGGCATCGATCTATTCGAATGGACTAGACTCATTCGAGAATTAAATGGACAAAGATTTTAGGTTAATTGTTAACCATTGGTAAAGCTGAGCGTTTAAACTCAATGCTTTATGATCTTAAAACTACAGTGTATTTTGAATTCACAAGCACCAATTGGTTTGCCATTCGATTTTGATATTCGAAAATAACCATAAAAGTCGATATAAGAAACGTACATTTTAAATTGCTCACTTTCTCTCATTTCCATGAATCGTTCTTGGATTCACTACCAATCGAGGAAATTTACTGTTACCTTTCTAAAAGGATATACTGCAGTGCAAGATATTTAATTATAAACAATAATTAAAGCATACATTGAAGCATGCAAAGTCTAAACATTTATCATGAGTAATAACTTGAAAATTAAAGCAATCATGCAATTTGAACAAGTTATTAGCATTTTATTCGAATTTATTGTTCCGGCAGGTGTGAATAAAAGGATTCCAAGACCCTAAAACCATTGAAGAATTAAGCACATTATGTATTTTGACTGAATTCTAAAACATTTTAGGTAAGAAAAAACGTTTTGCTAATAGTCTAGAAACTACTCTTGGTTGATAGGTACGTCTAAGAACTTATTAGGTAAACCTATCGATTTTGCCACGACATAAAAGGACTCCTTACTTATATCGTTGAGTTTCACCAAAACTAACATGTACTCACAATTATTTGTGTACCTTACTGAAGGAAATAATGCCCTTGGTCCAAGTATGCATTCTATGTTAAGTCTAATAAATGCGGTTCAGTATTAATTAACAAGTTAATAATTCAGTGAGATCAAGTGAGCTGAATGCCTAGCTAGAGGCCGCTTCAGTTCAAGTGGAATTAATGATATTAATCCACAGCTTACTCTTGACTGAACCCGTAGGGTCACACAAATAGTATGTAAACGGATCAAGTATTTAATGGCATTAAATACTCCATCTATGGATATTCGGAATCGACGGATCTTAGTTTCAGTGGGAGCTGAGATCGTCACAGGCAAGAAATGAATACTCCGGAAACGATGATATTGCCGGAAACGGAAATATGGATCGTATCGGAAATATAAATATTATCCAAGTCGTAGATGTTGCCGGAAACGGAAACATGGTACGTATCAGAAAATATTATCGGAAATGGAAATATTGCCGGAATCGGAAATATTGTCGGAAACGGAAATATTGTCAGAATCGGAAATATTATCGGAATCGGAAAATAATTCCAGAAACGGAAATATTAAATATTTGTTCGAAACGGAAATTGATTCCGGAATCGGAAATGTTAAATATTGTTCGTATCGGAAATGAATTCCGGAACCGGGAATTTAATCGGAAGCGTATCGTACGAATAAGCATCGGACGAGGCCTGTCGGATGAGGGCCCAGCACGAAGCCAGGCCATCGCCCAACAAGCCACACGCATCCAACAACACGCCAATGCCTCGACCAGGCCCAACGCAAGGCCAGTCCCAGCCAAGGCTGGCGCGCGCGCACAAATGGGCTGCGGGCAGTGGGCCTGTGCGCCGTGCGCACAGCGTGGGCCGCAAGGCTTGCGCATGGGCGTGCGATGCTCGTGCGGTGCGTGTGTACGTGCTATACGAATCCTAAAGCTATCGGAATTCGTGCATAGATTAAATCCTAATCCTAAAAGATTAAATTAATTATTTAGAGTTCTAATAGGATTCTAATTAATTAATTAGTATTCTAACAGGATTCGAAATCCTTTCCAAGGTTCTATAAATATATGCCTAGGGTCATAAATTTATATATAAGTTTTCAAGTATTCAAAACTAGGATTTTTAAGCAGAAAAATCAGCCATAACTCTTGCCCATTTAGCCGAAAATAAGTAGTACCTTAAGGGCGATTCTAGTTGGTCAATCTTAAGGCGGATCCGGACGTGCTGTGGACTATCTACGGAGGGACGACACTTGGAGTCCTAAAGACTTGTTCTTGTTCGGTTCGGGCGCAGCTAGGGAAGGCACGCAACAAAGAGTATGCATCTAAACTATGCTAAATGATTATGTGTAAATAATATGTTTTCCTGGCTTTATGGTTTTTCCGCATGATTTATGAATCGTCATATGTATCATAACCTAACAGTGGTATCACGAGCCTCTTATTATTTTCATAATCTAAATTGCATGAACATGGTTAAATATTACAAATTTGCAAGAATTAAAAGGGGTGATTAATTTTCGTAATTGTTAATTAATTGCAAATTGCGTTTATTTAATTATACGTATGCAGTTTTTCGGCAGTTTCTTCGTTACTCATCCAAATCGAGTGATTTTTGTGTCAATTCCGCATGAAAAAGGCATTCTAAAATTTTGAAAAAAATAATAGTTTTCGGCCGAACCCAGAATTCTCAAATTCGAAGCCTAACTATGACTTTTCGGAGGTTTTAGTTTTTCGAATGCAAAATTTCGTAAATTTAAGATGTTAAATTAAATATTTGCGATTCTTGTTGATAAATCTTGAATTTTTGATTGACCTACTGTATATGTTTAACAAGATTGAATGCCTAGCCTTGTTAATTATGCAATCTAATTTGTAATTATGATTAATTTGTTGAAAATTAGAATAATTTAGAATTAATTTGATTTTCATAATTAATTATAATTTAATTAGATACCTATGATTAAAAACCACCATAAAAATTGTAAATTTATGTTAAATTTTAAATTTTTATGACCTAGACTTGAATCCATGTTAATCGGAAATCAATTGAATAATAAATTTTCGATTTTTCGCCCTAAAATTATGAAATTAATATTATTTATTAATTTGTCATTAATTTTGAATATAAATTTTAAATTTTATGCGATTCGCTCATATAACTTGCACGCACAAAGCAATGGACGCTACGTGTTACCCTTAAGGGGTGTTGTATAGTGCGGGCATGTGACGACGAGCAAGGGAGCTCGTCGCCCATGCGGTACGAATGCAATGAGCAAGGCCATGGTGCACGAGCACAAGGCAGCAGCCCTTCCTTGTGTCGTGGGCTGTGTGCAATGGGCGAATGGGCGAGGGCGAGAGCAAGGCACGAGCAGTCTCGTGTGGGCAGCAAGCGAGCTGCGCCACAGCGCGCACTGCCTCGCGCAAGCGTGCGGAGCCTCGCGCGCAGCGAGCGTTAGCTCGCGTGCCACGAGTGATGCGCCAAGCATCGATCGCTCGCGCGCAGCGAGCGCTGTTGTGCGTACGACGAGCGCTGCGCCCAGCGATGGCGTGCGAGCGCTATTGTGCGTGCAACGAGCGCTGCGCCCAACGATGGCGTGCGAGCGCTATTGTGCGTGCGACGAAGCGCTGCGCCCAGCGATGGCGTGCGAGTGCTTGTTGTGCGTGCGACGAGCGCTGCGCCCAGCGATGGCCTGACTTGCTCGTGCGTCGAGCGCTGGCGCGCGCAGCGAGCACCATGCGTGATGCCTTGCGATGGTGAGCAGCAGCGATGCGAGGCAGCACATGGGCTGTGCGCACATGGCCAGCGATGGCTGTGTGCGTGTGGCCCATGGGCGTGCGTTGCGTGGGATTGTTGCGTTGCGATTAGATCGTTTTGAAATTTTAATTTGAAATTTTCAGTTTACGTAATTTTAATTAATTCTAAAATTAATAATTTAAATTATTTTCTTGGATTTTAATTTTGAATATTGTAATTATAATAAATTTTATTTATTCTAATTATTTTACTAAAATAAAAATCATGAATTAATTTAAATACGACTGAAATTAAATTAAACTTTGTGGATTCAATTATAAATTTATATGAGCTTTAAATTTTAATTAAATTTGTATGTTTCCGGTTAGACTAGAAATACATTTTTATGTTTAAAATTAGTAAAGCATATGAATTTATTGGTTTAAGTGGGAGCCCCTTTTAGTCATAAACTCTTGATTAGGTCTACAAAACCTTAAGGTTAAAACAACTTGATTAGAATTAATAAGGACTGAATAATTTGTAGATTATTGGTGCCCTTGATTAATTGATGCAAATGTTTATGTGATGCATAATGTGTTTTACTAACCAGCTATGTGGGCCATTCATGTTAATGAATGGATGAATGGTATATATTGTATATGTACTGTTTTGCAGGTTATGAAGTGACTAGTATGGCCCAAATAGGATAGAAAATATGGTCTGCGTACCATTAATTTGAATGTAATTGGTCTAAAGGACCAAAGTTGTTTTTCAATTCAAATATGGTCTGCGTACCATCAAATAGTTGTAATTAGTTTTAATTATAGCTTATTCTATTTGAAGAAAATGGTGCCTCCCACGAAGATTTTCAAGACGGACTTTGAAGTTAAAGCTTCAAGATGAAGTCGGGCTATACTAGATCACATTTATCTTATGCATGTTTTAAGTTATTTATTGCTTTTAAATATGTCTTAAAATGCATGAGATCAAAAGCTTGATTATGTTGCATGATTAAGGATTTTAGTTCACTTAAAATCTAACCAACATAGTAAGAGCCTTAAGTTCCAAACTTAAAAAAAAATTGAGTTAAAAGGTGCCATGCCAAAATATACACTTGCTTGGATATCCTTTACATCAATCTAGTAATAGTTTTCGCTCAGCGAGGTGTTACTTATTGGTCCTAAAGGGGCAAGGTACACAAATAATTGTGAGTACATGTTAGTTTTGGTGAAACTCAACGATATAAGTAAGCAGTCCTTTTATGTCGTAGCAAAATCGATAGGTTTACCTAATAAGTTTTTAGACGTACCTATCAACCAAGAATAGTTTCTAGACTATTAGCAAAAGGCTTTTGCTTACCTAAGATGTTTTAGGATTAAGTCGACAAACTGTGCTTAGTTCTTCAATGATTTTAGGATCTTGGAATCATTTTATTCACACCTGCCGGAACACATAACTTGAATAAAATGCTTAATGAACATTGAATTATGCATGTATGCTAGAATTTAAGTTTATTAAGAGAAACTGTGAATGGTTATTTATTTGTTTATTCTTTTCAATTGTAGTTTTAAATATGGCAAACAACAATTCATTCAACATTCGATCAATTCTCGAAAAGGAGAAGTTGAACGGGAAAAACTTCCTTGACTGGCAAAGGAACTTGCAAATAGTTCTTATGCAGGAAGAAAAGGAGTATGTCCTAGAAGAGGCGATGCCCGAAGCCGCAGGCGACGGGGTCACTCAGGCAGCCCTCAATCGTTGGATTGATGCCAACAAGGATGTGAAATGTCTAATGCTCGCCACCATGAGTGCAGATCTGCAAAAAACGTCCATCAACTCAGATGCTTTCACAATCATCAGTGAGTTGAAGAACATGTTCCAAGATCTGGCTCGAGTCGAAAGATTCGAGACTCATAGGCAAATTCTTGAGACCAAGCTTAAGAAAGGCAAGCCCGTAAGTCCACATGTTCTCAAAATGATTGGACTCATTGAGAATATGAGTCGGCTGGATCAGCAATTTTCTCAGGAGATGGCTATAGACACCATCCTCCATTCTCTTCATAGCGGGTATGATCAGTTCAAACTGAACTACAGTATGAATAGTCTGGACAAAATGCTCACTGAGCTTCACGGTATGCTGAAGACCGCTGAAAATACGCTCAAAAGTGATACGCAGGATGTGCTTATGGTGAGTGGGGGCAAGTTCATGAAATCTGGAAAGAACAGGAATGCTAAGAAAGGTGGCAACAAGGCCAGCCCAACTAAGCAAACTGGCGCCAAATCTGTAAAGAGGAAGGTCAGTCAACCCACTTCTGAATCCGAATGCTTCTACTGCAAGAAGAAGGGGCATTGGAAGAGATATTGCTTGAAGCTAAAGGAAGATCAGAAGAACGGAACAGTCGTTCCATCTTCAGGTATTTTCGTTATAGACTGTATACTTGCTAATTCAACTTCTTGGGTATTAGATACAGGTTGTGGCTCACACTTATGTTCCAATCCACAGGGACTAAGAAGAAGTAGAAAGTTAAGCAAGGGTGAAGTCGACCTACGAGTGGGAAATGGAGCACGGATTGCTGCATTAGCTGTAGCAACTTATTATTTGTCTTTGCCCTCCGGGATAGTTTTGGAACTGGAAGAGTGTTTCCATGTTCCAAGTCTTACTAAAAACATCATTTCAGTTTCTTGCTTAGATGCTAAGGGATTTTCCTTTTTAATAAAAGACAATAGTTGTTCGTTTTATTTTAAAGAGATGTTTTATGGATCTGCTAGATTAGTCAATGGACTTTATTTATTAGATCACGACAAACAAGTATATAACATAAATACCAAAAAGGCCAAAAAGGATGATTCAGATCTCACCTATCTGTGGCATTGTCGATTAGGCCATATAAACTTGAAACGCTTAGAAAGACTTCAAAAGGAAGGAATTCTAGAACCATTTGACTTAGAGGATTATGGTAAATGCGAATCATGTTTACTTGGCAAAATGACAAAGCAGCCTTTCTCTAAAGTTGGAGAAAGAGCAAATGAACTATTGGGTTTAATCCATACAGATTTATGTGGACCAATGAGTACAAATGCTAGAGGTGGTTTCAGCTACTTTATCACTTTCACTGATGACTTCAGTAGATATGGTTATATCTACCTAATGAAGCATAAGTCTGAATCCTTTGACAAATTCAAGGAATTTCAGAGTGAAGTAGAGAATCAATTAGGCAAGAAGATTAAGGCACTGCGGTCTGATAGAGGCGGTGAATATCTGAGCTATGAATTTGATGACCATCTGAAAGAATGTTGAAGTCTATCAGAATTGACTCCTCCTGGAACACCACAATGGAACGGTGTGTCGGAACGGAGGAACAGAACCTTGCTAGACATGGTCAGGTCAATGATGGGTCAGGCCAAACTTCCATTAGAATTTTGGGGACATGCACTAAATACAGCTGCACTCACTATAAATAGAGCTCCGTCTAAAGCTGTCGAAAAGACTCCATATGAATTATGGTTTGGAAAGCCTCCAAATGTGTCTTTTCCGAAGATTTGGGGATGTGAAGTATACGTCAAACGATTAATTTCAGACAAACTTCATCCAAAATCTGACAAATGTATCCTTGTGGGCTATCCAAAGGAAACAAAGGGGTATTACTTCTACAATACATCTAAGAACAAGGTGTTTGTTGCTCGAGATGGTGTCTTTTTGGAGAAAGATCACATTTCCAAAATGACAAGTGGGAGAAAAGTAGACCTCGAAGAAATTCGAGTCGAACAACAAACTCTAGAGAATGCTCAAGATGACATTCAGGATGAAACTCAGAGATCTTTAGAAGAATCTGGTGAGAATCATGGTCAATCTAGAAATGTTACCCCGCGTAGATCGCAAAGATATAGATCTCAACCGGAAAGGTACTTAGGTATTTTGACGAACGAGAGCTATGACGTTCTATTACTTGAAAGTGATGAACCTGCGACTTACAAACAAGCTATGACGAGCCCTAGCTCCAAGCAATGGCAAGAAGCCATGCAATCTGAATTAGACTCCATGTTTGAAAACCAAGTATGGGATTTGGTCGATTTGCCAGATGGCTACCAAGCCATTGGAAGCAAATGGGTTTTCAAACTGAAAAAGGACAAGGATGGGAAACTTGAAGTTTTCAAAGCTAGATTGGTTGCAAAAGGTTACAGGTAAGTCCACGGTGTGGATTACGATGAAACCTTTTCACCAGTTGCAATGCTAAAGTCTATTCGGATAATGTTAGCAATCGCTGCATATTACGATTACGAAATATGGCAGATGGATGTCAAAACTTCTTTCTTAAACGGTGTTTTAACAGAAACTGTGTTTATGACACAGCCTGAAGGTTTTGAGGATCCAAAGAATGCTAAAAAGGTATGCAAGCTAAAGAAGTCAATCTACGGATTGAAGCAGGCATCCAGGAGCTGGAATATACGTTTTGATGAAGCAGTCAGTGACTTTGGTTTCATCAAGAACGCAGACGAATCTTGTGTATACAAGAAGGTCAGTGGGAGCAAAATTGCTTTCCTAGTATTATATGTCGATGACATATTACTTATCGGAAATGACATTCCTATGTTGAACTCTGTCAAGATTTGGCTTGGGAAATGTTTTTCGATGAAAGATCTAAGAGAAGCACAGTACATATTGGGCATCAAGATTTACAGAGATAGATCTAAAAATATGATTGGACTTAGTCAAAGCACTTATATCAATAAGGTGCTTGATAGGTTCAAGATGGCAGACTCCAAGCGAGGCTACCTACCCATGTCTCATGGAATAACTCTAAGCAAGACTCAGTGCCCAAAAATACTTGATGAGCGTAGACGAATGAATGGGATTCCATATGCATCATTGATTGGTTCAATAATGTATGCTATGATATGTACACGCCCGGATGTTGCGTACGCACTCAGTGCTACGAGCAGATACCAGTCAGACCCAGGAGAGGCACATTGGATTGCTGCCAAGAATATTCTGAAGTACCTAAAAAGGCACAAAGATGACTTCCTGGTCTATGGTGGAGATGATGAATTAATTGTTAAAGGCTATACGGACGCAAGTTTCCAAACCGACAAAGATGATTTCAGATCACAGTCTGGGTTTGTCTTCTGCCTCAACGGGGGTGCAGTAAGCTGGAAAAGTGCTAAGCAAAGCACCATTGCGGATTCTACAACTGAAGCGGAGTACATTGCTGCACATTAAGCAGCAAAGGAAGCTATATGGCTAAGGAAGTTCATAGGTGAACTTGGTGTAGTCCCCTCCATTAAAGGACCAATAGCCCTGTATTGTGATAATAACGAAGCTATTGCACAGGCAAAGGAGCCTAGACACCACCAGATAGTCAAGCATGTACTTCGTAGATTTCACCTTCTACGAGAGTTCGTTGAAAGAAAAGAAGTCGAGATAAACAAGATTGGAACTGATGACAACATATCAGATCCATTAACTAAACCTCTGCCGCAGGCGAAGCACAACTCGCACACTGCAGCTATGGGAATCAAGCATATTGGAGAATGGCTTTGATATCCCTGTTTAATGTTTTAAAGTTTTAGAGTTTAAATCTTTGTAAAACATTATTGGTTAATCATTCACAATAAATGAAAAGAATTCATTTTTCCATTTAATTTGTGGTTTATTAAATGATGAGTCCCTTCAATTTGACAATATATTCAAGATAGACTGTCAGGACCAGTCCTGTGACTAAGAAATGTCTATCAAGTGAACTTGAATGTCAAAGGTTGAAAATGGTCCCTAGTCGGAGTTTTCTATAACATTGGACGCATAGAAAACGTTAGACGATTAGAATGCAAGATGACTAGTAGTTCTGTTTCTTGAACTACGTGGACATGGCAATGTCATAATCATTTGCATAGATACTTACTTTGGGAAGACTAGTATCGGACAAGACCTATGAAACTTTACTGTAAGAGATGAAAATCTGTCATAAGTAAATTTCATTAAAATTATTAGACACTAAATCCTCAATACGTGAGTGATTTGAGATTACTTGTTTGAGAACTGGTTACTTTGACGTTGACCAACCATCGCACCGTAAAAGGAGGCTATAAAGGCAACGCTCAGGTAATCACCTATCAAACGAAGTCTAATCTCAAGATCGTAAGATTGGGATTGTCCTCCCATAAATCGGGATGAGATGCTTAAAAGTTGTACAAGGCCACTCGGAGAGCTAGAAACTGTGAAATGCATGGCCGTGCTCGGATGAATCATAGGCTATGATTAACTGTTTATTTGATCAGTTGAACTCTGAAACCGAGGAACACCTCTGGACATAATAAAGATGACAACTCTTACCTTATGTTCAAGAGCAAGCATCGAGCGACAAAGGAATTAGGAAATGCACACTTGTCCCTAAGGACAAGTGGGAGACTGAAGGAAATAATGCCCTTGGTCCAAGTATGCATTCTATGTTAAGTCTAATAAATGCGGTTCAGTATTAATTAACAAGTTAATAATTCAGTGAGATCAAGTGAGCTGAATGCCTAGCTAGAGGCCGCTTCAGTTCAAGTGGAATTAATGATATTAATCCACAGCTTACTCTTGACTGAACCCGTAGGGTCACACAAATAGTACGTAAACGGATCAAGTATTTAATGGCATTAAGTACTCCATCTATGGATATTCGGAATCGACGGATCTTGGTTTCAGTGGGAGCTGAGATCGTCACAGACAAGAAATGAATACTCCGGAAACGATGATATTGCCGGAAACGGAAATATGGATCGTATCGGAAATATAAATATTATCCAAGTCGTAGATGTTGCCGAAAACGGAAACATGGTACGTATCGGAAAATATTATCGGAAATGAAAATATTGCCGGAATCGGAAATATTGCCGGAAACGGAAATATTGTCAGAATCGGAAATATTATCGGAATCGGAAAATAATTCCGGAAACGGAAATATTAAATATTTGTTCGAAACGGAAATTGATTCCGGAATCGGAAATGTTAAATATTGTTCGTATCGGAAATGAATTCCGGAACCGGGAATTTAATCGGAAGCGTATCGTACGAATAAGCATCGGACGAGGCCTGGCGGACGAGGGCCCAACACGAAGCCAGGCCATCGCCCAGCAAGCCACACGTATCCAACAACACGCCAATGCCTCGAACCAGGCCCAGCGCAAGGCCAATCCCAGCCAAGGCTGGCGCGCGCGCACAGCGTGGGCTGCAAGGCTTGCGCATGGGCGTGCGATGCTCGTGCGGTGCGTGTGTACGTGCTATACGAATCCTAAAGCTATCAGAATTCGTGCATAGATTAAATCCTAATCCTAAAAGATTAAATTAATTATTTAGAGTTCTAATAGGATTCTAATTAATTAATTAGTATTCTAACAGGATTCGAAATCCTTTCCAAGGTTCTATAAATATATGCCTAGGGTCATAAATTTATATATAAGTTTTCAAGTATTCAAAACTAGGATTTTTAAGCAGAAAAATCAGCCATAACTCTTGTCCATTTAGCCGAAAATAAGTACTACCTTAAGGGTGATTCTAGTTGGTCAATCTTAAGGCGGATCCGGACGTGTTGTGGACTATCTACGGAGGGACGACACTTGGAGTCCTAAAGACTTGTTCTTGTTCGGTTCGGGCGCAGCTAGGGAAGGCACGCAACAAAGAGTATGCATCTAAACTATGCTAAATGATTATGTGTAAATAATATGTTTTCTTGGCTTTATGGTTTTTCCGCATGATTTATGAATTGTCATATGTATCATAACCTAACAGCCCTTTAGGACCAATAAGTAACACCTCGCTGAGCGAAAACAATTACTTAGATTGATGTAAAGGTTATCCAAGGAAGTGTTATTTTGGCATGGCACCTTTTAACTCAATTTTAAAGTTTGGAACTTAAGGCTCTTACTATGTTGGTTAGATTTTAAGTGAACTAAAATCCTTAATCATGCAACATAATCAAGCCACATTCTCATGCATAATTAAGACATATTTAAAGCAATAAATAACTTAAAGCATGCATAAGATAAATGTGATCTAGTATGGCCCAACTTCATCTTGAAGCTTCAACTTCAAAGTCCGTCTCGAAAATGGAAACTTCGTCTTGAATTTCACCGTGGGAGGCGCCATTCTCTTTAAATAGGATAAGCTTTAAATTAAACTAATTACAACTATCTCATGGTACGCATACCATATTTAAATTGAAAAACAAATTTGATGCATTAGACCAATTACATTCAAATTAATGGTACGCAGACCATATTTTCTATCCTATTTGGGCCATACTAGTCACTTCATAACCTGCAAAACAGTACATATACAATATATATATATACCATTCATCCATTCATTATCATGAATGGCCCACATAATTGGTTAGTTAAAACACATTGTATGCATCACATCAATATTTGCAGCAATTAATCAAGGGCACCAATAATCTACCAATTATTCAGTCCTTATTAATTCTAATCAAGTTGTTTAGCCTTAAAGGATCTGTAGACCTAATCAAGAGTTTATGACTAAAAATGCTCCCACTTAAACCAATAAATTTATATGCTTTACTAATTTTAAACATAAAAATGTATTTCTAGTCTAACCGGAAACATACAAATTTAATTAAAATTTAAAGCTCATATAAATTTATAATCGAATCCATTAATTTAATTTATTTCAGTTGAATTAAACGAATTTAAATTAATTCAAGATTTAATTTTAGTAAAATAATTAGTATAAATAAAATTTATAATAATTATAATATTCAAAATTAAAATCCAAGAAAACAATTTAAATTACGAATTTTAAAATTAATTAAAATCGTTTCCGAACTGAAAATTAAAAATTAAATTCAAAACGCATCAATCGGGTCAAGACGAGGGCATGGGCGCAAGTCCTCGAGGCAGCATTGCCCCTCATGAGTGATCACACAGCAACGCACGAGCAGCTGCCACGCGCAAACGCAGCAAGCCGAGCCACGCTTGCGTGCAGCATCGCTCGCTGCTTCCTAGCGCAGCAGTTGCTTGGCGAGGCTGGGCGAGGCAACGCTCGTGCTGCGAGGCACCCCTCGCTGCCCGCGCGCGCCTGCCTTTACTCGCTCGCCTTGCTTCTTCGCCCATCCGCCCATGCATCATCGTAGCACGCGACGCAAGGCAGGGCTGCTGCCTTGTGCTAGCGTGCTACTCGCCTTGCTCGCTGCATTCGTACCGCATGGGGGAAGAGCTCCCTTGCTCGTCGTCGCATGCCCGCACTATACAACACCCCTTAAGGGTAACACGTAGCGTCCATTGCTTTGTGCGTGCAAGTTTTATGAGCGAATTGCATAAAAATTAAAACTTTTATTTCCAAAATTAATGACAAATTAATAAATGGTATTAATTTCATAATTTTAGGGCGAAAAATCGAAAATTTATTAAACAATTAATTTCCGATTAACATGGATTCAAATCTAGGTCATAAAAAATTTAAATTTAACACAAATTAACAATTTTTATGGTGGTTTTGAATCATTGGTACCTAATTAAATTATTAATTAATTATGAAAATCAAATTAATTCTAAATTATTTGAATTTTAACAAATTAATCATAATTACAAATTAGGTTTTATAATTAACAAGGCTAGGCATTCAAACTTGTTAAACATATACTGTAGGTCAATCAAAAATTCGAGATTTATCAACAAGAATCGCAAATGTTTAATTTAACATCTTAAATTTACAAACTTTTGCGTTCGAAAAACTAAAACCTTCGAAAAGTCATAGTTAGGCTTCGAATTTGGGAAAATTTCAGAATGCCTTTTACATGCGGAATTGACACAAAAATCACTCGATTTGGTTGAGTAACGAACATTCTGCAGAAAAACTACGTACATATAATTAAATAAAAATTTGCAATTAATTAACAATTACGAAAATTAATCACCCCTTTTAACTCTTTGCAAATTTGTAATATTTAACCATGTTTATGCAATTTAGATTATGAAAATAATAAGAGGCTCGTGATACCACTGTTAGGTTATGATACATATGACAAAACATAAATCATGCGGAAAAACCATAAAGCCAGGAAACATATTATTCACACATAATCATTTAGCATAATTCAGATGCATACACTTTGTTGCGTTCCCTCCCTAGCTCCGCCCGAACCGAACAAGAACAAATCTTTAGGACTCCAAGTGTCGTACCTCCGTAGATAATCCACAGCACGTCCGGATCCGCCTTAAGCTTGGCCAACTAGAATCGCCCTTAAGGTAGTATAGATTTCGGCTAAATAGGGGCAAGAGAGTGGCTGATTTTTCTTGAAAATCTTACCTTTGAATACTTCAATTGTGTCTATAAATTATGACCCTAGGCACCTATTTATAGAGATATGGAAAAGGAATTATAATCCTACTAGGATGTGGATTTATTAATTAGAATCCTATTTGAACTCTAAATAATAAATTTAATCTATTAGGATTAGGATTTAATCAATACACGAATTTCGATAGGATTAGGATCCGTTACGAACACGAGCGTCGTATGGCCACGAGCATCGCACCACCCGCGCAGGCCTTGCGGCCCACACGAGCAGTCGCTGCTCGCAGCCCAACAGCAAGCTCAGCGCGCGCGCGCCAAAGGCCTTGTTGGGCCTGGCCTTGCGCAGGGCCTGGCGAGGCTGTGGCAGCTCCGTGTTTTGGGCGCTCGGCATGCTGGGCGCGGGCCTGTCTTCATGTTGGGCCTTCGTCTAGCAAGCCTCGTCCGATGCTAATTCGTACGATGCGCTTCCGATTAAATTCCCGGTTCCGGAATTCATTTCCGATACGAAAAATATTTAATATTTCCGATTCCGGAATTAATTTCCGTTTCGAACAAATATTTAATATTTCCGTTTCCGGAATTATTTTGCGATTCCGATAATATTTTCGATTCTGACAATATTTCCGTTTCCGGCAATATTTCCGATTCCGGTAAATATTTCCATTTCCAATAATATTTTCCGATACGTACCATGTTTCCGTTTCCGGCAACATCTACGACTTGGATAATATTTATATTTCCGATACGATCATATTTCCGTTTCCGGCAATCGTTTCCGGAGTATTCATTTCTTGCTTGTGACGATCTCAGCTCCCACTGAAACCAAGATCCGTCGATTCCGAATATCCATAGATGGAGTATTTAATGCCATTAAATACTTGATCCGTTTACGTACTATTTGTGTGACCCTACGGGTTCAGTCAAGAGTAAGCTGTGGATTAATATCTTTAATTTCACTTGAACTGAAGCGGCCTCTAGCTAGGCATTCAGCTCACTTGATCTCACTGAATTATTACCTTGTTTAATTAATACTGAACCGCATTTATTAGACTTAATATTATATTCATACTTGGACGAAGGGCATTATTTCCTTCAGCTCGCTGCATTCGTACCGCACGACGACGACCTCCCTTGCTCGTCGTCTCGTGCCCGCACTATACAACACCCCTTAAGGGTAACACGTAGCTTCCATTGCTTTGTGCGTGCAACATTTATGGGCGTTTTCATAAAAATTTAAAATTTTTAATTTAAAATTAATGACAAATTAATAAAACATATTAATTTCATAATTTTAGGGCTAAAAATCGAAAATTTATTAATCAATTAATTTCCGATTAACATGGATTCAAATTTAGGTCATAAAAATTTAAAATTTAACACAAATTAACCATTTTTATGGTGGATTTTAATCATGGATACCTAATTAAATTATTAATTAATTATGAAAAACAAATTAATTCTAAATTATTCGAATTTCAACAAATTAATCATAATTACAAATTAGGTTGTATAATTAACAAGTCTAGGCATTCAAAATTGTTAAACATATACTGTAGGTCAATAAAAAACTCAAGATTTATCAACAAGAATCGCAAATATTCAATTTAACATCTTAAATTTACAAACTTTTGCGTTCGAAAAACTTAAACCTCCGAAAAGTCATAGTTAGGCTTTGAATTTGGGAATTCTGGGTTTCGGCCAAAAATATTGTTTTTGTCAAAATTTTAGAATGCCTTTTACATGCGAAATTGACACAAAAATCAGTTGATTTGGTTGAGTAACGAATATTCTGCCGAAAAACTACGTACATATAATTAAATAAACGCAATTTGCAATTAATTACGAAAACTAATCACCCCTTTTAATTCCTTGCAAATTTGTAAAATTTAACCATGTTCATGCAATTTAGATTATGAAAATCATAAGAGGCTCGTGATACCACTGTTAGGTTATGATACATATGACAAAACATAAATCATGCGGAAAAACCTTAATGCCAGGAAACATATTATTTACACATAATCATTTAGCATAATTTAGGTGCATACTCTTTGTAGAGTGCCCTCCCTAGCTGCGCCCGAACCGAACAAGAACAAGTCATTAGGACTCCAAGTGTCGTCCCTCCGTAGATAGTCCACAGCACGTCCGGATCCGCCTTAAGCTTGACCAACTAGAATCGCCCTTAAGGTTCCTAGGATTTTCGGCTAAATAGGTTGCAAGTGTTTGGCTGATTTTGTTCCAAAATCTTACCTTTGAATACTTCAATTGTATGTATAAATCTGTGACCCTAGGCACCTATTTATAGTGTTATGGAAAAGGAATTATAATCCTATTAGAATACAAATTTATTTAATTATAATCCTACTAGGACTCTAATTAAATAAACTTTATCTATTAGGATTAGATTTAATCATATGACGAATCCCGGTAGCCTTAGGATTTCGAGTAACACACACGAGTGGCACACAAGCACCGCACGCAGGCGTTACGGCCCACGCACAGCGCAAGGCCCAGCTCGTCGCTGCCTTTGATCCGCGCGCGCCCAAGGCCTTGGCTTGGCCTGGGCTTTGCACTGGGCCTGGTCGAGGCTTGGCGTGTGTTTTCGCTTTGGCTTGCTGGGCGATGGCCCGGCTTCGTGCTGGGCCTTCGTCTGGCAGGCCTCGTCCGATGCTAATTCGTACGATACGCTTCTGATTAAATTCTTGATTCCGGAATTTATTTCCGATACGAAGAATATTTAATATTTTCGAATCCAGAATTAATTTCCGTTTCAAACAAATATTCAATATTTCCGTTTCCGGAATTATTTTCCGATTTCGATAATATTTCCGATTCTGCCAATATTTCTGTTTTCGGCAATATTTCCGATTCCGGCAATATTTCCATTTCCAATAATATTTTCCGATATGTACCATATTTCCGTTTTCGGCAATATCTACGACTTGGATAATATTTATATTTCCGATACGATCCATATTTCCGTTTCCGGCAATATCATCGTTTCCGGAGTATTCACTTGCTTGCCTTTGACGATCTCAGCTCCCACTGAAACCAAGATCCGTCGATTCCGAATATCCATAGATGGAGTATTTAATGCCATTAAATATTTGATCCGTTTACGTACTATTTGTGTGACTCTACGGGTTCAGTCAAGAGTAAGTTGTGGATTAATATCATTAATTCCACTTGAACTGAAGCGGCCTCTAGCTAGGCATTCAGGTCACTTGATCTCACTAAATTTATTAACTTGTCAATTAATACTGAACCGCATTTATTAGACTTATCATTGAATGCATACTTGGACCAAGGGCATTATTTCCTTCAGTCTCCCACTTCCCAATTCCTTTGTCGTTTGATGCTTGCTCTTGAACATAAGGTAAGAGTTGTCATCCTTATTACGTCCAGAGGTGTTTCTCGGTTTCTAAGTTCAACTGATCAAATAAACAGATAATCATAGCCTATGATTTATCTGAGCACGGCCATGCATTTTACAGTTTCTAGCTCTCCGAGTGGCCTTGTACAACTTTTAGCATCTCATCCCGATTTATGGGAGGAGAATCCCAATCTTGCGATCTTGAGATTAGACTTCGTTTGATAGGTGATTACCTGAGCGTTGCCTTTATAGCTTCCATTTACGGTGCGACGGTTGGTCAACGTCAAAGTATGCAGTTCTCAAACAAGTAATCTCAAATCACTCAGGTATTGAGGATTTAGTGTCTAATAATTTTAATGAAATTTGCTTATGACAGATTTTCATCTCTTACAGTAAAGTTTCATAGGTCTGTCTGATACTAGTCTTCCCAAAGTGAGTATCTATGCAAATGATTACGACATTGCCATGTCCACATAGTTGAAGAAACAAAACTACTAGTCATCTTGCATTCTAGTCGTCTAACGTTTTCTATGCGTCCATCTTTATAGAAAACTTCGACCAGGGACCATTTTCAACTTTTGACATTCAAGTTCACTTGATAGACATTTCTTAGTCACAGGACTGGTCCTGACAGTCTATCTTGAATATTTCGTCAAATTGAAGGGACTCATCATTTAATACTAAACCAAGATTAAATGGAATATGAAAATACATTTCATATATGATAAATGTTCAACTCCAATGTTTTACAACCATGGGCCTCAAACCTATCTTTAAAACAGTTCATAGAATTCAAAGCTATGCTTGATTTCTAGTGCTACAATGTGAGTGTTGCTTCTCACTTATTGCATAGGTTTAGTTATCATGCTTTGCCAATCTTAATATCCTTTTCATCGAATGTTCTTCGAGATATGATGATAAGATCTTTTGAGTTTGTTTATTATGTGATCTAGTCTTTCTTACTTCGATAGTGGTTCTACGCATTTTGCAACGAAGAACCATCAAGTCAGCAGACATGTGATCCACCCAAGTTCAGTGAAGAACTCTTTAACTTAAACAACCATGTTTCATTGCTTCTTAGGCAATAATTACTTTTACTTCAACTGTATAGGTTGCTAGTGATGCTTTGTTTGGATTTGCTTATCCAAGCAGTTCACGGATATGTGGAAGACTTTCCATCTGTATCTTAGAACATAGAAATTAATATTTAATTTCCCACGCAACAACTCATGGTCTCCAATCCATGTTGCCATTTCAAAACACGATGCTCTTTAGCTCGTCTTTGCCAATGGTTAACTCCAAAGGAATCTTGCTTGATCCTTTGCCAGTGTTTATGCATGTAGCATCAATATTTAGCATATCCTTATTTCCTTGAATCAATAACTATTCTTATGTACCTTTTCAAGTACCACAAGTTTTCCTTGATCTCAATCTAGTTGATCTTTACTTAGATCAATAGAGATTGGTATATGTTTGTCATGCCTAAAGTCATACGATACATTTTTGGCGATCCCTATATTATATCATACATGATAAATTCTTTTGCAGAATAATTCCCAATTGAATTCTATTCATGTAACTTTAGCTTATCTAGTTTCAGTAGATACTAAATCCAGCTAAATTCTTTGACATATAATATAGGTTAAGAATCTTACTTAGATCCTTTGATGTTTAACTTAGTAAATGCTTATACATAGTTCAAACATTCATTACTTAGATTTATTCACATGGGTCGAATATCTCCAATGGAGTCTTTCGTGTTTGATTTAGTAAATGCCTTTACTTAATCCAGAACAATATCATAAGATCTTTGTAAATAGATCTGAATACCCAATTTGTACTAAGTTTCGCCTTGGTCCATCATTGATGAATAATTTCAAATCTAAGTCATTAGCATTTGATTGTTATTTCACAATAGAGAGATATGTGTGTGATACACATAGGACCAATTAAGTTTTACGTACTGCCACTAAACTTCTTATATATCTATAAGAGTCATGTACATTTTATGAAACTAAAATACTTATTAGCTTCACTAAAATACATTTCTAATTCCCAATTGCTTGCTTAAATCTGTACTTAGATTTCATAAGCTAGCTTTCCTTTTCAAGCATTTATTTGGAACCAAAAATCCTATGACATAACATGTACATAGTTTATTCCAACATTTGATTGAGGAATTGTTTTGTCATCCAATTGCCATATGTACCAATATGCAATCATTGCTTGATTTATAGACTTGAGCATTACGATTATCTATGAGGTTTCAACACAATCCACGCCGTGAATTTGCTTGTAACCTTTAGCAACTAATCTAGCTTTGTGTGTGAACACAATTTCATTTTTGATGGTTTTTTATCCTTAAAACAAACTTGCAACCAATAGGTGTGAAACTATTCTTGCAAATCAACAAGATTTCAATTTTGTCATCAAAACATTGAGTATGTTTTATGACCTCTAACCATTTAAAACATTTGAGTCTATATATGGCCTCTAACCATTTTAGGGAATCTGGGTTTCGTCATAGCTTTCTTACAGGTCACACACTCATTAATCTACATGATAATAGTTTGACTGCAAGTTGTAGGTTTCTTCACTATCTAATAGAAGAATCGCATAGCTTCAGTGACCTGAACTCCATGTTTCTTCACTATTTAATAGAAGAATCTCATAGTTTCAGTGATTTGAACTCTATGCCTACTTGGGTATAGAACATCAAACAATGGAATATCAATAGCCACTTGAAAGTCCTTGGAATATTCTGTTCTCCTTGAAGCACTTGTAAAGTTTTCTAAGAGATTTCTATTCTTTAAAGCCACTTCTAAAGTCCTTCAAGAATAAGTGTTCGGATTTTCTGAAGAACTTCGAAAAGTCTCCGGAATGTCCGTTTATGTTTGTTGTTCGCCTCGAAGACTTTCGAGGTCTATTTTCTCCCACTTGTCATTTTGGAAACGAATCTCCAAAAGGACATCATTTCGAGCAAACAAACAATATGTTCTCAAAAATTCGTGGTAGAAACAATACCCTTGTGTCTCATTTGAATAAATCACAATGAAACATATATCTATACTTGGGCCTTAGTTTGTTGAATAACAAACACTAAGCTCCCACTGAGTTTAGCAACTCTTTATATATATAATAATGAAAAGATATTCAGAAATTACTTTTCTATAGCATTGACGAACTTGGTTTAGTTTGGTGGTAGTTAAGCATTTTGTTTTAGAAATTATAGGAAAAGTCTTTATGATTATCATTGATCGAATCAAGTACTATTGACTTCGATCATTCCAACTTAGATATGCCATATCTTATGGAACTAGATCGTGAAATTACAACACACAATCATTGATGATCATTCTTGACTTAAGCAATGATCAACAAGATCTAACCTAGACCTTTATGATTTCTTGCCAAGTGGATTTTATACTTCTGAATCTTTGAACTAGCCAAACAGATTCAAACTTATATCACATTTGAGTAAATAAACCTATATTCACTCAAATCCATGTGAAATAATAAAGTCATAAAATTTTTCTTTAGCTTTGAACTCTATCGTCTAGGCGTTCTAACAATAGTTCATATCTTTTGTTACTTTCAACAAGTAAGACTAGCTTGTCTTGAATTGATCTAGAAATCAATCAACTTTCAAAAGTCCATCAAAATAGAGCTTATGAATGTTAACTTGTTGATATGGTCTAAGCAACAATGCCAAAGATTAGTGGAACTCAAATCAAGGGTTTGATTTGAACCTAGTAAAGTTTTTATTGTTAAAGAGTTGTTTGTTTTTAATCAAGCATATTGACTCAAACCTTAAATGACCATTTCATTCAAATAAACAAACAAACAAGCATTGTTTTCGTTCTTCTGAATGTGAGTCTTTCTGTGTTTGAAGCAGAAATTTAGGTATGCTGATTGTGGAACAAAATAGCCATTAAGTTCCAGCCTTGAAAGGACTTAAAAACAGACTAGATGACCCTACAACTAATGTAGCAATGCCATGCTTCATTTCCCACTTGTAGGTCATTAGTGTAGCCTAGCTTCCATTGTTTGAGTTATTACCGAAGTAAGAGCCTCAAGCGGTATATGATACCAAGGAAGTTTGATTGCTAGGTCACTTCTCTTTAAACATAAACTTATAGGTAGAAACGGAATCGTAAATTCCTTTCATTTGTTCCTTGTTTTCCAATTTTTTGTACCCTTTCTTATAGTCTTAAGAATTGAAACTTTTAGTGTTGACTTTTATACTTTGTTAGACATGTCTAATGTCACTCCAATAAAGTTCTTAACATTTTGTTTATGTAGAATATTCTGTTTCAACTAGATGATCTTACCAGAAGCTTCTAAAGTTCTCTAAGTATCGATCTATTCGAATGTCTAGGGACTAGACTCATTCGAGAAATAAATGGACAAAGACATTAAGTTGTTAACCATTGGTAAAGCTGAGCGTTTAAACTCAATGCTTTATGATCTCAAAACTACATTGTATTTTGAATTCACAAGCACCAATCGGTTTTCCATTCGACTTTGATACTAAAAAACAACCATAAAAGTCGATATAAGAAACGTACATTTTAAATTGCTCACTTTCTCTCATTTCCGTGAATCGTTCTTGGATTCACTACCAATCGAGGAAATTTATTGTTACCTTTCTAAAAGGGTTTACTGCAGTGCAAGATATTTAATTATAAACAATAATTAAAGCATACATTGAAGCATGCAAAGTCTAAACATTTATCATGAGTAATAACTTGAAAAATTAAAGCAATCATGCAATTTAAACAAGTTATTAGCATTTCATTCGGTTTTATTGTTCCGGCAGGTGTGAATAAAATGATTCCAAGACCCTAGAATTATTGAAGAATTAAGCACATTATGTATTTTGACTCAATTCTAAAATATTTTAGGTAAGCAAAAGCCTTTTGCTAATAGTCTAGAAACAACTCTTGGTTGATAGCTACGTTTAAGAACTGATGAGGTAAACCTATCGATTTTGCGACGACATAAAAGGACTCCTTGCTTATATCGTTGAGTTTCACCAAAACTAACATGTACTCACAATTATTTGTGTACCTTACCCCTTTAGGATCAATAAGTAACTGTAGTGGAATACAGTTAAACATAATAACATGTGCGGGAACAATCCCCAAAGCCGGGAAACATGTATAAAGCACAGATTAAGCAAACTTACATTCGAAACGTGTTTTCCACAATAATCTGTCAACGAACACGAACAAAGAACTCCAATTGTCGTTCCTCTACTTGGTTCACCGACACGATCAAATCCGTCTTGATTATCGTAACTTAGACAATTGATCAAGATACTTTGCCTTTTGGGATGAACACACTATGGAGGCACATAGAGAATTAGGGTTCTCTGTTTTCTCCTAGGGTTGTGTGTATTATGTTATGATTGTGCTAAGTTGGAAAAATAGGTTATAAGGTTATTTACATAACCTTACTAACCGACCAAGCCATGAGCCAAGGCCGGCTAGCAAGCCCGCACGCCAAACACACGGACACGCACAACCAGTGGGCCGTGGGCCGCGCTGCTGCTATGTCGTGGTCTTGGCCCGCACGCACTCGCACAGCTCCGCGCCACAAGGGCCTCGCTGCTGCTGCGTTTACTTTGCTTGCTCGCCTAGTCGTGCGCGCGCCCATGGGCCTTGAGTGCTTCGTGCACTCGGCTCGTGGGCCGCTCCTCGTATTCGCGATTAAATATATTTCCGATATATTATTTATCGTTTTGTATACGGCGAATCACCGTCGTACGATACGATTTATTCGTCTCGCCTAGCTTACGAACATTCGCGATACGATATACGATTCCGATGCAAGGTCGTATCGTATAATACGTTTCCAACTTAAATCCCGAAAGGCTGTTAAATGAATTTCCGATTCATTTAATCCGGTGATCTGTTACGTGTCATTGGTGTGACCTTGTAGGTTCAGTCAAGAGTTAATTGATCGGAAGCATTGCTCCAGCTAGCTATTCCGATCACTTGATCTCACTGAATTAATTGATCATATCCATTAGAACTCACTGATCGGAAGCATTGCTCCAGCTAGCTATTCCGATCACTTGATCTCACTGAATTAATTGTTCGCAATTAATCTGAACCTTTGGTATTAGACTTAATGCACCTTGGGTGAAGGACATATTTCCTTCAATCTCCCACTTTCATTTAGACAAGTGTGCATCCACATTCCTTTGTCACTTAGTGTTACTTACTGAACATAAGGTAAGATCCAAGCCATCCTTATTAGGTCCAAAAGTGTTTCTCGGATTACAGAGTTCAACTGTCAAACTTTTGCAGAAGGTTAAGCCTAACCATTCTGAACACGACCACGCATTTTACAGTATCTAACTCCCCGAGAGGCCTTGTTACACAACAACACCATATCCTATCAAGGATAGTAGGACAATCTATTCTTGCAATTTATGAACACTCACTTTGATTCATAGTACGCCCAATACCTGCTTTTATAGCCTCCTTTTACGGTGCGACGTTTAGCTAGTATCAAAGCGAACTAATTCTCAAACGAGCAGACATAATCGCTCATGTTCTGAGGAACGGTTTCTAATCACCATTAATGACAACTACCTATGACATGACTTTAATCTCTTAAAGTGTTCTCATGGTCAATCCGATACAAGATCCAATAAGTATCTATGAAAAAGATTCTGACATCCAGTCACTCTAGTTCAAGAAACAGAACTAAGTAATCTACTTGCAATCTAATCTCCATTAGTCATTGGTCGTCCACCTTTCAATGACCTGGATTAGGGATACTTTGTGACTTCAATATTCAAGTTCACTTATGGGTGTTTCTTTGTCGAAGAATCCATCTTGACATCCCATTTGAATGATTTGAATCACATGGACTTATCATTTAATTCTAAACCACAATTAAATGAATATGAAATAATAAATTTCATAAATATGAAATGGTTAAACCAATTGTTTTAAACATAGATCTAACAGATGTTCTAAAATAATACTTAGAAAATCAAAGCCATTCTCCAACATGCTTGATTCCCATGGTTGCGACATGTGCGTTGTGTTTCACTTGTGGCAACGGTTTAGTCAATGGATCCGCGACGTTGTCGTCAGTTCCAACCTTGCAAATCTCGATTTCCTTTCTTTCAACGATCTCTCGAATTATATGAAATCGCCGCATTACGTGCTTGGACTTCTGGTGGCTCCTAGGCTCCTTTGCCTGGGCAATGGCTACGCTATTGTCGCAATACAAAGCCAAGTTCTTCGATGAACTTCCGAATCCAAACAGCTTCCTTTGCTGCTTCTGAGGCAGCAATGTACTCGGCTTCAGTTGTAGAATCCACAATAGTGCTTTGCTTAGCACTTTTCCAGCTTACTGCTCTGCCGTTGAGGCAGAACACAAACCCAGACTGTGATCTGAAATCATCTCTGTCGGTTTGAAAGCTTGCGTCCGTATTTCCCTTAACAATCAACTCATCTGTACCACCATAAACCAGAAACTGATCCTTAGTCCTTTTCAGGTACTTTAGGATGTTCTTGGCAGCAGTCCAATGCGCCTCATCTGGTTCTGACTGGTACCTGCTCGTTGCACTGAGTGCGAATGAAACATCCGGCCTTGTACAAATCATAGCATACATGATGGATCCAATAGTCGAAGCGTATGGAATTCCACTCATCTTTCTACGCTCATCAGATGTTTTGGGACACTGATTCTTGCTTAGATATATGCCATGGGACATGGGTAGATGGCCTCTCTTGGCTTCCATCATATTGAACCTAGCTAGCACTTTGTCAATGTAAGTGCTTTGACTTAGTCCAATCATCCTCTTAGATCTATTCCTATAGATCATGATGCCCAATATGTACTATGCCTCTCCTAAGTCCTTCATTGAGAAACACTTTCCGAGCCAAGTCTTTACAGACTCCAACATAGGAATGTCGTTTCCAATAAGTAGTATGTCGTCAACATACAAGACTAGGAATGCAATTTTACTCCCACTGACCTTCTTGTATACACAAGATTCGTCCTGATTCTTGATGAAGCCAAACTTATTGACTGCTTCATCGAATCGATTATTCCAACTCCTTGATGCCTGCTTTAGTCCGTAGATGGACTTCTTAAGCTTGAATACCTTTCCTTGGTTCTTTTGATCGATAAAACCCTCTGGCTGTGTCATGAACACAGTCTCTTCAAGAATACCATTCAAGAAGGCAGTTTTGAAATCCATTTGCCATATTTCATAGTCATGAAAAGCGGCAATCGCAAGGATTATCCGAATAGACTTAAGCATCGCGACTGGAGAAAAGGTTTCATCGTAATCAACGCCGTGAACTTTCCTGTAACCTTTTGCTACCAATCTAGCCTTGTATATGTATACAATTCCATCTTTGTCTTTCTTCAATTTGAAGACCCATTTGCATCCGATAGGTGTGAACCCATCCGGCAAATCAACCAAATCCCAGACTTGATTTTCAGACATGGAGTCTATTTCAGATTGCATTGCCTCTAACCATTTAGTGGAGCTTGGGCTCGTCATAGCTTGCTTGTAAGTCACAGGTTCATCACTATCCAATATGAGAACGTCTAAGTTTTCAGTCAAGAGGACGCCTGTCCATCTGTCCAGCTGAAAAATAGTTCTATTTGACCTACGAGGGGCAACAACGTTTTGAGGAACTACTCCCACTGGCTCTTCCAAAGACCTTGGAGGTTCATCAACCTGAACTGCTTCTAAAGAGTTCTAAGTTCGTTGTTCGTCTCGAATCTCTTCGACGTCTATTATTCTCCCACTTGTCAATTTGGAAATATGATTTCTTTCCAAAAAGACACTGTCACGAGCAACGAAAACCTTGTTGTCTGACTTGTTGTAGAAATAATACCCCATAGTTTCTTTTGGATACCCAACGAAGAAACATTTGTCTAATTTAGGTGGTAGCTTGTCCGAAATTAATCGCTTGACATATGCTTCGCAACCCCAAATCTTCTAAAAAGACAACTTTGGAAGTTTCCCAGTCCATAATTCGTATGGAGTCTTTTCAACAGCTTTTGACGGAGCACGATTCAGTGTGAGTGCTGCAGTTTGCAACGCATGTCCCCAAAACTGTAAAGGAAGTTCGGCCTGACCCATCATTGACCTGACCATATCGAGTAAGGTCCCGTTTCTCCGTTCCGACACTCCATTCCATTGAGGTGTCCCCGGAGCAGTCAATTCAGAAAGAATACTGCATTCTTTTGGATGGTCATCAAACTCGTGCGTAAGATATTCACCTCCTCGATCCGATCTTAGAGCTTTGATTTTCTTGCCATGTTGATTCTCTACTTCATTTTGAAATTCTCTGAATTTCTCAAACGATTCAGACTTGTGCTTCATTAAGTAATTATAGCCATATCTACTGAAGTCGGCCGTAAACGTTATGAAATAGCTGAACTCACCTCTAGCTTTCGTACTCATAGGCCCACATACGTCCGTATGTATTAGCCCTAGTAGTTCGCTTGCTCTTTCTCCCACCTTTGAGAAAGGTTTCTTTGTCATTTTGCCAAATAAACAAGATTCGCATTGATCAATCTTCTCTAAGTCGAATGATTCTAGAATTCCTTTCCGTTGAAGTAATTCCATGCGCTTTATGTTTATATGGCCTAATCGACAATGCCACAGAAATGTGAGATCCAAATCACCAGTTTTAGCCTTTTTGGTATTTATGTTATAAATGTGTTTGCTCGTATCTAGCACATAAAGACCGTTTTCTTGTTGTGTTGAACCAAAAACATTCCATTCAAAGAAAAAGAACAACTATTGTCTTTAAATTGAACACTAAAAACTTTAGAATCCAAACTTGAAACGGAAATGATGTTTCTGGTGATACTAGGAACATAGTAACAGGTTTCTAGTTCCAAAACAAACCCACTAGGCAAAGAAATAAAATAAGATCCTACGGCTAATGCAGCAATCCGTGCTCCATTTCCCACGGGTAGATCCATCTCGCCTTTATCAAGCTTTCTACTTCTCCTTAGTCCCTGCGAATTGGAACATAAGTGTGAGCCACAACCAGTATCTAATACCCAAGAAGTAGAATTAGCAAGATTACAATGTATAACATACATACCTGAAGTAGAAGCAACGTTCCCCTTATTCTCATCTTCCTTTCTCTTCAAGCAATCCCTCTTCCAATGCCCCTTCTTCTTGCAGTAGAAGCATTCAGAGTCGGCAGGAGAACGAGTCACCCTTTTTTGTTTACCAGAACTGGTGCCGTTGGACTTGGATGAGGGCGAAGCCTTGCCCTCACCCTTCTTGCCCTTATTCTTGCCTGATTTCTTGAAGTTTTTTCCCTTACGCACCATAACCATATCGTGCTTGTTCTCTTGCTTGAGCGTCTTTTCAGCAGTTTTCAGCATACTGTGAAGCTCAGTAAGAGATTTCTCCATGCTGTTCATGTTGTAATTCAACTTGAACTGATCATAGCCATTATGAAGCGAATGGAGAATGATGTCAATAACCATTTCATTTGAGACGTCAGAGTCTAGAGCTCTCATGTTCTCAAAGAGTCCAATCATTTTAAGATCATGTGGGCTCACTAGTTCTCCTTTTTTGAGCTTAGTCTCAAGGATCAACCTCTGAGTCTTGAATCTTTCGATTCTGGCTTGGTCCTGAAACATGTTCTTCAACTCCGGGATGATTTGGTAAGCATCTGAGTTAATGAACGTTTTTTGAAGTTCAGGACTCATGGATGCAAGCATCAAACATTTGACATCCCTGTTGGCCTGAATCCTACGATTAAGGGCAGCTTGAGTTACCTCCGGCCCAGCCTCTTCCGGTAACTCTTCCTCAAGGACATATTCCCTTTCCTCATGCATAAGAACTATTTGTAAGTTCCTTTGCCAGTCGAGGAAATTGTTGCCATTCAACTTCTCCTTGTCGAGAATTGAACGCAGATTGAAAGTGTTATTGTTTGCGGCCATTTTGATTACTACAATCGAAAAGAATTTGCAATAAATAACCATTCATACAATTCAATAACTTTTAAATAAAAGAAAAAAACATGCAATCATTAAAGCTATTAAAACATTTCATTCATGCAAAAATCAAAAACATGGTCCAAAATGAATGAAACGATTCCAAGACCCCAAAAGTCCTAAATCCTTAAGCAGCTTTAGCATGTCTTAAGTAGTTTAAGATTTTAGGTAAGCAAAACCTATTACTAGTAATCTCCAAAATACTCTTGGTTAATAAATTAATGCCATAATTTATCCCATTGCCACAACTTAATGTCATTTTTGTTTGAGTTGTAACCACAATCAACGTGCTCCTTTAGGACGCCTTACCACCTAAGTCAACTAAAATAGCACCTCGCTTTAGCGTAAACCTACTATCTTAGATCCCTAGATTTTTGTAAGTGTTGATTTGGAAGGCAATTTTTAAACTCAATATTACTTGGACCTAGTTGTTTCTATGTTGGTTCGATTATTTAGTGAACTTAATCTAATCGATTCATATGAAACAACCTGTTCATGCAAAGCATACATACATTCACGCAAAATATATATACATATATTAAATTGCATAAATAAATGGTGATCTAGTATGGCCCAAAACATCTTGTCTTGAAGCATCCAATCTTCATCACCTCCTTGTTAGCTTGGCATCGTCTTGAATCTTCGTTCAAATGCTAACTTAAAGTTCTAAACTTAGAAATACTTGAAAATAATAAATTGCATCAAAATTTCCATGCTTTACATTCAAAGATAGAACGGTACGCAGACCGTATTTAACTATCCTAAATTGGCCATACTAGTCACTTGGAGTACCTGCATTACATAAAATATATATTCTATGCATTCACCCATTCGTGTGCTAAAACGAATGGCCCATATTATTATGCAAGTATTTACGTGAATTAATTAAAATTCACGTTCACATAAACGCGTCCTAAAAGATTATTCAATTTCCAAATTATTAATCCTTAGACTTTATTCTAATTAAAATTGAATTTAATTAAAATAATGCAACCTACGAAAAAAATTAAAATAATTATTTCATTTTAATTTCATTTAGTGGCTCCCACTCAAACCAATAATTATTCAAGAAAATTAATTATGAAATATTAAATTAAAACTCGCGGCCCGGCCCAAGCAAATAAAATATTAAATTAACTATCCCGTTAGCCCAAATTAATGCAAATGTACGAAGCCCAACGAAATAAACAATTTTCAACTAAAAAAGTCCTATTACGTAGTTGGGCTAGGCTTGCGCCCAGCCCTATGCCTTGCGTGTGGCCCAAGAGGCGCACGAGCAAGGTTCGCACACCCCCAGGCCCCTCGCGCGCGCGCGTCCCCGCAGCACCGCTGCCCCTGCGCTGCGTGTTGTGCGTTCGTGTGTGCTGGACGTCGCATGGCTCGCGCCTTGCTTCGTCGCAGCCCCCGCAATTGTTCTGCCTGCCCCTTTCCTCGCCCAGCGCGCACGAGGCACGCAGCACGCTTGGTGCTGCCCGTATCGCTGCGGCTCGGCCTTCGTGTAGCAGCCCGTATGGCTCGACGAGCCATACGTCCACCACACTCATGTTCGTGCCTTTGGTTCGTGATACGGACCAACTCAATTAAAATTTAATTTAATTTCACGAACTTGCATTAATTTTATTTTTCAAAAAGTTACGATTTTTATTTTCGAAAAACAACGATTTTTAACGATATAATAAACTTTAACGACAATCCAATTTCGTAAAATATTAAATCAAAGGCTAACATAATTCAAATTTTTATGAACGAACTAATCAACAATAAAATTTGAACTTTTAATTAATAAAATCCGAAGCTTTAAATCGTTCTTTAACATTTGAATTTTAGATTTTTAATAATTTGGTTTAAGTGCGATTAAAATTAACGAAACCATTCAAAATTTTAATCCAATAATTTTTAAAATTAGCCACTAACCCATGAAATTATATCCCCTTTCCCAATAAACCGAATTATTAAACCAAAATTAATTAAAATTCAATTAGGGTTTCAAATTTTACGAATTGGAGAAAGGAAAAATTAGATTAAAAGGTCACTTCGAGGCCTGTTTTTGCACTTCGAGGCCAAATTTTTCGACAGATGCAAAAAAAATAATAATCATGCTAATTCATGCTTTGATTACATAAGGATCATGATACCACTGTAGGGGAATACAGTTAAACATAATAACATGTGCGGAAACAATCCCCAAAGCCAGGAAACATGTATAAAGCACAGATTAAGCAAACTTACATTCGAAGGGTGTTTTCCACAATAATCTGTCAACGAACACGAACAACGAACTCCACTTGTCGTTCCTCTACTTGGTTCACCGACACGATCAGATCCGTCTTGATTATCGTAGCTTAGACAATTGATCAAGATACTTTGCCTTTTGGGATGAACACACTATGGAGGCACAGAGAGAATTAGGGTTCTCTGTTTTCTCCTAGGGTTGTGTGTATTGTGTTATGATTGTGCTAAGTTAGAAAAATAGGTTATAAGGTTATTTACATAACCTTACTAACCGACCAAGCCATGAGGCAAGGCCGGCTAGCAAGCCCGCACGCCAAACACACAGACACACACAGCCAGTGGGCCCTGGGCCGCGCTGCTGCTGTGTCGTGGTCTTGGCCCGCACGCACGCGCACAGCTCCGCGCCACTAGGGCCTCGCTGATGCTGCGTTTTCTTTGCTTGCTCGCTTAGTCGTGCGCGCGCCCATGGGCCTTGAGTGCTTCGTGCAGTCGGCTTGTGGGCCGCTCCTCGTATTGCAATTAAATATATTTCCGATATATTATTTATCATTTCGTATACGACGAATCACCGTCGTACGATACGATTTATTCGTTTCGCCTAGCTTACGAATATTCGCGATACGATATACGATTCCGATGCAAGGTCGTATCGTATAATTCATTTTCCTGCTAATTCCCGAAAAGCTATTAAATGAATTTCCGATTCATTTAATCCGGTGATCTGTTACGTATCATTGGTGTGACCTTGTAGGTTCAGTCAAGAGTAAGTTGTGAGTTTAATATTTATTAGAACTCACTGATCGGAAGCTTTGCTCCAGCTAGCTGTTACGATCACTTGATCTCACTGAATTAATTGTTCGCAATTAATCTGAACCTTGGTATTAGACTTAATGCACCTTGGGTGAAGGACATATTTCCTTCAGTAACACCTCGCTGAGCGTAAAACTATTACTAGATTGATGTAAAGGTTATCCAACTAAGTGTTATTTTGGCATGGCACCTTTTAACTCAATTTTTAAGTTTGGAACTTAAGGCTCTTACTATGTTTGTTAGATTTTAAGTGAACTAAACTCCTTGATCATGCAACATAATCAAGCCAGAATCTCATGCGTATTTAAGACATATTTAAAAGCAATAAATAACTTAAAGCGTGCATAAGATAAATGTGATCTAGTATGGCCCGACTTCATCTTGAAGCTTCAACTTCAAAGTCCGTCTTGAAAATGGATTGGAAACTCCGTCTTGAACTTCATCATGGGAGGCGCCATTTCTTCCAATAGGATCAGCTATAATTAAACTAATTACAACTATTTGATGGTACGCAGACCATAGTTGAATTGAAAAAAAAAAATTGGTGCATTAGACCAATTACATTCAAATTAATGGTACGCAGGCCATATTTTCTATCCTATTTGGGCCATACTAGTCACTTCATAACCTGCAAAACAGTACATATACAATATATACCATTCACCCAGTCATTATCATGAATGGCCCACATAGCTGGTTAGTAAAACACGTTATGCATCACATAAATATTTGCAGCAATTAATCAAGGGCACCAATAATCTACCAATTATTCAGTCCTTATTAATTCTAATCAAGTTGTTTAACCTTAAAGGATTTGTAGACCTAATCAAGAGTTTATGACTAAAATTGCTCTTAAATTCATATGCTTTACTAATTTTAAACATAAAAATGTATTTCTAGTCTAACCGGAAACATACAAATTTAATTAAAATTTAAAGCTCATATAAATTTATAATTGACTCCATTTTATTTAATTTATTTTTAGTTGATTTAAATGAATTTAAATGAATTCAAGGTTTAATTTTAGTAAAATAATTATTATAAATTAAAATTTATAATAATTATAATTTTCAAAATTAAATCCGAGAAAACAATTTAAATTATTAATTTTAAAATTAATTAAAATTATTTCCGAACTGAAAATTCCAAATTAAAATTAAGACAAACCAATCGGGTCAAGACAAGGCCATGGGCTTGCGCCCATACCTCGTCAAGTCCAACAAGTAACAAGCCCTTTGTCACTCGATTGATCGTACCGTAAAGCCCAAGCAACAACGCACCAATGCGTCAGGCCCTGCGAGCCACGCTTGCGCGCAGCCCACTCGCCCATCGCCTTGGCGCGCTGCTGGGCATGGCTTGCTGGACAGCTCGTCGCTGCCTTGGCTCATGCCTTGGCGTGCTGCTGGGCGAGGAAACGCATGTGTGGCACAGAATCCATCGCTGCCCACGCATGCTTGCCTTGCTCGCTGCACTTGCTCGCCCGTTGCCCAATCGCCCCACACGCGTAGCACACACACCTTAGGCACATTACCTTGTGCATGCCACGCTCATTGCTCGCTGCATTCGTACCGCACGGGCGACGACCTCCCTTGCTCGTCGTCTCGTGCCCGCACTATACAACACCCCTTAAGGGTAACACGTAGCTTCCATTGCTTTGTGCTTGCAACATTTATGGGCATTTTCATAAAAATTTAAAATTTTTAATTTAAAATTAATGACAAATTAATAAAACATAATAATTTCATAATTTTAGGGCTAAAAATCGAAAATTTATTAATCAATTAATTTCCGATTAGCATGGATTCAAATTTAGGTCATAAAAATTTAAAATTTAACACAAATTAACAATTTTTATGGTGGATTTTAATCATGGATACCTAATTAAATTATTAATTAATTATGAAAAACAAATCAATTCTAAATTATTCGAATTTCAACAAATTAATCATAATTACAAATTAGGTTGTATAATTAACAAGTCTACGCATTCATAATTGTTAAACATATACTGTAGGTCAATCAAAAACTCAAGATTTATCAACAAGAATCGCAAATATTCAATTTAACATCTTAAATTTACAAACTTTTGCTTTCGAAAAACTTAAACCTCCGAAAAGTCATATTTAGGCTTCGAATTTGGGAATTCTGGGTTTCGGCCAAAATTTTAGAATGCCTTTTACATGCGAAATTGACACAAAAATCACTCGATTTGGTTGAGTAACAAATATTTTGCCGAAAAACTGCGTACATATAATTAAATAAACGCAATTTGCAATTAATTACGAAAACTAATCACCCCTTTTAATTCCTTGCAAATTTGTAAAATTTAACCATGTTCATGCAATTTAGATTATGAAAATAATAAGAGGCTCATGATACCACTGTTAGGTTATTATACATATGACAAAACATAAATCATGCGGAAAAACCTTAATGCCAGGAAACATATTATTTACACATAATCATTTAGCATAATTTAGGTGCATACTCTTTGTAGCGTGCCCTCCTTAGCTGCGCCCGAACCGAACAAGAACAAGTCTTCAGGACTCCAAGTGTCGTCCCTTCGTGGATAGTCCACAGCACGTCCGGATCTGCCTTAAGCTTGACCAACTAGTACCGCCCTTAAGGTTCCTAGGATTTTCGGCTAAATAGGTTGCAAGTGTTTGGCTGATTTTGTTCCAAAATCTTACCTTTGAATACTTCAATTGTCTTTATAAATATGTGACCCTAGGAACCTATTTATAGTGTTATGGAAAAGGAATTATAATCCTATTAGAATACAAATTTATTTAATTATAATCATATTAGGACTCTAATTAAATAAACTTAACTATTAGGATTAGATTTAATCATATGATGAATCCCGGTAGCCTTAGGATTTGGAGTAACACACACGAGTGGTACACAAGCACCGCACGCAGGCCTTACGGCCCACGCACAGCGCAAGGCCCAGCTCGTCGCTGCCTTTGATCCGCGCGCGCCCAAGGCCTTTGCGCTGGGCCTGTTCGAGGATTGGCGTGTGTTTGTGCTTTGGCTTGTTGGGCGATGGCCCGGCTTCGTGCTGGGCCTTCGTATGGCAGGCCTCGTCCGATGCTAATTCGTACGATACGCTTCCGATTAAATTCTTGATTCCGGAATTTATTTCCGATACGAACAATATTTAATATTTCCGATTCCGGAATTAATTTCCGTTTCGAACAAATATTTAATATTTCCGTTTCCGGGATTATTTTCCGATTTCGATAATATTTCCGATTCTGACAATATTTCCGTTTCCGGCAATATTTCCGATTCCGGCAATATTTCCATTTCCAATAATATTTTCCGATATGTACCATGTTTTCGTTTCCGGCAATATCTACGACTTGGATAATATTTATATTTCCGATACGATCCATATTTCCGTTTCCGGCAATATTATCGTTTCCGGAGTATTCACTTGCTTGCCTTTGACGATCTCAGCTCCCACTGAAACCAAGATCTGTCGATTCCGAATATCCATAGATGGAGTATTTAATGCCATTAAATACTAGCTCGTCATATCTTGCTTGCACCCATGCAGCTTTTGGGTTTTTTCTTTCGAGGACTATCCTTAGAGAAGGTATCTCCGGCTCAATAGGTTGAACTGCTTCCATTCCATAGAACAATGAAAATGGGGTCGCGCCCGTTGAAGTGCAGATTGAAGTTTGATACCCCCGCAATGCAAAGTGTATCTTTTCGGGCCAGTCTTTGTAACTGGTTGTCATTATCATGATAATGGCTTTGAAAATCTTGTTGGCTGCTTCGACTACCCCATTAGTTTGCGGGCGATAAGGCAAAGAACGGTGATGCTGAATTTTGTACTCGGTGAATAGATCTTCACACTCTCTTTGGAAATGGATTCCCTGGTCCCCAATAAACTCGTGAGGAACTCCGTATCTGCATATGATGTTTTCTTGTATGAACTGGGCCACTTGCTTGGAACCCAAAACTTTGAATGACCTGGCTTCGACCCACTTAGTGACATAGTCGATGGCGACCAATATGAATTCATGACCCCCGGTGCCTGTTACAGTGACTTTACCGATGTCGTCGATACCCCAAGCTAAGAATGGCCATGGTGATGATTGAGAATATAGCAAGGATGGGGGAATGTGCTTCAGATTTGCACACTTTTGGTAGGTAGGACATTTCTTGACAAAGAAGTAACAATCCCGTTCGAGGGTGGTCTAGTAATACCGAGCCTTGATGACTTTGAGGGCCAACATCTTCCCATTCACTTGAGTATGACAGTCCCGGCAAGCACGGTGTCCATGACTCTTTGTGCTTTGTTCTTATCGACACATCGGAGATTAGGGACGCTAGGGGACCTCTTGTATAGAAGGCCGCCTTCTATAACGAAATTCGCTGATTGTAGGCGTAAAGCACTTTGACTCTTGCTTGAAAAGTGCGGGGGATACTCAGAGTTTTGTAGATACCTTTGAATGTCTGTAAACCAAGGCTCATCTCTGTCAGGCTCGACATCGTCAATAGCATGGTGATATGTTCATATTTTATAGTGTTTTTACCCCCGTCCCTTAGTACTTTTTGATCTCAAATGAGTTTTTTTGAGCGATTTTTAGTACTAATGTGCTCCTTGTAGTGTATTTGTAGTTTCAGTTCCATCATTGTAGGAATTAGGATATTTTTGTGCATTTCCTACTCATTTGAATCAATACAATAGATTATGTACTTAAGAGAGCGCAAACATTGAGTTTGAAGAATTTTCAAGCAAAGCGAATAGTCAAAGAAGTAGAAAACTGAATCTCGTCCACTATTTTAATCATAAATCACGTTATACAACTCCAAATGTAGAGATTCAAATATGATTGGATTCTAGACTTCAAGAGCTTTCCAACAAGTGGTTACTCGTCTAATTCCGACTTATAACGAAGGAGATATGGTGTTTTTAATATACGGGATCGTGCAGTTTGACGACGTCCGATCGGGCGGCCCATTGCCCGACCGGGCGACGACAACCCCTGGGCGCGGTTTTTAGCTTATGTTTCCGGTTTTTTCTTCTACTTTTTGGCAAGACTATAAATATAGCCCTTAGATATCTTATTTTCAGCATCTTATTTTCTAGTACCTTAGTTTATTGCTTAGTTTTTATTCTCTCTCTAAATTTTTGTTAATTACTTTTATGATTCAATTCAAGTTTCAAGCTTTAAATTTCATGCTTTGTTTTTCAATTTGGTATTTCTTGTTTCTTTCCTTCGTTATTCAATTTTAATTATGTTTTCATTAATCATGTTTGCTTTGTTTAAATTAAATATGTGTGAGTAGTTTATATTCTAGGGTTTTGGGAATCTATAAATTAATATGAAGGGATGATTGAATGTTCTTGATTGTTGGTATTATGGTTAATTTCTATTGATTGGTTTCATTTACTATGCGATTAGATTTGCGCAAGTTTAATTGTATTAGTCTAGCAATATCAAGTTAAGATTCGAGAGGTGCAATTTGACGTTTAGGCATGTTTCAATAGGTAGAATTGGGATTAATACGTAGCGAGAGGCCGTTAATTCTAAGTCTATGATTAGTATCGATTCTAGAGAGCATGCTGACATTCACTGTTCTATTGATTATTATTGATTGTTTATCATCCTGGATTGTTGTTCATTAGTGAACCTCTCCCCTAGACCTTTTAATATCTGGTTTATTCCGTTTTTATTATTGTTTTAGTTATAATTATCAAACCATACCATTTTCCTATTTCTAGTAGTGTAGACATTTACTTAAATAGTAGAAAGAACATTGTTTCCCTGTGGATACGATCCCTACTTCCCTTGCTATATTTTAGTTAGTGAACTTTAGGTTTATCATTGATAGGAGTGCGATTTAGCCTGTCACATGGACATACGCTGCTTCTTGAAGCGTTTCAATTAGGGATGGCAACGGGTAGGATCTGGACCGGATCCTCTAGGATCCAGATCCAGATCCGTTTTTTAGGCGAGGATCCAGATCCTACCCGGATCCGCTGGGTAATTAAATTGAGGATCCAGATCCAGATCCGATGGATCCTACGGATCCGGGTCCAAAACGGATCCAAAACGGATCCTAACTTATTTTTTCATCAAACGACCCTAATTTTCATTTTAACCTTAAAACATAGTTTAATAACTTCAATAACAACGCTATTTGTCCATACAAGCATTCACTAAAATTAAATTTTACAAATCCAACATAAATAATATTAAAAGTTCAACAGAGTTCAATAATGCTACAATTCTTAAGTCTTTATTTTTATATTTTAATTTTTTTATTTATAAAAATGGGTAAACGGATCCGGATCCGGGTAATGACTTAGGACCCGATCCGGATCCGTTTTTAAAACCAAGGATCCAGATCCTACCCGGATCCGTCGGGTCCAAAAATTGAGGATCCAGATCCGTTGAAAACGGATCTGGATCCACGGATCCGGGTCGGGTCCATTACCCACTGCCATCCCTAGTTTCAATTGTAAGTGGCATTTCAGCCATGCCATTTGGAATGTTGATCATTGATGCCAGCTTTGCCAGTGCGTCGGGAATTGATTCTCCTATCTTGGGAGGTATGTGTAACGAAGCTCTTTCACTTGCTCAGACAACTTCTCAAGATAGGATTTGTATGGGGCCAAGCTTTCGCTCCTTACTTTCCACTTGCCGGAAATTTGATTGATGATTAGGAAAGAATCCCCGTACACTCGAAGTTTCTGGACACCCAATACTAAAGAGGCTTCCAGGCCCATAATTCATGCTTCATATTCTGCCGCATTTTTTGTGACATTGAATTGCAATTTTGCTGACATAGGAATGTGAGTGCCGTCCGGGGCTACTAGAATCACTCCGACACCACATCTGTTATGATTTTAGGCACCGTCAAAGTGCAGCGACCAACTGCCATCGCTTGTCATTAGAATTTTCTCATGGGTAAGTCATAATCCTCCTCTTCTGCCTCAATGGGACAGTCGGCTAGGAAGTCTGAGACTGCTGAATCCTTGATAAAATTTTGAGGATTGTACTTGAGATCCAATTCCGCTAACATGACCAACCATGTGGTTAACCGTCCGTTGAGAGCTGGTTTAATTTTTCAAATAGGTAGTTGGAGGATCCGCTTTGCTAATTACATACATTGTATGGGAGAGCATGTAGTGTCGTACTTTCTTTATGGCCCAAACTAAGGCGATACTGAGCCTTTCGAGTTGAGTATATCTGGTTTAGTACTTGAGTGGCTTTTTACTTATGTAGTATACAACATTCTCTTTGCATTCAATCTCCTGGGCAAGCATGCCCCTACTGCTGAATCTGTTGTTGTAAGGTAAAGCTTGAGGGGAGCCCCCGGTATTGCCGGCTTTAACACTGGCGGATTCGAAAGGTAGTCTTTGATGGTGTCAAACGCATGTTGGGAGTCTTCGTCCCACACCTTAGGCTCAGTCTTGCGGAGTTTTCGAAATACTTGTTCACGGATAATAGTGAGCTTTAAGATGAACCTACTGATGTATTGTAACTTGCTAAGGAACCCCCGAATTTCTTTCTCATTCGCTGGCGGTTTCATATCTAGAATGGCCTTGATTTTTGAAGGATCAGCCTCGATGCCACAAGAACTGATAATATACCCGAGCAACTTGCCTGATGTTACCCCGAATGCACATTTTTGAGGTTTGAGCCTCATATTGTATTGCCTGAGCCTATTGAATAATTTTCAAAGTACTGTTGTATGCTCATGTCGCTCTTTGGATTTGACGATCATGTCGTCGACATATACCTCAATTTCTCTGTGAATCATGTGTTAGGTTATGTAAAATATAAAACATATATTTCATGCGGAAAAACCATAAAGCTAGGAATCCAAATTAATTGCCACATAGTCAATTACGATAATTTAGGACACATACATGTGATGCGTGCCTTCCCTAGCTGTTACGGAACCGAACAAGAACAAGTTTAGGACTCCAAATGTCGCCCTTGCGTAGATAGTCCACAACACGTTCGGATTAGCCTTAGATTCAATTAACTAGAATATTATCTAAGGTTTTATGTTTATTCCAAAGGTTAATTATATATTTAGGCGATTTTATATATTCGTACTTGAACTTAAACTATTTGAATACTTATTTATTGTGATGTATAAATTGTGATAATGAACCACGTATTTATAGGGTGGAAATAACAGACTTAGATTTCTACTAGGATTCAAATAACTAAATCTATTAGGATTCTAGTTAAATTAATCCACTAGAATTTAATGTTTAATCAAACACGAAAACATTTAATTCTTGTAGAATTAGGAAAACGATTAATCAAGCAATCCTAAATGACCAAAGAGTTTGGTCGTACGTAGCATTGCACACACACGCACAACCCGGATGGGCGTGGTGCGTGGCTCGGCCCAAGGCAGGCGCTAGCAGCACGCGGCCCTTGCGCGATTGCGGCTGGGCCTGCCTAGCTCGCTGCTTGCCCGCTGGGCTGCTCCCTGCTTGCTGTGCGAGCGGGCTTCTCTAGGCGTGGGCCTGGCTTCGTGCTGGGGCTTGCGTCTAGCAAGCTCGTTCGTCGATCGTTTCGTACGTCGCGCTTCCGATTCGTTTTCCGATTCCGAAATTCATTTCTAATTCGAACAATATTTAATATTTCCGATTCCGGAATTTATTTCTGATTCGAACAAATATTTAATATTTCCGATTCCGGAATTTATTTCCGATTCGGGCAATATTTCCGATTCCGATAATGTTTCAGTTTCCAGTAATATTTCTGATTCCGGCAATATTTCTATTTCCGATAATATTTTCAGATACGTACCACGTTTCCGTGTCCGACAACATCAACGACTTGGATAATATTTATATTTCCGTTATGATCCATATTTCCGTTTCCAGCAATATCATCATTTTCGGAGTATTCATATTTTTCCTTTTGACGATCCGTCGATTCCGAATATCCATAAATAAAGTATTTAATTCACTTAAATACCTCATCCGTTCACGTACTATTTGTGTGACCCCACGGGTTCAGTCAAGAGTAAGCTGTGGATTAATATTATTAAATCCACTCGAACTGAAGCGACCTCTAGCTAGGCATTCAGCTCACTTGATCTCACAGAATTATTAACTTGTTTAATTAATTAATACTGAACCGCATTTATTAGACTTAGCATTGAATGCATACTTGGACCAAGGGCATTATTTCCTTCAGTCTCCCACTTGTCCTTAGGGACAAGTGTGCATTGCCTAATGCCTTTGTCGCTTGATGCTTGCTCATGAACATAAGGTAAGAGTAGTCATCCTTATTATGTCCAGAGGTATTTCTCGGTTTTAGTGTTCAACTGATCAAATAAACAGATAATCATAGCCTATGATTCATCTTAGCACGGCCATGCATTTTTCAGTTTCTAGCTCTCCGAGTGGCCTTGTACAACTTTTAACATCTAATCCCGATTTACGGGAGGACAATCCCAATCTTGTGATCTTGAGGTTAGACTTCGTTTAATAGGTGGTTACCTGAGCGTTGCCGTTATGGTCTCCTTTTACGGTGCGACGGTTGACAACGTCAAAGTAACCAGTTCTCAAACAAGTAATCTCAAATCACTCAGGTATTGAGGATTAGTGTCTAATAATGTAATGAAATTTACTTATGACAGATTTTCATCTCTTACAGTAAAGTTTCGTAGGTCTGTCCGATACTAGTCTTTTCAAAGGTCTGTCTAATAATGTATCTATGCAAATGATTGCGACATTTCCATGTCCACATAGTTCAAGAAACAGAACTACTAGTCATCTTGCATTCTACTCGTCTAGCGTTTTCTATGCGTCCACCTTTATAGAAAACTTCCGACCAAGGACCATTTTCAACTTTTGACATTCAAGTTCACTAGATAGACATTTCTTAGTCACAGGGCTGATCCTGATAGTCTATCTTCAATATATCGTCAAATTGAAGGGACTCATCATTTAATAAACCACAAATTAATTAAATGTAAAATGAATTCTATTCATTTATATGAATGGTTAACAAAAATGATTTACAAAGTATTAAACTCTAAAACTTTAAAACATTAATTAAGGACATCAAAGCCATTCTCCAACATGCTTGATTCCCATACCTGCAGTGTGCGAGTTGTGCCTTGCTTGCGGCAGAGGTTTAGTTAATGGATCTGAGATGTTGTCGTCAGTTCCAATCTTGCTTATCTCGACTTCTTTTCTTTCAACGAACTCTCGTAGACGGTGAAATCTACGAAGTACATGCTTGACTCTCTAGTGGTGTCTAGGCTCCATTGCCTGTGCAATAGCTCCGTTATTGTCACAATATAGAGCTATTGGTCCTTTAATGGAGGGGACTACACCAAGTTCCCCTATGAACTTCCATAGCCAAATAGCTTCCTTTTCTGCTTCATGTTCAGCGATGTACTCCGCTTCAGTTGTAGAATCTGCAATGGTGCTTTTCTTATCACTTTTCCAGCTTACTGCACCTCCGTTGAGGCAGAAGACAAACCCAGACTGTGATCTGAAATCATCCTTGTCGGTTTGGAAACTTGCGTTCGTATAGCCTTTAACATTTAATTCATCATCTCCGCCATAGACCAGGAAATCATATTTGTGCCTTTTCAGGTACTTCAGAATATTCTTGGCAGCAGTCCAATGTGCCTCTCCTGGGTCTGACAGGTATCTTCTCGTAGCACTGAGTGTGTACGCAACATCCGGGCGTGTACATATCATAGCATACATTATTGAACCAATCAATGATGCATATGGAATCCCATTCATTCGTCTACGCTCATCAAGTGTTTTTGGGAACTGAGTCTTGCTTAGAGTCATTCCTTGAGACATGGGTAGGTAGCCTCGCTTGGAGTCTGCCATCTTGAACCTTTCAAGCACCTTATTGATATAAGTGCTTTGACTAAGTCCAATCATCCTTTTAGATCTATCTCTGTAAATCTTGATGCCCAGAATGTACTGTGCTTCTCCTAGATCCTTCATCGAAAAACATTTCCCAAGCCAAATCTTGACAGAGTTCAACATAGGAATGTCATTTCCGATAAGAAATATGTCGTCGACATATAATACTAGAAAAACAATTTTTCTCCCACTCACCTTCTTGTATACATAAGATTCGTCTGCGTTCTTGACGATGCCAAAGTCACTGACTGCTTCATCAAAACATATATTCTAGCTCCTTGATGCTTGCTTCAATCCATATTTGGATTTCTTAAGCTTGCATACCTTTTTAGCATTCTTTGGATCCTCAAAACCCTCAGGCTGTGCCATAAACACAGTTTTTGTTAAAACGCCGTTTAAGAAAGCGGTTTTGACATCCATCTACCATATTTCGTAATCGTAATATGCAGTGATTGCTAACATTATCGGAATAGACTTTAGCATTGCAACTGGTGAAAAGGTTGCATCGTAATCCACACCGTGGACTTGCCTGTAACCTTTTGCAACCAATCTAGCTTTGAAAACTTCTAGTTTCCCATCCTTGTCCTTTTTCAGTTTGAAAACTCATTTGCTTCCTATGGCTTGGTAGCCATCTGGCAAATCGACCAAATCCCAAACTTGGTTTTCAGACATGGAGTCTAATTCAGATTGCATGGATTCTTGCCATTGCTTGGAGCTAGGGCTCGTCATAGCTTGTTTGTAAGTCGCAGGTTCATCGCTTTCAAACAATAGAACTTCATGGCTCTCGTTCGTCAAAATACCTAAGTATCTTTCCGGTAGAGACCTATATCTTTGCAATATATGCGAAGGTACATTTCTAGTTGGTTCTTGATTCTCACCAGATACTTCTAAAGATCTCTGAGTTTCAACCTGAATGTCATCTTGAGAATTCTCTAGAGTTTGTTGTTCGACTCGAATTTCTTCGAGGTCTACTTTTCTCCCACTTGTCATTTCAGAAATGTGAACTCTGTCAAAAAATATACCATCTCGGGCAACAAACACCTTGTTCTCAGATGTATTTTAGAAGTAATACCCCTTTGTTTCCTCTGTATAGCCCACAAGGATACATTTATCAGATTTTGGTTGAAGTTTGTCTGAAATTAATCGTTTGACGTATACTTTACAACCCCAAATCTTAAGAAAAGGCACATTTGGAGGCTTTCCAAACCATAACTCATATGGAGTCTTTTCGACAGCTTTAGACGGAGCTCTATTTAGTGTGAGTGCAGTTGTGTTTAGTGCATGTCCTCAAAATTCTTTTGGAAGTTCGGCCTGACCCATCATTGATCCAACCATGTCTAACAAGGTCCTGTTCCTCCGTTCTGACACAGCGTTCCATTGAGGTGTTTCGGGAGGAGTCAATTCTGATAGAAGTCCACATTCTTTTAGATGGTCATCAAATTCATAGCTCAGATATTCACCGCCTCTATCAGACCGCGGTGCTTTAATCTTCTTGCCTAACTGATTCTCTACTTCACTATGAAATTCCATGAATTTGTCAAAGGATTCAGACTTATGCTTCATTAGGTAGACATAACCATATCTGCTGAAGTCATCAGTCAAAGTGATAAAGTAGTTGAAACCACCCCTAGCATTTGTACTCATTGATCCACATACATTTGTATGCATTAAACCCAATAGTTCAGTTGCTTTTTCTCCAACTTTAGAGAAAGGTTGCTTTGTCATTTTGCCAAGTAAACATGATTTGAACTTACCATAATCCTCTAAGTCAAATGGTTCTAGAATTCCTTCCCTTTGAAGTCTTTCTATGCGCTTCATGTTAATATGGCCTAATCGACAATGCTAGAGATAGGTGAGATCTGAATCATTCTTTTTGGCCTTTTTGGTATTTATGTAATAAACTTATTTGTCGTGATCTATTAAATAAAGTCCATTGAATAATCTAGAAGATCCATAAACATCACTTTAAAATAAAACGCCGGCAATTGTATGCAATTGTGACAAGGAGTGGGAAGACCTTAGATGATAGTGCTACGCATGTTGAAGCTCCTAGCTCTAAGGGTGAGAGTTCTATGGGAAATGAGTCCTCGGACCGTGATGATGCGGAAGAGAAGTCTCATGTCGACGACATGAGTGATGGTGATAAGTCGAAGAAGACTCCTCTTCCTCCTCTCCCAACTCCTCCTCCCCCCTATCCCCAAAGAGTTAATAGACACAAGTTAGATGTGCAATTCTCAAAATTTCTTGTGATTCTTCGCCAAATGTATGTCACTATCCCCTTTATGGATGAGTTAAAACAAATGCCATCCTACACGAGATTTCTTAAGGAAATAGTGAGTGGGAAGCGAGATTTTGACGTAAAGGAGACGGTGAACCTCACTGAAAATTGTAGTGCTATCATTCTTAACAAAACGCCACCCAAACTCAAAGACCCGGGAAGTTTTTCTATCCCTTGTGCTATTAAGGAGCTTGAAATAAGCAATGCCTTGTGTGATTTGGGTGCTAGCGTTAGTATACTACCTTATTCGGTGTTTTCCAAGCTTGACGTTGGAGACCTTGTCCCAACCAAAATCACCTTGCAACTTGCCAACCGTTCGGTCAAGTATCCTATTGGCAAGGTTGAGGATGTTCCCCTAGTTGTTGGCGAGCTTACTTTCTTTGTGGATTTCGTCATCTTGGACATTGATGAGGATGCCCATACCCCCATTATCTTGGGGAGGCCATTTTTGGCCACCGCGGGTGCTCTTATCGATGTGCAAGAAGGACTTATCACCTTGAAAGCGGGAGACGCCAAGGCTAGTTTCAAGCTTGCAATTGATGAACATTGTTGCTCTAAAATGAAAAGTTGCATGAAAGTTCACACTCTTGCTTGTGTTGAGCACAATCATTCTTGTGCCATTGCTTCTAACAATCCTTGTGTTCTTGAGTGTGATTTTGAGATTGATAGGAAGGTGAAGAAGGATGTGCACGAGATTTCCTTTGTGCAAGGAGATCCCTATGATGACGTCATTACCATTCCCGACACATTCAGGATGGATCTTGATGATGAAAAGTCACTCACTCCCCCATCTAATGGTAAGAAGTGTATGAGCAAGAAGTCCAAGCAAGGCAATCCTATGCCTAAAAGGACTTGGTTTGGTCCCCACTCATTAAGTGGTGGTTTGGGTAAGTGGTTTGTGCCCAAGGAGGCCAAGAAAGGTTTGTTGACTAGTGTTGACCCGAGGTTTGTTGTGTTTGACCCCCCTTGACTTTTGGGGGGGTCCATCAAGCTAATGACGTTGAACGAGCACTACCGGGAGGCAACCCGTGTATTCATTTCCTCTCTTGTCCCCCATGAGCTTTGGGGGGATTCGTCAAGCTAATGACGTTAAACGAGCGCTACCCGGGAGGCAACCCGGTTGTCTAACTCCTAGTTTTAGTTTTTGTTAGATTTTGTGCATTAATTTCCATTAACTAGTTTAATTTTTTATTTAAAGGGGAAGCTTGCAAAACATTTGCAAAATCTTGTTTTGTGCGACCGAACGTGCTCTGTGGTTCGATCGCACAAACCAAGTTTTTGAGTCAGAATGGCAAGTTTTTGGTAAACGATCGCACAGTTTCAGATATTCGATCGCACAAGGTTTGTGCGACCGAACGACTCTTTTTGTTCGATCGCACAGGTCTGTGCGACCGAACGGCTTAATCTGTTCGATCGCACAGCCTGGCGGAGATGTTTCTAATGTCTTTATTTTGAAAAATCGCGAGCTCCTCCCCTTATTTTCCTTCATTTGCTCGACTCTCCTCTCCATTGCCCTCTCTTCTCTCACTTACTACCACTACTCCTCATCAAATTCATTCACTTCCCTTCACAAATTTCACTTCCCATTCATCAAATACACTCAATCTCATTCATCCCAACCCCCAAAATCCCCAAATTTCAGATTTTTTGCAAAATCCCCAATTTCTAGAGTTTTTGTGAAATTGTTCATAAGTGTGTGTGTGGTGAATTGGAACTCATGAGAATACTTGGGATTGATCCTAGACCACTTCCTTTGCTTGTGGTGATGTTTTCTTTCCCTTAATTCTTGTATTTCGTTCCATTTTCACCATGTTCACATTGTTTTTTATTTTTCTGAAATTATTGATTCTTGGGTGTTTGTTGATGCATGTTTGTATTGTGGTTAATCTTTAATTGTCTAGATGAGCTATGCATGTTTAATTCCTTGTTCCATTTAAGCTCTAGACTTTTTGAGATGATATTATGGGATTTTGAGCTTCTTTGACTATACTTGTTTGTGGAAGTGTTGGTTGATTGATTGTGGTTATTGGTATGGAGTAATGTGGTTAGTTCAAGCTTGTTGAGGAGTTGGTGTAATTTTTAGAGCTTGATGATGAATTGATGAAGATAGTTTAACCTTAGCTCTTATAGTTGTTCGTTCGTCCTAGATTGTGAACTAACTTAGTTTATCCTTCTTTGTGTGTCTTGGTTTATTTCTTTTTGTTTTGTAGATTTTTGCTTAGCATCCACTCATCTCAATGGCACCAAAACGCTCCAAGAAGAACCCCACCGCAACCGCGACCACCTCTTCATCAAAGAGGAAGGCAACAATGGCACCAACCCCGCCGAACATGGAAACTTTTGGAATTGAGTTCGCCGATCAAAGGTCTTGGGACTTCTTCGAGCTCCTTTCCAAGAGGACAATTAAGCCCACCAAGTTCTTCCATCGGGAGAGTGTTCGTAGTTTGGGGGTCGAGGCCGAGGTTGACAAGTTGATCAAGGGCCTAGGGTGGGAAGAGTTCGCAAAGATGAGTGCCCCAACCTATAAAAGGTTGACATCGCAGTTCCTCTCCTCGGCTCGGAAGAACCTTGTAGAAGATGAGGATGGTGATAGTGTGGTGGAATTGAGCTTCCAAGTCTTCGGTCACCAATACAAGTTGAACCACAATCAAATCAATGCCCTCTTCTCCATCGACTCGGAGCATGGTTTCATCACGAACCCAAGGTCCGAATTGTTAGGTTATGATACATATGACAAAGCATAAATCATGCGGAAAACCTTAATGCCAGGAAACATATTATTTACACATAATCATTTAGCATAACTTAGGTGCATACACTTTCTAGCGTGCCCTCCCTAGCTGCGCCCGAACCGAACAAGAACAAGTCTTTAAGACTCCAAGTGTCGTCCCTCCGTAGATAGTCCACAGCACGTCCGGATCCGCCTTAAGCTTGACCAACTAGAATCGCCTTTAAGGTTCTAAGAATTTCGGCTAAATAGGTTGCAAGTGTTTGGCAGATTTTTGCTTCAAAATCTTACCTTTGAATACTTCAATGTTGTGTATAAATTTGTGACCCTAGGCCCCTATTTATAGAGTTATGGAAAAGGACTTATAATCCTATTATAATACTAATTTAGTTTAATTAGAATCCTGCTAGGACTCTATTAAATAAACTTTATCTATTATGATTAGAATTTAATCATATGTCGAATCCCGATAGCTTTAGGATTCGTATAGCACGCACACGAGCATCGCACGAGCACTGTACACCCGCGCGCAGGCCTTGTGGCCCACGATGAGCGCACAGCGCCTCGGCCCAGCTCGCTGCCTGTGATCCGCGCGCGCGCCCAAGGCCTTGGCTGGGCCTGGCCTTGCACTAGGCCTGGTCGAGGCATGGCGTGGGGTTTGTTGCGTGTGGCTTGCTAGGCTACGGCCTGGCTTCGTGCTGGGCCTTTGTCTAGCGAGCCTCGTCCGATGCTAATTCGTACGATACGCTTCCGATTAAATTCCCGATTCCGGAATTCATTTCCGATACGAACAATATTTAATATTTCCGATTCCGGAATTAATTTTCGTTTCGAACAAATATTTAATATTTCCGTTTCCGGAATTATTTTTTCCGATTTCGATAATATTTCCGATTCTGACAATATTTCCGTTTCCGGCAATATTTCCGATTCCGGCAATATTTCCATTTCCAATAATATTTTCCAATACGTACCATGTTTCCGTTTCCGGCAACATCCACAACTTGGATAATATTTATATTTCCGATACAATCCATATTTCCGTTTCCTGCAATATCATCATTTCCGAAGTATTCATTTCTTGCTTTTGACGATCTCAGCTCCCACTGAAACCAAGATCCGTCGATTCCGAATATCCATAGATGGAGTATTTAATGCCATTAAATACTTGATCCGTTTACGTACTATTTGTGTGACCCTACGTGTTCAGTTAAGAGTAAGCTGTGGATTAATATCATTAATTCCACTTGAACTGAAGCGGCCTCTAGCTAGGCATTCAGCTCACTTGATATCACTAAATTATTAACTTGTTAATTAATACTGAACCGCATTTACTAGACTTAAGATTAAATGCATACTAGGACCAAGGGTATTATTTCCTTCAGTCTCCCACTTGTCCTTAGGGACAAGTGTGCATTTCCCAATTCCTGTGTCGCTTGATGCTTGCTCTTGAACATAAGGTAAGAGTTGTCAAGCTTATTACGTCCAGAGGTGTTTCTCGGTTTCAGAGTTCAACTGATCAAATAAACAGATAATCATAGACTATGATTTATCTGAGCACGGCCATGTATTTTACAGTTTCTAGCTCTCCGAGTGGCCTTGTACAACTTTTAGCATCTCATCCCGATTTATGGGAGGACAATCCCAATCTTGCGATCTTGAGATTAGACTTCGTTTGATAGGTGATTACCTGAGCGTTGCCTTTATAGCCTCCTTTTACGGTGCGACGGTTGGTCAACGTCAAAGTAAGTATCTATGCAAATGATTACGACATTGCCATGTCCACATAGTTCAAGAAACAGAACTACTAGTCATCTTGCATTCTAGTCGTCTAACGTTTTCTATGCGTCTATCTTTATAGAAAACTCCGACGAGTGACCATTTTCAACTTTTGACATTCAAGTTCACTTGATAGACATTTCTTAGTCACAGGACTAGTCCTGACAGTCTATCTTGAATATTTCGTCAAATTGAAGGGACTCATCATTTAATAAACCACAAATTAAATGGAAAAATGAATTCTATTCATTTATTGTGAATGATTAACCAACAATGTTTTACAAAGAATTAAACTCTAAAACTTTAAAACATTACACAAGGATATCAAAGTCATTCTCCAATATGCTTGATTCCCATAGTTGCAGTGTGCGAGTTATGCTTCGCCTGCGGCAGAGGTTTAGTCAATGGATCTGAGACGTTGTCATCAGTTCAATCTTGCTTATCTCGCCTTATTTTCTTTCAACGAACTCTCGTAGAAGGTGAAATCTACGAAGTACATGCCTGACTCTTTGGTGGTGTCTAGGCTCTTTTGCCTGTGCAATAGCTCCATTATTATCACAATACAGAGCTATTGGTCCTTAAAGGGAGGGGACTACACCAAGTTCACCTATGAACTTTCTTAGCCATATAGCTTCCTTTGCTGCTTCATGTGCAGCAATGTACTCCGCTTAAGTTGTAGAATCCGCAATGGTGCTTTGCTTAGCACTTTTCCAGCTTACTGCACCTCCGTTGAGGCAGAAGACAAACCCAGATTGTGATCTGAAATCATCCTTGTCGGTTTGGAAACTTGCGTCCATATAGCCTTTAACAATTAATTCAGCATCTCCACCATAGACTAGGAAGTCATCTTTGTGCCTTTTCAGGTACTTCAGAATATTCTTGGCAGCAGTCCAATGTGCCTCTCCTGGGTCTGACAGGTATCTTCTCGTAGCACTGAGTGTGTACGCAACATCCGGGCGTGTACATATCATAGCATACATTATTGAACCAATCAATGATGCATATGGAATCCCATTCATTCGTCTACGCTCATCAAGTGTTTTTGGGCACTGAGTCTTGCTTAGAGTCATTCCTTGAGACATGGGTAGGTAGCCTCGCTTGGAGTCTGCCATCTTGAACCTTTCAAGCACCTTATTGATATAAGTGCTTTGACTAAGTCCAATCATCCTTTTAGATCTATCTCTGTAAATCTTGATGCCAGTATGTACTGTGCTTCACCTAGATCCTTCATCGAAAAACATTTCCCAAGCCAAATCATGACAGAGTTCAACATAGGAATGTCATTTCCGATAAGTAATATGTCGTCGACATATAATACTAGAAAAGCAATTTTGCTCCCACTGACCTTCTTGTATACACAAGATTCGTATGCTTTCTTGATGAAACCAAAGTCACTGACTGCTTCATCAAAACGTATATTCCAGCTCCTGGATGCCTGCTTCAATCCGTAGATTGATTTCTTTAGCTTGCATACCTTTTTAGCATTCCTTGGATCCTCAAAACCCTCAGGCTGTGTCATAAACACAGTTTCTGTTAAAACGCCGTTTAAGAAAGCGGTTTTGACATCCATCTGCCATATTTCGTAATCGTAATATGCAGCGATTGCTAACATTATCTGAATAAACTTTAGCATTGCAACTGGTGAAAAGGTTTCATCGTAATCCACACCGTGGACTTGCCTGTAACCTTTTGCAACCAATCTAGCTTTGAAAACTTCAAGTTTCCCATCCTTGTCCTTTTTCAGTTTGAAAACCCATTTGCTTCCTATGGCTTGGTAGCCATCTGGCAAATCGACCAAATCCCACACTTGGTTTTCTGACATGGAGTCTAATTCAGATTGCATGGCTTCTTGCCATTGCTTGGAGCTAGGGCTCGTCATAGCTTGTTTGTAAGCCGCAGGTTCATCACTTTCAAGTAATAGAATGTCATAGCTCTCGTTCGTCAAAATACTTAAGTATCTTTCCAGTTGAGATCTATATCTTTGCGATCTACACGGGGTTACATCTCTAGATTGTCCATGATTCTCACCAGATACTTCTAAAGATCTCTGAGTTTCATCTTGAATGTCATCTTGAGCATTCTCTAGAGTTTGTTGTTCGACTCGAATTTCTTCGAGGTCTACTTTTCTCCCACTTGTCATTTTGGAAATGTGATTCTTTACCAAAAAGATACCATCTCGAGCAACAAACACCTTGTTCTCATATGTATTGTAGAAGTAATACCCCTTTGTTTCCTTTGGATAGCCCACAAGGATACATTTGTCAGATTTTGGATGAAGTTTGTCTGAAATTAATCGTTTGACGTATACTTCACATCCCCAAATATTAAGAAAGGAAACATTTGGAGGCTTTCCAAACCATAACTCTTATGGAGTCTTTTCAACAGCTTTAGACGGAGCTCTATTTATAGTGAGTGCAGCTGTATTTAGTGCATGTCCCCAAAATTCTATTGGAAGTTCGGCCTGACCCATCATTGATCTAACCATGTCTAGCAAGGTTCTGTTCCTCTGTTCCAACACACCGTTCCATTGTGGTGTTCCAGGAGGAGTCAATTCTGATAGAATTCCACATTCTTTCAGATGGTCATCAAATTCATAGCTCAGATATTCACCGCCTCTATCAGACCGCAATGCCTTAATCTTCTTGCCTAATTGATTCTCTACTTCACTCTGAAATTCCTTGAATTTGTCAAAGGATTCAGACTTATGCTTCATTAGGTAGACATAACCATATCTACTGAAGTCATCAGTGAAAGTGATAAAGTAGCTGAAACCACCTCTAGCATTTGTATTCATTGGTCCACATACATCTGTATGGATTAAACCCAATAGTTCAGTTGCTCTTTCTCCAACTTTAGAGAAAGGTTGCTTTGTCATTTTGCCAAGTAAACATGATTCGCATTTACCATAATCCTCTAAGTCAAATGGTTCTAGAATTCCTTCCTTTTGAAGTCTTTCCATGCGTTTCAAGTTAATATGGCCTAATCGACAATGCCACAGATAGGTGAGATCTGAATCATCCTTTTTGGCCTTTTTGGTATTTATGTTATAAACTTGTTTTGTCGTGATCTAATAAATAAAGTCCATTGACTAATCTAGCACATCCTTAAAACATCTCTTTAAAATAAACGAACAACTATTGTCTTTTATTAAAAAGGAAAATCCCTTAGCATCTAAGCAAGAAACAGAAATGATGTTTTTAGTAAGACTTGGAACATGGAAGCACTCTTCCAGTTCCAAAACTAGCCCAGAGGGCATCGACAAATAATAAGTTCCTACAGCTAATGCAGCAATCCGTGCTCCATTTCCCACTCGTAGGTCGACTTCACCCTTGCTTAACCTTCTACTTCTTCTTAGTCCCTGTGGATTGGAACATAAGTGTGAGCCACAACCTGTATCTAATACCCAAGAAGTTGAATTAGCAAGTATACAGTCTATAACGAAAATACTTGAAGATGAAACGACTGTTCCGTTCTTCTGATCTTCCTTTAGCTTTGGACATTCTCTTTTGTAATGGCCTATTCCATCACAATAAAGACAGCTTGATGTGGACTTGTCCTTCTTTGATTTACCATTGCCCTTGGACTTTCCACCTTTCTTGAAGGGTCTCCCTTTAGCCTTGAGTAAATTTTTGGCTTCACAGTCCAGTATTATCTCAGCCTTTCTGACAAGGTGAACAAATTCTGCAACTGTTTCTTCTCTTGGTTCACTTAGGTATAGTTGCTTGAAGCGACCAAACCCACTGTGCAGTGAATTGAGCAAGACAGAGACTGCCATCCTTTCTCTTATTGGTGTTCCTAGCAGACTCAGGCGATCAAAATATGAAAGCATAAGCTCCACATGGAATCTCAGTGGGACGCCTACCCTCTGTTTAGTGCGAAGGAGCTGAACATGTGTTTCTTGGACCTCCATCCTATAACACCTGCTAGGAGAACTAACCATTAGACCAGACATTGATTCAATCAACTCATGGACGTTTAGGTCCCTGTCCTCCGTGCTTCCACGACAGATATCCCTCAGATTCTTGATGAGCGTAAAAGGTTCGTAAGCTACAAACCTTCTAGCCCATTGATCAGGGATATTGTTCAGCATGAGACTCATAACCTTTTTGAGATCCGCATCCCAGGCGGCAAATCTTTCAGGGGTCATGTCTCTGGCATAGTAGCTTGGCATGGGGTGTAACAGTACATACTCAAGTCCATTGAGTTTGACTATTTCAACTAGCTTAGCTTCCCATTCAAGAAAATTCGTTAGGTTCAGCTTGACCATCAGCTCAGAACCCATGATGATGTTTTGATTGTTGTTTGCCATAGTAAAACTACAATTGAAAAAGAATAAACAAATAAATAATCATTCACATTTTCTCTTAATAAACTTAAATTCTAGCATACATGCATAATTTAATTTTCATTAAGCATTTTATTCAAATTATGTGTTCCGGCAGGCCAGTGTGAATAAAATGATTCCAAGACCCTAAAACCCATTGAAGAATTAAGCACATTATGTATTTAGACTCAATTCTAAAATCTTTTAAGTAAGAAAAATCCTTTTGCAAATAGTCTAGAAACTACTCTTGGTTAATAGGTACGTCTAAGAGCTTATTAGGTAAACCTATCGATTTTGCCACGACATAAAAGGACTCCTTACTTGTATCGTTGAGTTTCACCAAAACTAACATGTACTCACAATTATTTGTGTACCTTACCCCTTTAGGATCAATAAGTACACCTCGCTGAGCGTAAAACTATTACTAGATTGATGTAAAGGTTATCCAAGTAAGTGTTATTTTGGCATGGCACCTTTTAACTCAATTTTTAAGTTTGGAACTTTAAGGCTCTTACTATGTTGGTTAGATTTTAAGTGAACTAAAATCCTTAATCATGCAACATAATCAAGCCACAATCTCATGCATATTCAAGACATATTTAAAAGCAATAAATAACTTAAAACATGCATAAGATAAATGTGATCTAGTATGGCCCGACTTCATCTTGAAGCTTCAACTTCAAAGTTCGTCTTGAAAATGGTTGGAAACTTCGTCTTTAATTTCACCGTGGGAGGCGCCATTTTCTTCAAACAAGATAAGCTATAATTAAACTAATTACAACTATTTGATGGTACGCAGACCATATTTGAATTAAAAAAAAAACAAATTTTGGTGCATTAGACCAATTACATTCAAATTAATGGTACGCAGACCATATTTTCTATCCTATTTGGGCCATATTAGTCACTTCATAACCTGCAAAACAGTACATATACAATATATACCATTCACCCATTCATTATCATGAATGGCCCACATAGCTGGTTAGTAAAACACGTTGTATGCATCACATAAATATTTGCAGCAATTAATCAAGGGCACCAATAATCTACCAATTATTCAGTCCTTATTAATTCTAAACAAGTTGTTTAACCTTAAAGGATTTGTAGACCTAATCAAGAGTTTATGACTAAAGGCTCCCACTTAAACCAATAACTTTATATGCTTTACTAATTTTAAACTAAAAATGTATTTCTAGTCTAACCGGAAACATACAAGTTTAATTAAAATTTAAAGCTCATATAAAATTATAATCGAATCCATTTAGTTTAATTTATTTTTAGTTGATTTAAACGAATTTAAATTGATTCAAGGTTTAATTTTAGTAAAATAATTAGTATAAATTAAAATTTATAATAATTATAATATTCAAAATTAAAATCCAAGAAAACAATTTAAATTATCAATTTTAAAATTAATTAAAATTATTTCCGAACTGAAAATTTAAAATTAAAACGAAACGCATCAATAGTTTGCAAGACGAGGCACTTGGGCTTGCGCCCAAGCCCCATCGAGCTACGAGGCCCACTGCCCCGTGCCATTGATCGTTGCCCATGGCTCGCACAGCGACATCGCACACACGCCCCATCGCCACGGACACACGCAGCCTTGAGGGCTACGGTGCCCGCAGCTTGGTGCTGTGTCGTGGCTGCCTACCCTTCGGCAGGCTTGGTGCGTCGTGGCGCAGCGCACTGCTGCCCACACGCATCATGCTTAGCGCTGTGTGCCCACTGACCTCGCCCATGCCTAGCATCCACGACTAGGCCTAGAGCCTTGCGTGCTGCATAGCTCGTTGCTCGCTGCATTCGTACCGCACGGGCGACGAGCTCCCTTGCTCGTCGTCGCGTGCCCGCACTATACAACACCCCTTAAGGGTAACACGTAGCTTCCTTTGCTTTGTGCGTGCAACATTTATGAGAGTTTTCATAAAAATTTAAAATTATTTATTTAAAATTAACGACAAATTAATAAATCATATTAATTTCATAATTTTAGGGCTAAAAATCGAAAACTTATTAATCAATTAATTTCCGATTAACATGGATTCAAATCTAGGTCATAAAAATTTAAAATTTAACATAAATTAACAATTTTTATGGTGGATTTTAATCATGGATACCTAATTAAATTATTAATTAATTATGAAAAACAAATCAATTCCAAATTATTGGAATTTCAACAAATTAATGATAATTACAAATTAGGTTGTATAATTAACAAGTCTAGGCATTCAAATTTGTTAAACATATACTGTAGGTCAATCAAAAACTCAAGATTTATCAACAAGAATCGCAAATATTCAATTTAACATCTTAAATTTACAAACTTTTGCGTTCGAAAAACTAAAACCTCCGAAAAGTCATAGTTAGGCTTCGAATTTGGGAATTCTGGGTTCGGCCGAAAAATATTAATTTTGCCAAAATTTTAGAATGCCTTTTACATGCGGAATTGACCCAAAAATCACTCGATTTGGATGAGTAACGAAGAAACTGCCGAAAAACTGCGTACATATAATTAAATAAACGTAATTTGCAATTAATTAACAATTACGAAAATTAATCACCCCTTTTAATTCTTTGCAAATTAGTAAAATTTAACCATGTCATGCAATTTTGATTATGAAAATAAAAAGAGGCTCGTGATACCACTGTTAGGTTATGATACATATGACAAAACATAAATCATGCGGAAAACCTTAATGCCAGGAAACATATTATTTACACATAATCATTTAGCATAATTTAGGTGCATACACTTTGTAGCGTGCCCTCCCTAGCTGCGCCCGAACCGAACAAGAACAAGTCTTTAGGACTCCAATTGTCGTCCCTCCGTAGATAGTCCACAACACGTCCGGATCCGCCTTAAGCTTGACCAACTAGAATCGCCCTTAAGGTTCTAAGAATTTCGGCTAAATAGGTTGGAAGTGTTTGGCTGATTTTTGCTTCAAAATCTTACCTTTGAATACTCCAATGTTGTGTATAAATTTGTGACCCTAGGCCCCTATTTATAGAGTTATGGAAAAGGACTTATAATCCTATTAGAATACTAATTTAGTTTAATTAGAATCCTTCTAGGACTCTATTAAATAAACTTTATCTATTAGGATTAGAAGTTAATCATATGTCGAATCCCGATAGCTTTAGGATTCGTATAGCACGCACACGAGCATCGCACGAGCACCGTACACCCGCGCGCAGGCGTTGCGGCCCACGCTGAGCGCACAACGCCTCGGCCCAGCTCGCTGCCTGTGATCCGCGCGCGCGCCCAAGGCCTTGGCTGGGCCTGGCCTTGCACTAGGCCTGGTGGAGGCTTGGCGTGTGGTTTGTTGCGTGTGGCTTGCTGGGCGACGGCCTGGCTTCGTGCTGGGCCTTCGTCTAGCGAGCCTCGTCCGATGCTAATTTGTACGATACGCTTCCGATTAAATTCCCGATTCCGGAATTCATTTCCGATACGAACACTATTTAATATTTCCGATTCTGGAATTAATTTCCGTTTCGAACAAATATTTAATATTTTCGTTTCCGGAATTATTTTCCGATTTCGATAATATTTCCGATTCTGACAATATTTCCATTTCCCGCAATATTTCCGATTCCGACAATATTTTCATTTCCAATAATATTTTCCGATACGTGCCATGTTTCCGTTTCCGGCAACATCTACGACCTGGATAATATTTATATTTCCGATACGATCCGTATTTCCGTTTCCGGCAATATCATCGTTTCAGGAGTATTCATTTCTTCTTTTGACGATCTCAGCTCCCACTGAAACCAAGATCCGTCGATTCCGAATATCCATAGATAGAGTATTTAATGCCATTAAATACTTGATCCGTTTACGTACTATTTGTGTGACCCTACGGGTTCAGTCAAGAGTAAGCTGTGGATTAATATCATTAATTCCACTTGAACTGAAGCGGCCTCTAGCTAGGCATTCAGCTCACTTGATCTCATTGAATTATTAACTTCTTAATTAATACCGAACCGCATTTATTAGACTTAACATTAAATGCATACTTGGACCAAGGGCATTATTTCCTTCACGAATGTGCTAACACCTATGATGAAAATCGTTGGTGGAGAGAGCTCACCGGAGACGACGGGGATTTCTTCTCCGCCTCGGCCAAGTCGATCTTCTGCATTCCATCATCCGGCCATCCGCATCATGAGCCGGCTCCTCATCTATGCCCTTTTCTCTAAGGGTGCTACCGGTGCCTTGTCGGGCACAGAACTTGGTGGCTTATGGTTGGCCACACAAGAGGAGCAAGGGGTACTTGATTTCGGGCAATTGCTCGTTTCCCGGATCATCGAGGTTAGGGATAGCCACTTGAATAAATCCGACATTCTCCTTGGCGGCATGCTTACTCTTCTTGTTCGGCTTCTACCGAACAACCCTCATGCCAAGGAGATGTCGGCTTTACCTCCCGTGGCCGGTGGTGAGTTCTTAAACATCCGAGCGATGTTCAATGCTACTTGGCTCCACTACACCACCAATGAGGCGCAATGGATTTGGCTTATGCGGAAGAACGATTGGTGCTTTCTTCCGCACCCGCCCAGCACTTCATGGTCCCCTAATGTCCGCTACTTGCTTCCGCGGCATCAAAAGTTTGTCAAGGCCGCCGCCGCCGCCACTTTCGAGCCTACCGGTACCACTACCGAGCCTACTCAAGCTCCCTCTCGATCTCCTAGTCCTCCTCCTCCGAATATGGGTAACATACCTCTCTCCTCTCCTTTTGACTTGACGGGTTTGCAATCCACCCTTGCGACTCTCTTGCAAGGGCAAGAGGACCAAGCACGTGTCTTGGCTTCTCTTGCTTCTCAAGGGAGCCGCACGGGGGATCCATTTGCCAATTTTGACTCGTCCTACTACGGTAGGCGGGTGTACGACTTTCATGTTGACAAAGGGTCTTTGCCCCCTATGTCAACTACCCTTACCACCCTCCCCAACAAGGGCCCATCCCTAGTTGGAATGAGGAGCGTACACCCACCTACCCGTATTGGACGGGTCCATCCCAACCCGGTGTCACTCCCCCCTCCTTTCCGCCCTATGACTATACTATGATGGGCGGTAGTGACTACCGTGGTGACCCTATGTACCCCACTCCCCCACCGGTGGATCGGCCTAGTGAGTGGCCCGAGGATTTCACCGGGTGGCCTAGGGGATATATGGGTGGTTGGGATGGCCCCTGAGGAGAGCCACCCCATGGCAACTACCCCCTTGTGCCCGAATATGGTTGGCCGCCTTATACCGACGCTTCGGGTCCCGATGTGGAGCCCACCTTCAATTTCACCCCGTTCACCGATGACGCGGCTCTTGCTTATCGTCTTGAGCTGGATGAACATTAGAGGATTTATGATGCCAAGGAAAAAGGGCATGCCCCGGGCCCTTCTTCTTAGGGTTCACTCCATTTCTCCCCCATCTTGATGTGATGGTATGCTTGTGATTAGCTTGGGGAAGAAGTGCGGAGTAGGGGTTTGCTATGGGGAGTGTTTGATGTTTGTTGGTGTGATCTTCTTGCCACTTCGCGTGGTTGTATATGTGATGATGGGTTTTGCTTGTTTTGTGTTTGTTTTGGCCATTTGGCCTTGTCTACTAACATTTTTTCTTGATTGTTTTTTAGTGTTCTTTATGGATTGGTTTCGTTGATGTGGGTTCCCACTTTCCACCTATGCCTTGTTCGTCGATTCCTTGGTGAGTTTGTTCGATTTTTACCGGTTCTTTGCGGGACTTGCTCCCACGACATTTCCGGTAATATCCTTCTATCTCACATGTATTCTTTGGGACGGGCATCTTGCATATGGGGCATTTGGTTGGATGGGTAGTTGTGCCCCTCCTTGCTTAGTTTTAGGCCTTGAGGACAAGGCCTATTTCTAGCTTGGGGGGAGTTTTGTTGTATAGTTGCCTATTTGTGATGCTCATGTCTTGGAAACCATACTATTTTGTGCACTTGTATATATTAGTTCTTTGTTTTTAGTTTGATTTTAGTTTCTTTTCTTTTCGTTGGTTTTGTTTGTTTCTTTTTGTTTTCCTTTTTGGTGTGTTTTCTTATTTTCTTTCTTTTTCTTCTTTTTTCTTTCCTTTTGTCAAGGCAAGTTTTTTTTCTAGGTTCTCTTAGGCAATATTCTTGATTTGGGCAAATAAAATTGGAACTTGTAAATTAGAATGCTTTTATTCTCAATTGGTAGATGTTTACACGGTTTTTAATGTCTTGGGTCGAATTTAGGATTTGGTGTTAAGGAAGTTGGTTAGAACTTTGGGTAGCATGCGTCTTGATCCCTTGGCTTGTGGTAAGATGGTGTCGATCTCTCTAGTGATTTGAAACCGGAGAGAGTGGTATTTGCTCCCTTGTGAGGTTCATGTTCAAATTAGCCCAAACACATATTCATATATTTTGAGTGGCATGGATCCTTGGCATTGACTTTCCTACTTCCCGAATTTGACTATTTCCTTCTCGAGACCGCGACCGAACTACTTTAGGGGACGATATAGGCATTTCTTTCGGTGACTATTTTTCTTTTTAGTTTAGGACTTTATTTTCTATTTTTCTCATATGTTTTTGTTTGCATTTTCCCCCTTGCTAGCCATTTAAGCCTTGACCCTTCATTTCTTATGAGCACATTACAAGCCTAAAAGCCTTTGTTTTGTTTTCACCCTTAGAAGTGATAGTGAAGCTAGGTGTTATGATGATTGATAGTTTTGGTATGATTATGCATATTTGAGGAATGATGTTTGTTGGTATGAATGGCAAAGTTTGGGAAGTATGTTGTATATAGTGAATAAATGATGCAAAAGCAAAAATGAGAAATAAAAGTTTTGAAAAAGCCAAAAATAGAGAAAAACAAGGCATGAGAAAAGTTTCAATTGAAACGCAAAAAAAAAAAAAAAATCAAATCAAGAAAAGTGCAAAAAGTGTTGTAGTTTAGAATTGTTGTCGAATAAGCTTGGGGGTACCCCAAATAAGTGGTATGAGTTTGTATTTGGTTCGTTTTGCTTTAGTTGAGTTCTTATTGCGCTTCACTTTAGGTATGAGCACCAAATTACCAAATTTGTTCCACACCTTACCCCTAGCCTACGTTACACCCTAAAAAGTCCTCTTGACCCTTTTGAGTTGAGTCATTGTCGGTGGAGGGAGGATTTGGTCAAGTTTATGGAATGGGATTGTCATGCTAAGATGTCGGGTAGCCTATCTTATTTTCTCCGGCGCCTTCGCGGTGTCTCGAGACGCTACTCTCAAGGGTGGAAAAGATCTAGAGATTTGACGTGGTATGCTCGGTTGAAGGAGAATTGATTAGTGTTCACCCTTAGTTCGCTTTGCTTGGCACTTGAATCTTTCACTCGATTTAGGACATTAGTTAGCGTGTACTCATTTATTTGATTGGTAATGTTAGTGTTCTTTTATACTCGTTCCATAATAAAGGCCCTATCTTGGATTTTGTAGTTTAATTTCTTTTCTTCTCTTTTCTTTTCGTCTTCTTTTCTTTCTTTCTTTTCTTGGTTTGTGCTTTTCATTTTTAGTCTTGCCTTGATTAGATTTGTTGGTTTTTTGTGTTTGTCAGTTTTTTTGGAATTCGATTAGTTGCTCATTCTTTCCTAGTTGAGTTTAGTTTGCTACAGACTAGCAAACGCTTAGCTTGGGGGAGTTTGATGAGCGACATTTATGTCGCTCTTAGCTTAGGATTTTATGTTAGTTTTTATACTTTTTTATAGTTTTTAATAGCTTTTTGTGTGAATTTTATAAGTTTCGTTCCATCTTGTGCTTTATAGGTGATTATGATGAAAAGTGATGGAAAACAAGTAGAATCAAACCAAAACAGGGCTTGTGCGATCGAGTGATGGTTTGTGCACCCGAAGAGAGGAGTGCAAATGAGTACAAGAAATATCCAGTTCTGTGCGATCGAACGTGCTCTGTTGTTCGGTCGCACATGATTGATATTTGGAATCAGAAGGTCTCTAATTTGGGATGCGATCGCAGAGCCTTCTATTCGACAGCACAAGTTTGGTTTTTGGAATCAGAATGTCCCTAATTTGGGATGCGACCGCACAAGGTCACCAACTCGACCGCACAAGAGTTGTGCGACCACACAAGGCTTTTCGTTCGAGCGAATCATGCTGCAGAGGAATTATGAACCAAAGAAACCCCATTCGACCGAACAGGGTTCTTCGTTCGGTCGCACATGACAAAGGAAATGTTCTTCGCTGCCTTCGCTCGCACAGGACCCAGTATTTGCTCGAACGACTCATTTACGTTTGGTCGCACAAAAGGTTTGTGCGACCGAATGGTTGCGCGGGCTGCTCTTGTTCGAATTTTGGCTTCTATTTGGGGAAACTTATAAATAGAATTTTCGATTATTTTGTTAAGTGTAGAATTTTAGTTGATAATTTTAGATTCTCAAAGTTAGTTTTTCAGCATTTTCTAGAGAGAGAAACTCTCCTCCATTGAAGCATCAATTTGTAATTCTCTAAACTCTTCTTCTAATTTTATGCAATTCAATTCAATTTGTTAATTCTTGCTTTTGTTTTGATTGTTGATTGTTCTATAATTCCTTCAATTCTTGAATTCTTCTTGATTTTACTTTAGTTACTTTGATCTTTAATTCTCTTGTTGATTGTTCAATTGGTTGTTCTAGTTTTTGATTCTCTCTTCCTAATCCTTCAATTTCATGCTTGCTAGTGTAAAATTAATGGATTTCTTGATTTCTAGAATGGTGTAGACACCTACATTTGTCCCCATTCCCGAAAGGGAAGGTTCGATGATGAAAGCGTAAATCTCCACTTGACAACGCATCTCCTAAAAAATAACGAATCTCAATTCCCCTCTTCATTTCACCCGAAACCTGCTATTTATAGAAACCTGCTAAAAATAGTAACTGCCGTAAAGGGTAGCTTCTAAAAGTGGCAAGTCATAAAAGATAGAAACCTGTCAGAATTAGGTGTTGCATTCCAACATAAATCCTAAATGAGATAGAAAACTGCGAGAATCCTATTCCTAATATGATTCGGAAATAAGAGTTACGTATTAATTAAAATCCTAACGAGCCTAGAGTTCGTAACGGGCCCAGACGCATTTCGTCATGAAATTGATACGCACTAAAAGACTCGATTAAGTCTCAAACACTACGGATTTCAGGAATCCGAATCTGACTAAGAAAACAGCCCAAACATCAATTTCAACGCCCAGCCCTGGGCGCTGAAATTGCATGGGTCCTATTTTCAACGCCCAGAGCTGGGCGCCGAAATCTTTGACGCCCAGAGCTGGGCGCTGAAAATACCTGGGTACGTGTTTTTTCCTAATTCTTTGTGGATTAGAACTCTGCAATTCTATCTTTCCACGAACTCTTCCCTATAAATACAGCCCCAAATTCGACGTGAAAAGAACACACAACACACAATTATTATTCTGAGTATTGACTCTAAACCCCTAAGCCTAAGCCTCACGCTGCGAAATTGTTCACGCGTTCTGTCGCAATCGATCCATAAATCGAACAGAATGTATCCTGTCCCATAATTTGAGATTCGTTAAATAAAAAGGAGAAATAACAAAGTCAAAATGGTTAGTTTTCTGAGAACCGTGACGCACCTCTCAAGGGTGCGTCGTAATGTGTCCCTTTTCGATGATTTAATTGCTTTCCTCGCCCTTTTTATGAACTGTTAAACTAACTAAATCTGATTGTTCTACCACGCCTAACAAATATAATATTTTTGGGAAATTGGATTATCATGCTAGGTCCCTTAATGCTATTTAAATCAGATAATCGCGATCGGTCTAGTATTATATGTTGCCTATTGCTAAAATCAACTCAGATTAGTTTAATAGTTAACGCATGTCCCTTCAATTATTTATGCTGAGCTAGTAAGGATATCCTGCCTCTGGAGTTATCGACGAGCGAAGTACTCCTCTCGGTAGTTACAGTCCCCCGAACCCTCAATCTCTACCTTGCGGGTGTATGTTGAGAGATCCCCACACCATGGATCACAAGGGAACCTACAGCCGTCATGGTCAAACATAATTGCACTCCCTTTATGTCACGATAACCGGGTTTTGTCAGTTTTTCTCATTGTTGTTAAAAACTGAATGGCGACTCCTATATTACTAGTCAATTGGGTGTAAACTCATAGGAAATCCAATTCTTGATTGAATAAAAAGAATCGTCACACCCACGAGGGACGAGGTCATGCATTAGCCTCGTGCTTTTTCGACCCTCTCACAGTGGCGACTCCACTGGGGATAGTGAAGGAAATACTCGTGCTTGTAGGTAATCAAAATAGCCGAAGGGTGAAACGATCCTACCCCGCGTTTATTTCCCCATCAAGTTGGGACGACCTGAAAATCAGCATATTAATCTGAACGGGCAGAACCGCATAACGAATCTCGGCTCCCTCGGGAGTTGGGACTAAGGATACCTTTTTTCGCCAATAGGGGGGTGCATACGCCGCGCATGTTGCCCACTCGGTACTTGTGCAGGTAGTACACCTATCCCGAACCCAATCGCTCGCTCATTAGGTCCCTCTCGCCTGCATGCCCCCTTGGCTTGCACTTGCGGGTTGGCCTCTTGAGCGAAATTCGTCTGTTGAAGACACTACCTCGACCGGGGCATGTGTTGCCATCTACGATAGAAGCGGTACCAAGCCAGGCGCAAATAACTACCCATAGAAGCCTATCATAAACTACATGACATATTATTATTGCCTCATGATGGAATGTTAGTTATGTGTAGCGAAATACATGATTGTGTGTGACAAACTATCCTAGAAAAACCAACGATCTTAAAAATTGCCCAAACATTCATAAACTAATTGGCCAAAGAGTTATACCAAAATACGTGTTCCGCAAACCCGAACGATCGCCACAAAAAAAGGCGACATTCGGGATGGCCTGTAACGAATCCCACAAACGCTGCACAACGCATAAAGGACGTTATAAGGCAAGCACGCAAAATTAAAGTCGCAAAAACAAAAGTATACGCAAACAGAAAACGAGAACCAGCCAGGGACGCATTTTCAACGCCCCTGGCTGGGCGCCGAAATTTCTCACGCTCACTGCTGGGCTCTGAAGTTGCTGCCTGGCCTTTTGGTCAGGCACAACAGCCTCGGTGCCCGCACAAAAAAAACACGTAGCAAAAATAAAAAAATTCGTAAAAATTGCTGCAATGGCGTATGAAAAGGCACTCGATTCTAAAAGCGACAAAAAAAATAAAAATAAATAACTCTTTGTGTCGTTGTTAGGCCTCCTACGACGACGATGCTCGGTTTTGGCTAATTAAACGACCTTGAGTGTCACATGGGCAAAGTATTCAAAAAATAATGTTAGATTGAAGTCTTCAAGAAAAATAAATGTTCAAATAAAAAATACAAAAATCCGAGTCTAGACTAGGCTATGCCGAAGTACAATCTAAATCCTAAGTCTTAGTTGTCTTATCCATGGAATCGGTCCTAATGCTTGGTGTCGTTCTGCAAGTTAAAAGGTTAAACCATATTGAGTCTCCCTTCCTAACATTTAAATCCGTAAGCACCCATATGTAATTGTCATCTCTTGCTAAGAGTCTACGGCCTCAATACTCTCTCTCACCAATAAAAAGAATATACCATAGTATTTGCAAAATGGAAACAGTCACATTCTGAAAATCATTCCTCATGGTCGCACAACCCCCAAAGTGAACCTAAGGTATCAATACCATTGGCAAAGGAAAAATTAATGGCCTCAAGGCTTATAATCACATTGGGTCACGACCATCGTAGTCTTCTCGAGCCACTCGCTCCTTTAAATACTCCTAAGTACGGACTAAAAGATTTTCCATGAATGCAACATGACAAACCATGAAAATACCCAAGTCGGCATGCCATAAGGCTACCATTGGGGTAAAGCAATACACACTAAGAGAGAAGCCGCACTAATGATTCTAGCCTTGCAAAAATAAAAATTCGATCTCCCCAATTAACTACCTTGCCAACATTAAGCAAAATGGCGCATGACAAATGAACACCCAAGGGTTAAAATCTGAAGTGTCAACCAACGAAAGTTATGGTCCAATTAGCCTAAGTCTGAGAGTCGCTTGGTCAAGAGTTATAGGCTTACGCCACGTCATTATTTTGAGTCTAGGCCACCTCCTTTTGTTCACACACGGGTTATAATCAGAAAGATTAATGAAAGTTTGAGTCTAAATCACAACTTCCAATTAAATCCCAGAAACTGGAATCTGAAAAGAAGCAAAAAATTATTTTCGATGTAATTCTTTCGTTAAAATTCAATAAGGTAAAAACAACATTTTGAATCTACGCTATTTGCACATTTTAAGAAACGACTAAATACGCTTGCAAAGTAAGACAATTTAATGGTCCACCCTAGGCCAACAAAAATTAAAGGTCCACCCTAGGCCTACTAAAATTAAAGGTCCACTATAGGCGTACCAAACGAGGCTCATTCAGTCTCGCCTCGTGACTCAAAGACCACCACCATCTACCTTTTAGCCCAAATAAAAAAAATTATGTTGAGGGGGGAAATCCCGAGCAAAAAGAAAAAGATAGAAAGAGAAAAGGGAGAGCGAAAAGAGCAAGCCATGAAATACTTAGCCCGTACCTCCCAAAGTGCGAAATTTACACAAGTAAAACGAAGGAAGAGAATCGAGTCAACCAATCCAAATCATAGAATTCTACGATATCTACCCTTTCCAATCCTTATGCTCTTAGACGCCTTCGCTCTGGGGTCCCTGTTCAGCTCATTTAACCCATCCATGTTCTCATTGCCATAACCCAAGAAACCATTACCTCGACTCTTGTTCTTGAACTTGTTGTCAACCGCAAACCACGCACGGCCATTGGCACGTGCGTCATACCCATTATTTCCAAAACCTGCTCTTACACCACCATTAGGATAATGACCATATAACTTGTGTGGATACATCCTGTTGATATACCCTTGAGCCGTCCCCATGCTACTCATTGGCCTTGGTTGATGTAAACTCGTGACACTAGCACGAAGCTGCAAATTGTGAGCCCTAGCAGATGTAATCCTCATGCTTGACTAATACCTATACAAATTATCCCAACTCATTCATCCCATCTTTCAAACCGTCTTGAGTCACGAATAAAAAAAGAAGACCAATGAAAAGTACAAAAAATAATAAATAATAAAAAAGCAAACTTTGCAAAGCGCCTCTAAAAGTTCGTCTAAAAAAGAAAAGAAGCATTTAGCGCACCAGAAAAGATCCGCCCAGAAAACATTTCCCGCGCCCACACCTGGGCGCCGAAAACTTTGACGCCCCAGCCTGGGCGTTGAATCTCTCTGATTGCTAAAATGTTGTCCAGAAGTGCTCGTCATTTTATCCGCACATGCACGGAAAAATAACGAACACTTGGAGGGGTACAGCACGTATACGTACCACCAAAAAATACATGTACTCAAAAAAAATATAAAACAAATTTTTGGCAGTAGATATAAATAATAATAAACTTCACTTATTCTACCATTTCAAATGATATGTTTCCACCTCAGAACGTACTTGTTTAAAATCGGCATTCTAAGAAACCATTTTCTAGGCTAAGAACTACGCAAGACCTGATTCCAAATTAAATCTATTTAAGGCGGATACGTAGGCAATCCATGATTCGGTCCAACCAATTTGCAAAAATATTAAAGCCTATAGAAAAACAAGAATAAAAATAGAAGTCCCTTATTGAAATTTAATTACTTGCAATCCAAGTCGAAAGAAAAATTTAAGTCAAAGGAAGAATCCAAGTCGTCAAGATGCCAAAATTAATGAGCACACATCGAAAAATAATAAGGGCACGTACCCTTGCCAGAAGGAGCACTCACACTCCTAGGCACTTAGCCAAGACTCAAAAAATCGCTTTGCCTCAATTGAATGGGGGGCTAGCGCAAGCGTCCATGACCTCTAAAGTACTCAACTTGACCCTCCCTAAAGCAAACTAACTCACTTAAAGACTTTCTTTCACCACTAGACATAGTCATTCGCTTAAAGACCTTCTTTCACCACTAGACACAGTAATAATCGCCAACAAGTAGTAAAGGCAGTAAGCTTGCAAAAAAAAAATAGATAATTGTTCTACGGCATTGCCCCATCATTCCTGCGAACTTAGGGCACCCGTTCATGGTAATTCAAATGCTTGCGAATCCCCTTTGAAAAAAAACAGACATTGTCAATAGGACTTGGCACTTAACCAAGGCTCACCCTACTCAGACATATGACACGGGCATCTAAGATCGAAACCTAAAAACATCGTTAATGGGAAGACATAATAGCAACTGGGGCTAAAAATTGAAATGAAAGAGCTAGGGAAAGAACTAGGTATACCTTGACCTTTTGTGCAGACATACACCGAGTAAATCTAAGTCGATTTGAAAACGGTTCATATTCCGCAATTCTGGAAAAGATGGCCCTAAAAGTCTAAAGCATATGCCAAACGGGCACAAGTATATCTTGACGCCTGCACCCTGGCTTCCATCAAATCCTTAGACAGCATTCCAAAAAAACGTAACAGTATTTTGATTCACTCATGTAATCCTGTACGAACCCTTCTATAAGTCAACTCACTTAGGACACTTCGGATTGTACACAGTAGGACTCGGATTTCAAATAATTTTCAAAGACTTCTTCGAACATAATAATGTGTCGTTGGTTTAATCTAAGTATGCGTTTTGCAAGTGAGTCAAAGATATTTCTAAATATGATTATGGGTAAAGAAAGGCACCTAGCTCTTGGTCAAGGCACACTTCAACATGTGACTACCTTGACCATGGCAATGTCGCACAATACGACATTTACAAAAGAAGTAGCTGATCATTACTCGAACGTACCTCGCACTAAACGAGTCTGGTTCAAACTATTCATGATCCATGTCACCATGAATGCATAAAGACGTATGCAAAGCATTATAACACCAAGTCAATCCCGTAGCTACAATTGGGTGCTTGAGAAAAACAGTCTAAAAATGCTCGAAATGACGATTTTATCGCAAATTCTCGACGCTAATGCTATACATACATCATAGGGGCACAATCCTAAGCATTAATTGTGAAAAACAAACCTTAGAATGGCTACAATCCCTCCCAAATTCTAAGCGCTACTTAGAATGTGTAAAGTCACCCCACTAACAAGGGTAACTGAAAATCGCGAGTCACCAAAACTCCGATCAAACTACTGCACATAACGCTCGCCCTACAAGCGCCCGTTACACAGTCTACCTCGTTCCGAAGCAAAAGCGAAAGAAAAAATCAAGGATAAGGACTGTCAAATATACCCAGAAATCAATTTCAACGCCCAGAACTGGGCGCCGATATCTTTAACGCCCCAGCCTGGGCGCTGAATCTTTCTGCTAGCCAAGTTTTGCCCAGATATAAAAATAAGAAAGAAACACCTATGAATCCTCGCATCGAACGAAGTAATAATCCGTGCAAACCCACGCAGAAGGTGCTTCACTTGTTCGAGCACCTGAACGAGGCATGATGAAGTACTCCAATGCAAAAAATAATAATATCCCAACACCTGGAGGAATGTTCTAAGACACGCCGTTAGGCCACACAAGCCTACGTCGCACCATAAGTTCAGCCATCCCACGGTGCAAGTCTAAAAAACAAGAGTAAGGCATATTGCACTAATGTAGGCGCGACCAAGAGCACGTGTAAAAGAGGCAAAGACTACTTATCGCCTAAATTCAAAATGCAATCCACATGACTTCTACATTAAGGATTAAAGGTAGCAAAATATTACCTACCACAGAAGGGATAGCTCGCACCTACATGAGCGGAACCCCAAGGCATCTTTCTCGAAAGAACCTACAAAAATCGTACGCCAAAAGGAAAGCATCCCAACATGCATACTTGGGGGCTCCAAGCTACGAAACAACCATAGCAAAATAAAAAAATTACAAAGCAAATGTTTGAACAATCGAAAGGGCATGATGTTTGAGCCCACTTCATGAATGGGCCTGAACCCTATCAAGCTTCTAAGCAAACTATTCAAAATCAGTCGTTGCTCAAAAAAAAAATGAAACAATTCAAGCAAACTGATTAATGGACCGCACACCACGGCCATTCTATGAACGCTCGTTCGCACACACATATCATCTTTTCTAAGTATCGAACATTTACGAATGCGTTCAAAAGACAAAAAGAAAAAAAATAGAGGAAAACGGACGAACAAGAGGCCGGCTGTGTCATCAAGAAACCTCGCCAGAAATTATTTTTAGCGCCCAGCGTTGGGCGCCGAAATTAGTAACGCCCAGGCATGGGCGCCGAAAATGAACCCAGGCTCAAAAAGGCCACAACTCCTATTGGGCCCTGCCGCATCCATTCGACTTGAAAGTTGCCGATTTCTTTACTGAAAGTCGCACCTCACGGCTTCGCTAAAGTAGCACACTACTATAAAAGGTCACTCGCACATACGAGCATGACCCCAAACATGATTACAAGATGCGGAAAAACGACCGACGAGCCCAAGTGCTTGGGGGCTCGCGAAAAAATATACTCCAACAAGGAGCGCACGATCAAAATCACATTCCCGGACTACGCCATGCACCATCTCATGTTTGGATATCCCAACAAAAAAAAACAGGTTCGACCTCAGAGAAAGGTCGTCATTGACACTTGTGCATGGTCCTCTGATCAAAGACCAAGTAGTGGCAAAAATCGAGCCGTAAAGACTAGCTCAAACCACGAAAGAAGACGCTTGCAAGACAAAAGTCCGTCTGAACACGTTGTCAGCCCACGTTCAGGTTACAACCAAATTCGAGCATCCCTCGAAAGAATTCGCTCTTGCAAGAATGAAAAAAGGAAATTCTCAAAAGAAATCACAAAGAACAAAAGAAATAGGAACTTGCCCATCTTCAGTTGGCAAGATCGCATCACAAACCACGCGAGTTCCCAAATCGAAAAAACGAATTCAGGGATGTCCACCCTTAGCGGACAGGGCTCGCCCACCTTCAGCGGGCGGGGTCTGCGTCACTAGCCACGCAGGTCCTCAGTTTTCGAAAAATAGAATCTTCAAAAACAAAATGAAACAGGCTCGCCATCTTCAGCCGGCGGGGTCTACGGCGCAAACCACGTAGGTCCTTATTTTCAAACTTCAAAAACAAGATTCGTCCACTTTTTCGGACGGGGCGTCCACCCTTAGCGGACAGGCTCGCCATCTTTAGCCGGCGGGGTCTACGTCACAAGCCGCGTAGGTCCTTATTTTCAAATATTCAAAAACAAGATTCGTCCACCCTTAGCGGACAGGCTCGTCATCTTTAGCCGGCGGGGTCTACGTCACAAGTCGCGTAGGTGCTTAGTCGCTGCAGCGATAACTTTTTCTGGTTTTCCCTTTTCCAAAAATTAAAAGGATTGGTTTTCCGTTTTTTCCAAAAAGAGCGATGTGCTGGATTTTCCTTCGTTTTACGTCCTATAAAAACAAGGGGGTTTTTCTCGTTTAACTAGCCTTGAAAATGAGAATCTTTAAAAACATTTTTAACTCGTGGTTGGGCTTGGCCAGGCCCAATTACACCTTATAGCTTTGATTTCGAAAACATCTGTAGCTACTCCCAATGATAAAGTGAGGGAGTTTCTACACTTCTTTAGATCCTTCCAATGACAAAGTGAGGAAGTTTCTATACTATCCATTGACAAATCCCAATGACACGTGAGGGATATGTCGACACTTCAAGTGATGACCCAGTCATATGTTATCACTCGGGGGCTCGTGAGACCCTCGCAAAACAGGTCACATACACCATGGCTTGTTAAACGCACTCCGTCTAATAATTTGACCATCGTCTCATCCCGAGACTCAAAGTGGGGGCTAACTGTAGACACCTACATTTGTCCCCATTCCCGAAAGGGAAGGTTCGATGATGAAAGCGTAAATCTCCACTTGACAACGCATCTCCTAAAAAATAACGAATCTCAATTCTCCTCTTCATTTCACCCGAAACCTGCTATTTATAGAAACTTGCTAAAAATAGTAACTGCCGTAAAGGGTAGCTTCTAAAAGTGGCAAGTCATAAAAGATAGAAACCTGTCAGAATTAGGTGTTGCATTCCAACATAAATCCTAAATGAGATAGAAAACTGCGAGAATCCTATTCCTAATATGATTCGGAAATAAGAGTTACGTATTAATTAAAATACTAACGAGCCTAGAGTTCGTAACGGGCCCAGACGCCTTTCGTCATGAAATGGATACGCACTAAAAGACTCGATTAAGTCTCAAACACTACGGATTTCAGGAATCCGAATCTGACTAAGAAAACAGCCCAAACATCAATTTCAACGCCCAGCCCTGGGCGCTAAAATTGCATGGGTCCTATTTTCAACGCCCAGAGCTGGGCGCCGAAATCTTTGACGCCCAGAGCTGGGCGCTGAAAATACCTGGGTACGTGTTTTTTCCTAATTCTTTGTGGATTAGAACTCTGCAATTCTATCTTTCCACGAACTCTTCCCTACAAATACAGCCCCAAATTCGACGTGAAAAGAACACACAACACACAATTATTATTCTGAGTATTGACTCTAAACCCCTAAGCCTAAGCCTCACGCTGCGAAATTGTTCACGCGTTCTGTCGCAATCGATCCATAAATCGAACAGAACGTATCCTGTCCCATAATTTGAGATTCGTTAAATAAAAAGGAGAAATAGCAAAGTCAAAATGGTTAGTTTTCTGAGAACCGTGACGCACCTCTCAAGGGTGCGTCGTAATGTGTCCCTTTCCGATGATTTAATTGCTTTCCTCGCCCTTTTTATGAACTGTTAAACTAACTAAATCTGATTGTTGAAAATAGGGTCTGGGCTGTTTTCTTAGTCAGATTCGGATTCCTGAAATCCGTAGTGTTTGAGACTTAATCGAGTCTTTTAGTGCGTATCAATTTCATGACGGAATGCGTCTGGGCCCGTTACGAACTCTAGGCTCGTTAGGATTTTAATTAATACGTAACTCTTATTTCCGAATCATATTAGGAATAGGATTCTCGCAGTTTTCTATCTCATTTAGGATTTATGTTGGAGTGCAACACCTAATTCTGACAGGTTTCTATCTTTTATGACTTGCCACTTTTAGAAGCTACCCTTTACGGCCGTTACTATTTTTAGCAGGTTTCCATAAATAACAGGTTTCTATAAATAGCAGATTCGTTATTTTATAGGAGATGCGTTGTCAAGTGGAGATTTATGTTTTCATCATCGAACCTTTCCCTTTCGGGAATGGGGACAAAAGTAGGTGTCTACAGTTAGCCCCCACTTTGACTGAGTCTTGGAGTAAGACGATGGTCAAAGTATTAGACGGAGTGCGTCACACAAGCCATGGTGACCTGTTTTTTGCGAGGGTCTCACGAGCCCCCGAGTGATAACATTTGACTTAAGGGTCATCACTTTGAAGTGTCGACATATCCCTCACGTGTCATTGGGATTTGTCAACTGATAGTATAGAAACTTCCTCACTTTGTCATTGGAAGGATCTAAAGGTGCGTAGAAACTCCCTCACTTTGTCATTGGGAGTAGCTACACATGTTTTCGAAATCAAAGCTGTAAAGTGTAATTGGGCCTGGCCAAGCCCAATCACGAGGTAAAAATGTTTTTAAAGATTCTCATTTTTAGGGTTAGCTAAACGAGAAAACCCCCTTGTTTTTATGGGACGTAAAACGAAGGAAAATCCAGCACATCGTTCTTTTTTCGAAAAAAAAACGGAAAACCAATCTTTGAATTTTTTGTGGAAAAAGGAAAGCTACTCACATCGTTCTTTTTTTTGGAAAAACGGAAAACCAAAAGCTACTCACATCGTTTTTGGAAAAACGGAAAACCAAAAAGCAACTCACATTGTTTTTGGGAAAAACGGAAAACCAAAAAGAGTTATCGCTGCAGCGACTAAGGACCTGCGCGGTTAGTGACGCAGACCCCGCCGGCTAAAGACGGCGAGCCTGTCCGCTAAGGGTGGACACCCCGTCCGATAGAAGTGGACGAATCTGTTTTGAAATTTGTTTGTGTTTATTTTTTGAAAATAAGGACCTACGTGGTTTGCGCCGTAGACCCCGCCGGCTGAAGATGGCGAGCCTATTTCATTTTGTTTTTGAAGATTCTATTTTTCGAAAACTGAGGACCTGCGCGGCTAGTGACGCAGACCCCGCCCGCTGCGGGTGGGCGAGCCCTGTCCGCTGAGGGTGGACGCCCCTGAATTCGTTTTTCAATTTGGGACTCGCGTGGTTCGTGACGTGAACCTGCCCACTAAGATGGGCAAGTTTCCTACTTTTTTCTTCGTGATTTCTTTTTTTTAAGAATTTCTTTTATTCATTCTTGCAAGAGCGAATTCTTTCGAGGGATGCTCGGATTTAGTTGTAACCTGAACGTGGGTTGACAACGGGTTTAGACGGACCTTTGTCTTGCGACCGTCTGCTTTCGTGGTTTTGAGCTAGTCTTTACGGCTCGATTTTTGCCACTACTTGGTCTTTGATCAGAGGACCATGCACAAGGTCCAATGACGACATTTCTCTGAGGTCGAACCTGCTTTTTTTTTAGATATCCAAACATGAGATGGTGTATGGCGTAGTCCGGGAATGTGATTTTGATGGTGCGCTCCTAGTTGGAGTATATTGTTTTGCGAGCCCCCAAGCACTGGGGCTCGTCGGTCGTTTTTCGCATCTTGTAATCATATTTGGGGTCATGCTCGTATGCGCGAGCGACCTTTTATAGTAGTGTGCTACTTTAGCGAAGCCGTGGAGTGCGACTTCAGTTTTCAGGCGACATCCGGTTTTAGCTTGGCCCGGATTAATCCTTTGACAGACAAACATTTTTTATTTGGGAGACCAACGACTTAACGACACACATTTTCGGTGTTTCGAAGAATGACCATGATATTTATTTTGATTTGAAAAGTGTACATAAGCATTTTCTGAGACAAGTCTAAGTTTCGACCAAGTTTTAATGTTTATTTTTGCTTATTTGGGAGCTAAAGATGCTTTTGGGCTTGATCCTTCTTGCAATAGGGCCTCGTGTTTAGCAACACGGTTTTAAGTCCTTTCCTGTTCCGCGTTTTGTGAAATCTGGGCCTTGGGCTGCATTTCCGGCGCCCAAGGCTAGGCGTTAAACATTTCGGCGCCCAGCCATGGGCGCTGGAAGTCTTTTCCTGGTGATATTTGACTTTCGGATTTCCTAACACGTTTCCGAATGGGATTAGGATGTCACTGGGTGCGTTCAGCTATATATAGGGGCTAGATACGTCCGTATTTTCCACCACTCTCAATTTCTTTCTCTCCTTTTTGCTGTGTTTTATTTACTCATTGCTTTTGCCATGTTGATCCCTACTTTCTCACTCCAACGGACTGTTAGGCGTTGGCTATGGGCCCTTACTCCCACAGAAAAGGCTTTGTTAAAAGAATACCACTTAGAGGCACTTTTAGGCTTACAACAAATTAATATTGATTATAACTTTCTGCATGCTGCCCTAAGCTTTTGGGACTCCGATCATCACGTTTTTGCCTTTCGGGGCAACGAAATATCTCCTTTGCCAGATGAATTTGCTACGATCCTTGGTTATCCTACTAATGCTACTCCTGCTACCCCTGGAACTATTGAAGAGGGTAAAACAACCATAGGGGCTTTCCTAGGACTAGATGATAACATGTTTGCTGAAATTGTTGTAGGTGACGAGGTTAACTTGGCAAAACTTGTAAAACATCACTTTAGGCCTAGTAAGAATATGACCGAACAGAAATTGAATATTCGAGCCCTTGTATTTTGCTTGTTGAATCACTATTTGCTGTCGAATAACAATGGCGCGTTCTGTGACATAAGGTTGATCCCCTTGATTAGCCAGATGGAAAGTTGCTATTCTATTATGCCGTTGGTTGTTGCCGAGACTTTGCTGAGTGCGGGTGAGCTGAAGAAGGATGCCAAATCTAAACATTTTAAGGGAAGCCCCCTATTACTGCAGGTAATCGGTTTTTCTTTGCGCATGTATACACGTTTTTTTTTTGCGTACACAATGAGTTTCAGCGCCCAGGGCTGGGTGCTGGAATTTTCGGCGCCTGGTCCTGGGCGTTGAAACTGCGCACCAGGAACCGTTTTCTTTTATTATTTTTTGATCGTGCCCGCTTTTTGCAGATTTGGCTCGTGGAACGGCTTAGACTTTTGGAAGCTCCTGCCGATCCTAAACATTATCGCCCTATAGCCTTGGGTAACCGAAAATACTTGCACCAAGGCCAGGACGAGGCCGAATGGACCTCCTTTTTTACTTATGGCATTTGTTCATTTAAGTGGGTGGTACCATGGTGGGGTTTGACTACTATGACAGGGGATTCTGATGTATCGGTTTATGTTTCTTTGTTGGGGCTATCTCATCCCATATATATTTTCCCTTACCGAGTCATGCGTCAATATGGTTTAAGGCACACTATCCCTTTTTCTGATACGGTACCACCTAAGGTAGCGGCCTTTTCACAAGCACGGGTTCTAGCGTGGGCTAAGTATTATGATGGTCTCCCGCGTTGGGCCGTAGCTACAAATGGCTTTGTGGGTCTTTCTGAAAACTACAAGTTATGGATGAGCTCCGATGATAAAGATGTGAGGACCGAGACTCGAAATGGGGAGCCGGATGAGCTTTTGATACCTCGTATTCGTGTTAAGTATGAGGGTCATGATTCTGCCAAACCTCGTACCTATAGTATTAAGACTGTGAAAGCTCGTCCCCATCGAAAGCGAAAGGAAGTTCCTCCCCGTTCCAGTTTCAGGCCTAAAAAGATGCCTAACATGAAGGGGCCTGCTGTTGTTAAAAGAAATGCAAGCTCTCGCGGAGATCTTCACCGGAACAATGTATGGGTTAGGAAGGCTCAGTCGCCTGTAGAAACAGTGGCTAGTCTAGTTGATGATAATAATCCTTCTCCCACCATTGTCTGTGCCCTTGAGCTGAGCGGGCTATAACTGAGAATGTTTCTGAAGCCTTGGCATCTTTGGAAGTTGGTGTCCAGGAGCCGGTTCTTATGGATATTGATATTGGGGCAGCGCAGAAGACTGTGGGGGTGGATCCTGCGAACATTGCCCTCTACAAGACTTTGTTTGATGATCCGGAAGAACTAGAGTAGTGTAGTTCTTGCTAGGGTGTAGGTGCCCTTTATTTATTTCAGTTGTGTTTGTTTTTTACTCTTAGCACTTTGTTTTCCTTCCTATTATTTTTCAATAAAGGCGTATTTTTATTTTTTCATTTTCATTTTTTTTTTCTCCTCCTTTTTTATGTTTTTATGTGTCTAACACTTTGCACAAAGAATACGTGTTTTTTTTATTGGACCGAATCCTTGGTAAGGATTGCCTACGTATCTTGTCAGAATCAGGTCGCGCGTAGTTCTAGCTTTAGAATAAGTTCTAGTATGCCGGATTTCGGTCGATATGCCCTGAGGTGGAAGCATATTACTTAATCGGTCAAATGAGTGAAGTATTATCATTATTTTCATCTGCCGTTTTTTGCCATAAGTCGCGTAAAAATGAAATTCGACTAATTTGTATGGCTATATTTTTGGTTTTTGGTAAGCCTATTTGGATATGTACTGTACCCCCCAAGTGTTCGTTATTTTTCCGTTGTGTGTGGATAAAATGACGAGCACTTCTGAAAAGAAAATTTTTAGCAGGCAGAGAGTTTCAACGCCCAGGCTGGGGCGTCAGAAATTTCGGCGCCCAGCTCTGGGCGCTGAAAATGATTTCTGGCGGTCGTTTTTGACGCTTTGCTTCACATGTTCTTGCATTTATTTCTTTTTTTGTGCCTTGATTTTTGCTCGTATTTAAAGTCAATTTTGAGGCTATTTTGGAGGCTTTTTTGACTGTTAGCGTGAAATGCATTTTTGTCCGGATTAATTTTTTCTATTCGTGACTCGACACAGTTTTGAAAATGGAGTTAGGGTGCGGAAGTTATGAAGATCTTTGTGTAGGCTTTTGAGGTGGGTTGAGGTGCGTGTCGTTTTTGAAGGATTGGTGGGGGTTATATTTTATTAATTCCCCTTTTAAGCAACATTTGCTTTCGTTTTGGATTTTGCTTTCCTTTGACTTCTTTGGGTTGTATGGGTTGATTTTTATGGTTACACTGGTTGACTTTTATGTTTTGGGGATATGAATGGGATGGTGTGGTTTATTTTGTGGGTTACGGGAATTGGCTCCCGTGGCACTATTTCAAAACCGAGTGGGCTTTGTTTGTTGGGCCTAGAGTGGGCCGCCTCTGTATTTTTGTATTTTGCAAGTACATTTGGTGCTTATTTAGTGTTAGAATAAAATTTTAGGAGAAATATTACGCCTTTATTGATTTGGGAAGTAAGGAAAGCACACTGAAATAAAACTGACTTATATTCTAAGGGGCCTTAGGACCATCTAAAGTCTCTATTATTTTTTCTACCAATCTAAAGAACTACTAGGCGCTTTTTACTAATGGTGCTCTATGTGGCTCAAGCCTGGGGTTTAGTCTCATCAAATTTCGGTCCTTCACCAGTACTCATCTTGAATTCTATTCCTTTTGCATTGACCCACTGATATGTCTTCACCCATCCGTTCTCGATCTCTTCTAATGTTGATGCAGGAGAGATTAACGGGGTTGGATCGAAGCCTTCATCTTGTAAAGCTAGGGTAGTCATCACAGTCTCGTCCTCCATAGGCCTCGATTCGTTAAACAATGTCCATAGAGCCTGGTTGTCCAATATTTCAGCTGTTTTAGTCTTGGTGAGGTGGGGTGCCTCATTCAAGGTGTGGCGGTCATGGAAAATTTCAAATCCGGGTTTTAGCAAGCCATCCTGAACGAAGGGTTCAGGGAAATCGCAGCATGGGTGTCCTTCTCCTTCCCGAACGAACATCCCGTTAAGGGTTCTTTGATACGGGGGAAGGAGGGTGGTTTGTTTGGCTTTGTTAAGGCGTAGCCCAGACAGGCGGTCAGCAATATCTTCCTCCGTTGGTTCATAGCCTAAGCCAAAGGGAGTAGATTTGTTGGGTAAAGGATGGAATGTGCCTTCCTTCTTCCTTATGCCCAATGGGGTTCCTGGGAAATAACCTTGAGCTAGCAGCATTCTAGGGATGACCCGGGATGCATGCGGGTCTTGGAATGCTGGATCATAGTCTTCAATGAACTGGATTGCTTCTTCCATTTGAAACACATAAAGGTCGTCTGCAGTTTCGGCTGTTCCAACCATAGTACAACTGATGTCGAGAGGAGGGGCGCGGATTTCTAGTATTACCCCGTTATGGTTAAGTTTAACCATTTGGTGCAGGGTAGAAGCCACACCTCCTAAGTCATGGAGCCAAGGTCGCCCCAATAGGAGGTTGAAAGTGGGCTTGATGTCGATTATTTGAAACTCCGTGGTGCGTGCCACAGGCCCGGTTTGTATGGTAAGGTTGATTTTTCCCAACACAGGCCTTCGAGAGTTATCATAGGCTCGTACCCCTTGTGTGGAGGTTTGGAAGTCATCGCTTCCTAGTCCCAAGCAATGGGCGGTTCGCAACGGGCAAACGTTAACCGCCGAACCGTTATCTACGAGTGCTAGGGGGATGTTTTGCCCTTTGCATCCAACTACTAGATAGAGGGCTTTGTTATGGGCACCCCCCTCTCTGGGTAAATCTTTGTCAGTGAAAACTATGGCCTTTTCTCCAGCGTCTCTCGTGACGTGGTTAACCAATGAGTCAGGTGTGATATCTGTAGGCACTGAGATGAGGTCAAGTGAGCGAATAAGCTTTTCGCGATGTTCTTTTGAGGTACACATGAGATCCCAGATGGTAATTTCGGCCTTGGTTCTTTTCAATTGTTTCAAAAGAGGATTTTCAATGACTTCTGCGACGGTGGTGTGCCGTCCATTCTCAAGAGCTTGTCTGACTGGGATATCGTCCATAGGAGGTGGGCGAATGTCAGGCTGGTATATTCTTCCTGATCTGGTGAGGTTGTCGACTTCGGGTTCTTGAGTGGTGGTGTCGATGAGAGCATACCCGGGCCAAGTTTCAGTAAAGAGGTCCTGGCCCGACACTTGAGATAGGTAGATATCTTCAGCATCATCATCCCACACACCGCACACATCTCTCTCGATTCGATCCATAGGGACCACAACGAGTGGCGCACCTTGAGGTGTAATGTACACCGTAGGGTCGAAGTTCTCATTTTCTAGTTGGTCGAGAGAGATGTGACAAGAGCCGAGTGGGCTCTTGTTGTTGTTGGGTTTGCCAACGTTAGGGAGAGGTATCACTTCATCCTCTATCATGTCCTGGATGGTATTCTTTAGGTTCCAGCAGTTTTCAGTGTCATGCCCATTTCCTTGATGGAATTTGTAGTAAGTACCTTCGACCCAATATTTTCTTTTGACAGGAGGGTCACGGGTGGGGCCTATATGTCTCAACTTTCCTTGATTGGTTAATCTTTCAAAGGCTTGTACCAAAGTCGACCCGAGTGGGGCAAACTTTCGGTCTCGGACCCATCTTCCAGGGCTTCTTCGGGCGGGAGTCTCTTCTACAGCATGGACTTCTTGGGCTTGGGATGTGTTACCCCGATTATAGGTGTTGTTTTTATATGTGGGTTTGCTTTGTATGGTTTTGGCGAGGTCGTCCTCGATCTTTATTCCCACATCATAAACTCTTTTAAAAGTGTCAAGTCCCAGGTACCTAAGGTGTTGTCTGTAAGCCGGGTCCAGGTTGTCAATGAATTTTTGGACCAATTCTGTTTCGGGAGGCCTATTGATTAGCTGGGCCGCCTGGTCCCTCCATCTATCAAAGTAGGTTGTGAAACCCTCATTTTTCTTTTGGAAGAGAACTTCCAGCTCGCGCATGGTGACTTGGAAATCCATGTTCGACGAGTATTGCTTGATGAAGACATTGACAAAGTCTTCCCAAGTGGGGAAGAGCTTAGGGTCCTGGTGATAGTACCATTTGAGCGGCACAGTTTCCAAGGACAAAGGAAAGGCAGGTAAATACATGGACTTGTCCACGCCTTTCAAGTTCATGGCATTCAAAAAGCTCAGTAGATGATCACGGGGATTGTCCGTGGCCTTGAACTTTGGTAAGTCAGATGAACTGAACTTTTCTGGTAGTTTGCCAGGAAAAGGTTCAGGATCGAGGGAGAAGTATTAGCTCCCCATGGTTTGCTGTAGGACCATTTTTTCAATCCTCTTCTCGTTATCGAGGTCATTTTTGGCTTGTGCAGCCGCTAAAGCTTCATTTTCCATTTTCAATTGGCCCATAAGTTGGGTCATTTGGACCATCTGGTCTCGCAAATCTTCGATGGACATGTTTGAAGGTGCCAATCGAGGTTGGGGAAGCGGAGATCCTTGGAATGAGGGATGACGGACGGAGCTTGGAGTCACTAAACCTGATGTTGGTGATGTATCTTCGAGACGCACTAATCGTTGATTCCCTGATCGGCACCAAGTGGCAGGACCAGTCCTAGGCATAAGATAAGCTAAAGTTTAGGTTCCCAAAGTTTCAAGCATTACTTAGTCTAGACTTCGACTCTCTCTATTGGTTTTTTGCTCTTTCTTTTATTAGTACACTTTTTGTTTTTTTTTGGGTCATTCTTTGAATTTTCGAAACACTTGCCCGTGTGACATTCAAGGTCGTTTAATTAGCATGCTCGGTTTTGCTGTCGAGCATTGTCGTCGTAGGAGGCCTAACAACGACACAAAGAGTTACTTATTTTTATTTTTTTAGTCGCTTTTAGAATCGAGTGCTTTTTCATACGCCCTTGCAGCAATTTTTACGAAAAGTTTTTTTTTTGCTACGTGATTTCTTTTTCGCGGGCACCGAGGCTGCTGTGCCTGACCAGAAGGCCAAACAGCAACTTCAGCGCCCAGCGTCGGGCGTGAGAAATTCTGGCGCCCAGCCAGGGGCGTTGAAAATGCGTCCCTGGCTGGTTCTCGTTTTCTGTTTGCGTCTACTTTTGTTTATGCGACTTCGATTTTGCGTGCTTGCCTAATAACGTCCTTTACGTGTTGCGCAGCGTTTGTGGGATTCGTTATAGGCCATCTCGAGCGTCGCTTATTTTTGTGGCGATCGTTCGGGTTTGCGGAACACGTATTTCGGTATAACTCTTTGGCAAATTAGTCTATGAATGTTCGGGCAATTTTTAAGGTCGTTGGTTTTCTAGGATAGTTTGTCACACACAATCACATATTTCGCTACACATAACTAACATTCATCATGAGGCGATAATAACATGTCATGTAGTTTATGATAGGCTTCTATGGGTAGTTATTTGCGCCTGGATTGGTACCGCTTCTATCGTAGATCCAACACATGCCCCGGTCGAGGTAGTGTCTTCAACAGACGAATTTCGCCCAAGAGGCCAGCCCGCAAGTGCAAGCCAAGGGGGCACGCAGGCGAGAGGGACCTAGTGGGCGAGCGATTGGGTTCGGGATAGGTGTACTACCTGCACAAGTACCGAGTGGGCAACATGCGCGGCGTGTGCACCCCCCTATTGGCGAAAAAAGGTATCCTTAGTCCAACTCCCGAGGGAGCCGAGATTCGTTATGCGGTTCTGCCCGTTCACATTAATATGCTGATTTTCAGGTCGTCCCAACTTGATTGGGAAATAATCGCGGGGTAGGATCGTTTCACCCTTCGGCTATTTTGATTACCTACAAGCACGAGTATTTCCTTCACTATCCCCAGTGGAGTCGCCACTGTGAGGGGGTCGAAAAAGCACGAGGCTAATGCGTGACCTCGTCCCTCGTGGGTGTGACGATTCATTTTATTCAATCAAGTGTAATTGGATTTCCTGTGAGTTTACACCCAATTGACTAGTAATATAGGAGTCGCCATTCAGTTTTTAACGACAATGAGAAAAACTGACAAAACCCGGTTATCGTGACATAAAGGGAGTGCAATTATGTTTGACCACGACGGCCGTAGGTTCCCTTGTGATCCCTGGTGTGGGGATCTCTCAACATACACCCGCAAGGTAGAGATTGGGGGTTCGGGGGACTGTAACTACCGAGAGGAGTACTTCGCTAGTCGATAACTCCAGAGGCAGGATATCCTTACTAGCTCAGCATAAATAATTGAAGGGACATGCGTTAACTATTAAACTAATCTGAGTTGATTTTAGCAATATGCAACATATAATACTAGATCGGTCGCGATTATCTGATTTAAATAGCATTAAGGGACCTAGCATGATAATCCAATTTCCCAAAAATATTATATTTGTTAGGCGTGGTAGAACAATCAGATTTAGTTAGTTTAACAGTTCATAAAAAGGGCGAGGAAACCAATTAAATCATTGAAAAGGGACACATTACGACGCACCCTTGAGAGGTGCATCACGGTTCTCAGAAAACTAACCACTTTGACTTTGCTATTTCTCCTTTTTATTTAACGAATCTCAAATTATGGGACAGGATACGTTCTGTTCGATTTATGGATCGATTGCGACAGAACGCGTGAACAATTTCGCAGCGTGAGGCTTAGGCTAGGGGTTGGAGTCAATACGCAGAATATGAATTGTGTGTTTTTTATTTCACGTCGAACTTGGGCTATATTTATAGAAAAGAGTTTGTGGAAAGATAGAATTGCAGAGCTCTAATCCACAAAGAATTAGGAAAAAACACGTATCCAGGTAATTCCAGCGCCCAGGCCTGGGCGCCGAAGATTTCAGCGCCCAGAGCCAGGCGTTGAAAATAGGGTCTGGGCTGTTTTCTTAGTCAGATTCGGATTCCTGAAATCCGTAGTGTTTGAGACCTAATCGAGTCTTTTAGTGCGTATCAATTTCATGACGGAATGCGTCTGGGCCCGTTACGAACTCTAGGCTCGTTAGGATTTTAATTAATACGTAACTCTTATTTCCGAAATATATTAGGAATAGGATTCTCGCAGTTTTCTATCTAATTTAGGATTTATGTTGGAGTGCAACACCTAATTCTGACAGGTTTCTATCTTTTATGACTTGCCACTTTTAGAAGCTACCCTTTACGGCAGTTACTATTTTTAGCAGGTTTCCATAAATAGCAGGTTTCTATAAATAGCAGGTTTCGGGTGACACGGGAAGGGTGATTGAGATTCGTTATTCTATAGGAGATGCGTTGTCAAGTGGAGATTTATGTTTTCATCATCGAACCTTTCCCTTTCGGGAATGGGGACAAAAGTAAGTGTCTACAAAAAGTGTCAACTTTTACTAATCATTTTGAAAGAGAAATTGTAGAACACATATTATATTAGGATTGGGATTCGGAATTACCTAGTTAGGTTTAGTTTAGAATTCCTCTTGGAGCTCCCTATTGTTTGAAAACTTGAGATTTGTATGACGATTTGAAGTTTTTGTATTTGATTTTTGAGGGGGAATTTCAGAATTACGACGTTCTGATTGTAATTTGATGCCCTAAAATGCTTAGAAATCAGGGTTTAAATAGAAAATTGGATCGCTAAACGCCAAATGACAGTTGCGCCCAGCGCAGGCTACGGCGCCTAGCGCCACTGACGTGGCACGGGAAACGCCAAGCAAGGACGGTGACATCGTCCTTGCTTTTGGCTTTTACTGGACGTATCTTTGTACGAAATGTACGAGCTCTGGCTTTGATTTTGCGACTAAAAACTAGCCGTTTTCGGGTTTTTGAATTCGATTTTACGGGACGAGGCCCAGCTTGCTCAGTTTTGTAGGTCGGCGCCCGAATTCGGATTGCTTAGTGTCATTTTGACTGAAAAAGGTCTTGTAAAACAAATGGTGTGGTCCATTGGGTGAGATTGTGTTTGGATTTTGAAATTGATTTTCGGAAATTGAATTTTGTACCGAGTTCCGTAATGGGAACCGTCTCGGGAATTTGGACTTTGGACCTTGGATTTGGAATATGTTTTAGCAATTGGGACTTCCGCACGAAGTTGCTCCAACCACCTAACAAGGATAATAGTATCGTCATCATCCCAAAGGGGAGACACGATTTAGGTGTCTACAGTTGCGCTCACACATGGCCAGCGCCACCTTTTTCTAGCACTGCCATTTGATTTTCACCGAAACTCGAATTCTTCAAATGTATAAATTATTTCTACTACCTACACTATAAATACAACCCTTCTGCACTCCAATTTCCATCATCAATTCAGTCTCACTCCTCTGATATTCTGAATTCTCTCTTCCCTCTATGGCATACGAAATTTTTGTTGAAGTCTCGCCCTGAATTCGTAATAATTCTGCCGTATTAACTCTTGTTAAGCACAACTATGTCCGTACTAGTATTCAAACCTTCTTAATTACTACCGAAGTTCTAGCCAATTCATAAGCCCAAACCAAGGAATCTAAAAGGAAATTCTGCCGGAATTTTAGGAAGGATAAGGATTTGAAAGTCAGTATAAAGGTGGTTCTAAAGCTAAAAGGAGACTCTGCTAAGGCAAGTGGTATGTGTTCCTGAGAACCGCATTATAGCCTATGCTATAATATTTGTAACCTGAAATCTACATTTTTACAGCTTTCATCACCACATAAATCTGCTCACTTAATCTGTTTATTTAATCACGCCTAATAAGATATAAAAATTCTACCGTAGTCAACGACTACCGTCGACTACACTAAATATAAAAAAATCCTAGTCTTCCATTATTAATTGGTTAATTTGAGCCACTTAAAATAGTTATAATTAATTTAAATGATAAAAATCACTTAAGGGTTGTTTGTTTGTTTGAAAAGGGTAAAATAATATTTTTTAAGGAAATAGAATGAAATCTTTTATTTCTGTTTCCTACCTCCATTGTTAAATTCAATCGTCTCTGTATATTAGATATTGTTGTGGAATTCTATTGATGTATCACAAATTAGATATTTATCCAATATTTAATCTAATCTTGATCTTTTTGCACTCCTGCGGTCTGTTTTCCTGCTCATTCACTTGATTGTTAGCATATTTTAAGCCAATTTGATTAACATTAACACGAGTCGACCGAGTTCCTTCAAATTCCACAACAATATCTAATATACAGACACGATTAAATTTAATTATGATTTTAACATTTCCTTTGTTATCTGTGGAGGAAAGTTTATTGAGATTAATTTCGCCATTGATGACGTTTTAAACTATACTAGTATAAAAGGTCATGAATGAGCATTTGAAGGTATAACAATGGTGCAAATTAACCAGACGAATAAAAGCGAATATTTTATATTTAGTGAGATTCTCTCCGCAAGTATTGCACGTTTCTTTGTTTACCAAAAGAAAGAGGAGTATTTTGTTTTTATTTTTTCTTCAAATAAATTTAATTTTCGAAATACTATTATGTATTGTATTGTGTATGTACATGTACTCCATACGTATACTATGTATATATGTACTCCGTATTATATAAAACGAAATGAATCAACCCGGATTTTTTTTAATAATTCCCCTAAAAAAACTGATTTTTTTTAATACAGAATTATTTTTTAAATACATATCTTTTTAAATATGAAATTATTTTTGAAATACAGTTTGTTTTTTATTTTGAAGTTTCTATCACGGAATATTACCAATATTTAATCGAATACTTTATTTTAAAAAATAGGATGGTCTAATCCGATTTATTATGTACTTTTAATTTCGTAGCTCTTATCCTCTAAGCAACCTCATATTTATTTTTCCCTAAGGCATATCCAACCATGATTTTATACCTATACTATATTGGTTTGAGGTGAAAGGATTTTCAAAAAAAAATATTGTAGTATAAAATAAAATCAATACTTTGCTCTCATGTAGTGGTCATAGTTAAGGCTAATACTCAAACTCATATTCTCCAACTTGTTTGATTATAGCTAGCGGACAATAATGAGACAACTATTTTATCCAACATGTTCTAGGAAACTGAACCGTAAATAAATAAATACTTGATCCCGTGTAACCCTATTGTTTCTCTAATAACTAAAATACTAATAACTATTTAATTAGCTACGAGTATTTTATTCTTGGTCAAAGGATAAAAATGTAGTAAATGATCAACCACATGCATGTTCACGTACCATACCCTAACACGGTCGTAATTCCCATATATTATTTTGTATAAAACATATATAAAATGGGTTATGATTAGCTAAATAGTATTTTCCTTTATTCATAGGAAGGAAAAAACCCATTTAAATAAATTTATAAACAAAGGAAGTTTCATGACATAAGATATACGGAAATAAGCAAGTTCGTGCAATGTAAAAACATAAAAGGTCATTGTTAAATAATTATGCTTAATCAAATGCAACTAATTGAATAGCCCCTATTATATTTAATATTTGTGTACGGTTTTAATTACTCGTGTCCGAAAAGATAAAATCTAGCTTGGTTCACGGAAACTCGTGTCAGTAGTATTTATCGTAAGTGAATGTATCACAATATAATTAGTATTTGTAATAAGACAACCTATCTATAGGCATCTATGAAAAAACTTTCGTAATCAAGTATTGTCTATAATATAACAGGTTCTATCCCTCCTTCTCACATTTTAACCACATAAATTAAAAACATAAAAACGTGCATGGCCTACAGTAATTGCGTTCAAAATCAAAACAGTCAATCGGAGACTCAAAGTTTGAGAATGATGTGGTGTGTGACTCAAACTCCCACACCTAGTTACTTCAATTTAAAAACACTAATAAATTAAAATATTTAAAGCATGAAACACTAGAATAATAATAAATTTAGTTGTTAAAAAAGTATTTAAACCTACATACACTAGTGTAATAATAATTTTAGTTGCAATATATAAAATATTTAAATTGGAAAACACTACAATAATACTCCGTAATAGCTTTAGTTATAATAAAAATATGTACCGAGTGTGATGGTAAATTATATAGTAATCAAAAGAAATGATTTTTCTATTCAACACAATCAATATATCATGTTCCTATTTTGTATCTACAACTATTCATATCTCTAGAGTTTTTCAATTCTTTATCAATGTGGACAACACAACACCACGATTATTTAATAATCCTTAAACTCTTTTGGATGAGACATCCGAAGATCATACAATGTACATACTGAATGCATATTAGTTTAATGCATATTAGTAAACATATGATACTTAATAAATATAATATATATTTCAACGATGTTTTACCTAAAATCATTTTTGGTATATACATTAGTTAAATTTTAAAGTCAAATTTAGTACTATGCAGGAATAGTGTGGCAGTCCCCAAAATTCTAGTGGAAGTTCGGCCTGACCCATTATTGATCTAACCATGTCTAGCAAGGTCCTATTCCTTCGTTCCGACACACCATTTCATTGTTGTGTTCCAGGAGGAGTCAATTCTGACAAGATTCCACTATTTCAGATGGTCAACAAATTCATAGCTCATATATTCACCGCCTCTATCAGATCGCAGTGTTTGAACCTTCTTGCCTAGTTGGTTCTCTACTTCACTCTGAAATCCCTTAAATTTGTCAAAGGATTCAGACTTATGCTTCATTAGGTAGACATAACCATATCTACTGAAGTTATCAGTGAAAGTGATAAAGCAATGTTTTAATCTTCTTGCCTAGTTGATTCTCTACTTATGCTTTATTTTGGGAATTACCAAACTTTATTTTGGGTAATTAACTGTATATTTGTGTTCAAGTAATGACCAAAGGTAACTTGTGAATTACCAAACCTTTGATATTATAGTTTCTTCAATTATAAAATTAACAGTTTAAAGTATAAATGATAAAAAAAAGATTTAAAGAATGAGAAAAAAAGTAATTAAATCAAAAGTCAATTTATTTAAGATTATGTTAGCAATTTCGTAATTAAATTGGTGAGAAAAGACGGAAAAAAATAATTGAACTAAATCAATAATAATTAAAATGTAAAAATTTGAAAATGAATAAACAGTGAGCTTTAATGAATAAAAGTTGAGTTTTAAGTATATAAATTTGAAGCTTAAATGAGTAAACGTGGAGAATAAATGAACAAAAGCGGAGCTTAAATGAATAATAATTGACCTTAAATGAATAAAAGTCGTGCTTGAATGATACTCTTTCTTACTTAAATCATTATTGTATGTTTTTAATAGTAACATTTTATTTAATTCCAAGAGCTATGACCATGATTATTTCTTTTAAAAATATTTATTTTTAATTAAACACAAGTTAAACACAAACCTATGGCTCGTGTGATTTGAAATCTCTTTTTCATATACACTAACGGAAAAGTGTTCATTTGCATCGCCACATTTGCCTCGCACATTTAAACATGTGACGCAAATGATAAATTTTAGCTTTAAGTTTTAGTCATTTGCGTCGCAACTCTACTAATCTGCGACGCAAATGACTCTAAGATGCTCGCAGAGTCATTTGCGTCGCAGATAAGTAGAGTTGCGATGCAAATTAGTCACTCATTTGCGTCGCAGTATTACTCATCTACGATGCAATTGACTATAAAAACATCTCAAAGTCATTTGCGTCGCAAATTAGTAATACTGCGAAGCAAATGAGTTTGAAATATTTTAGAAAATTGAATTCGCGCTCATACTATACCCATACTTTACTTCTGCTTCTGAGACCTAAAATAGAAACCAAGTAAATAAAAACCCACGTTCTTCGTTCACCTCTGCCGTTCTTCGTTCTGCTTCACTACCGTTCTGCTTCACTGTCGTTCTTCGTTCACCTCTTCGTTCCACTACCGTTCTCCGGCCTCCGACCTCTTCACGGCCGCCGCTGCCTCCAGCCTTCGTTCAACGCCGTCGGCCTTCGCTCATACCCTCTTCTTTGCCGTTCTTCATTGTCGCCTCTGCCTTCGTTCCACTACAGTTCTCCGGCCGCCGCTGCTCCTGCCTCTTTACTGTCGCGTGCCGCCCCTGCTCACAGCTTCACTGCTGTTCTCCGGCCAGCTTCACCTCGCGCCGCCCCTGCTCGAGCTTCACTGTATTCCGCTTCACTACCACGCAGCCTACTTGGCCCTTTTTCAACGCCGCCGGCCACGCCAAGGGGCACGCCGCCTCCCCTTGCCCCCTGTTCACTGCCGCCCCTTGCCCCCTACTCACTGCCGGCTCTCCTCTCGTCAAGACTTTAATTGTTTCATCAATTAATTAGGTAGATTTAAATTTTATTTTGTGGATTTTATTAAGTTGAAAAAAAAATTATTTACATTTAAGATTGAATTTTAATCGTGACATTAAGCTTGAATTTTTGTGGATATTATTTATTTGAATTTTAATTGTGCATTTTAATTATAATTGTGGATATTATGATTGAATATAATTTTACATTTTAGTTGAATTTTAAGATTGAATTTTAATTGTGGACATTATTTAATTGAATTTCTATTGTGTACATTTAAGATTTAGATTTTGTTGAATTTTAATTATAGTTTTGATGAATTGTAATAGGTTATTATAATAGTTGGTTTTGTTGAATTTATTTGTTTATTACATTTATGTTTTGTTGAATTAAGGTTATGAAATGAATTGTTGGCTTTGTGTAGGTTTATGAGATGGTTTGTGTAGGTTATGAAATGAATTTAGGTTATGAAATGAATTTAGGTGATGAAATGATGTTTTGGGTTTGCTAAAAAATTCTGGTTTGTGAATTTGTGATGTGAAATGAATTGTACGATGGGAACTTGTTATTAGTTATGGTAGGTTTAGTTGGAAGACATGGATTTAAAATGATATGAATAGCCTAGTTTATATTATAACCTTTGACAAAATCTGGTCATATTGTTTTATCCTTATTGGTTGAAAATGGATCGAAGTTGGATGTATGGTAAACGAATTCCTACAAGGTTCTTACAAGGGATTCAAGAGTTCAGTGAGGTTGCCTTGAAATATCAATCAGAACATGAATCAAGTTTAATTCAGTGTCCTTGTTGTGATTGCAATAATTCAAGGGGGTATCGGGATATTGATGATATTGTTGATCACATAGTTCATCGCGGTTTTAAGAGTAACTACAGGACGTGGACATGGAATGGTGAGAGCATAGATCATGGGGCAAGCTCTAGTATGTCGAGCTTGAGTCAGCATAATCATTGTGAGAATGGTGATGAAAATAAAATTGAGGATCATATTGGTGTTGAAAGTGAGGAAGAAAGGAGAAAGATAGGATAGATGAGATGATGCATGATATGGAAGACCATCATTTCGTTGAGCGTCCCCGTATATTTGAGAGTATAATTAAAGCTTCCGCAACACCGTTATATCCCGGTTCTACACAAACTGTACTTGGTGCCGTCGTCAAATATTTCAACTTAAAGGTGGAAAACGGTTGGACCAACAAGAGTTTTTCACATTTTTTGGAGGCCACGTCCGATACTCTTCCTGAAGGAAACAAACTTCCAAGGTCTAACTATGAGGCCCAGAAGCTTATGTGTCCTTTGGGTATGGATTATGAGAAGATACACGCATGTCCAAATGATTGCGTGTTGTATCAAAAGTAGTATGCAAATATGCATGAGTGTCCAAGATGCGGATTATCCCGTTACAAGAATGTGGAGAATGATGCAACATCAACTAAGAAGAAACCTTCTCCGGCTAAGGTGCTTTGGTATCTTCCAATTATACCAAGATTTAAGCGCCTTTTCTCAGAAGAGAAAACTACAAAACTCTTGAGGTGGCATGCCGAAGGGAGGAAGAAAGATGGGTTAATGAGGCATCCTGCTGATTCTCCACAATGGAGGAACATTGATCGAAAGTACAAGGTCTTTAGGGAAGAAGTTCGGAATCTCAGGCTTGGTCTTTGCACGGATGGAATGAACCCATTTGGGACACTTAGTACCCAATATAGAATTTTTCCGGTTCTTCTCACCATATACAATTTGCCTCCTTGGTTATGCATGAAGCGTAGATACATCATGTTGTCGCTCTTCATCTCTGGGCCTAAACACCCCGGAAATGACATAGATGTGTATCTAGAGACACTCATTGAAGATTTGAAATTGTTGTGGGATGAAGGGGTGTTGATGTTTGATGCATACACCAAAACCAATTTCACTTTACGTGCCATGATTTTTTGTACGATAAATGACTTCCCGGCTTATGGAAATTTGTCAGGGTATTCTGTAAAGGGAGAGACGGCATGTCCAATTTGTCATGAGGATTTGGTCTCGAGGCGCCTAAAATTTTGTGGGAAAGATGTGTACATGGATTACCGGATGTATCTTCTTGAAGATCACCCCTTTCGAAAAGAGAAGGAAACTTTTAATGGAGAAGTAGAGATGAGAGAAGCTCCTGCCCCCTTATGTGCGTGTGAGGTTTATGAATGGGTTAAAGACAGTGAGACGGAGTTTAGTAAGCCTTATAAAGGTCAGCCAAGTGGTGGTTACAAGAAGAGGTCTACCTTTTGGGATCTCCCATATTGGAGAGATTTGGAAGTTAGGCATTGTTTGGATGTAATGCATATTGAGAAAAATGTTTGTGATGCCATTGTTGGGAAATTGTTGAATATGCAAGGGAAAACGAAGGATGGGCTTGAAGTTAGACAAGATATGGCTGCTATGGGTCGCTCCGAGTTGGCACCTCAAGAAAGGAGAAAACACTGGTACCTTCCCCCAGCTTGCTTCACCTTGTCTAAAAAGGAGAAAGCTAGATTTTGTGAGTCTTTGCATGGCTTAAAGGTCCCTGCTGGATACTCTTCAACTTTTCGTAGACTTGTGTCCATGTCTGACTTGAAATTAGTTGGAATGAAATCTCATGATTGTCACGTGTTGATGCAACAATTGTTACCGGCTGCAATTCGAGGGATATTGCAGCCACAAGTGAGGTATACCATTACAAGATTGTGTTTCTTTTTCAACATGATTTGTAGCAAGGTGATCAATCCAACAATACTGGATGATTTGAAGGCCGATGTACTCGAGACCATGTGTCGATTTGAAAAGTATGTTCCGCCATCATTCTTTGACATGATGCCTCATTTTATTATTCATCTTGTTCGTGAAATTAAACTTTGTGGGCCAGTTTGTATGATGTACATGTATCCCTTTGAACGAGAAATGGGTACCTTGAAAGATAGAGTGATGAATCCGGCCAAACCTGAAGCTAGTATTGTTTGAAAGAAGTTGCTGCATGGGTTTCTCAATATATGGCACGTTTGAAAGAAGTTGGAGTACCAAAGTCTAGACATGATGGGAGACTTGGGGGTCAAGGTACAATTGGCAGGAAAAGGATATCAATCGGTTCTGAAATGATGTGTAAGGTTGAGTTGTTTGTGGTGCAAAATCTTAGTGAAGTCCATCCATATGTGGCTGAGCACATGAACTTTCTTAGAGAGAAATATCCTTCAAAAAATGGTCCTAAACTGATAAAAGAGCATAATCGTTCGTTCCTCACATGGTTCACGAGTCGAGTGATGGATCAATTTTCCGACACGCCTAATGAGGTATCTGACATGTTGAGATGGTTGGCATATGGTCCTAAATGTCAAGTCATCTCTTATGAGGGGTACGAAATCAATGGCTATTCTTTTTACACGAAGAGACAAGATTACAAAACGACGATGCAAAATAGTGGTGTTACGGCAATATGTTTGTCTTCGGAGTATGCTAGTGCAAAAGATAGAACACTTGTAGATAAGAAGAACTCTTACTATGGAGTCATTGAAGAAATATTAGAGTTGGAATATAAGTATTTTAAGATTCCTCTATTTCGGTGCAAGTGGGTTGATATTAGTCGCGGTGTCAAAAAGGATGAACATGGGTACCTGACACTTGTAAACTTTAGTCGAGTTGGGCATCTTGCAGATCCTTTCACATTAGCATCACAGGCAAAACAAATATTTTACATGGTTGACCCTGCCGATCGTAGTTGGTCAGTTGTTCTGGAAGGCAAAAGAATAATACTTGGCGTTGAGGATGTAGATGATGAAGAAGAATATGACGAGCAGATTAATGAGGTTCCACCTTCCTCCTGGCATATCCCTCAAATAATTGATGATGTTGACATGAGTTATAAGCGCCAAGATCATGATGAAGGATTTTATGTTGCAAAAGAGAAATAGTGAGATAGGTACTATTTCGGCAACTCTTTTTTTCACCAAGTAAATTTGTAGATTAGTTCAAAAATTGGTTCGAAAATGTGGAATTTTACCCTAAATATGTACTATAACGACCCAATTAGCCTTAAATGTGGAATAATAGATTAGTATGAGTCTTAAAAACTTATAACTATGCATATGAGACATGAAATAAGTTTGAAAATATTCCTTTGGTTCTTTAGTTCAAAGTTGGGTTCGAAAATATCATTTTAGCCTAAATATGCACTAGAACGACCAAATTAGCCTTAAATGTGGAATAATAGATTAGTACGAGTCTTAGAAAGTTATAACTATGCATATGAGACATGTAATAAGTTTGTAAACCTTCCTTTGGTTCTTTAGTTCAAAGTTGGGTTCGAAAACGCCATTTTTGCCTAAATATGTACTAGAACGACCCAATTAGCCTTAAATGTGGAATAATAGATTGAAAAAAGTCTTAGAATGTTATAACTATGCATATTAAACATGTAATAAGTTTGAAAACATTCCTTAGGTTGTTTAGTTAAAAGTTGGGTTCAAAAACACCATTTTTGCCTAAATATGACCTAGAACGACCCTATTAGTCTTAAATGAGGAATAATAGATTAGTACGAGTCTTAGAAAGTTATAGCTGTGCATATGAGACATGTAATAAGTTTGAAAACATTCCTTTGGTTCTTTAGTTAAAAGCTGGGTTCGAAAATGTCATTTTAGCTTTCTAAGACTCTTTGCTTTTGCTACTAAACATAAACTTCTGCTCCCTTGAATTAATTTTGCAGATAGGAAAAATTAGATTCGTGATGCTTGGGTAGAAGAAAAAACAGAGGAAAAGCTAGTTGGAGGACTAGAAGACTTGCGTCATTTGCATCATTTAACTATCCAAGATTGTCAAATCCGTCACACTGGAGATAACTTGAGCTTGTTTTGCTGTACCGTAAGGGGAAATGGGATGCAAAAATCTGCACAGAACTGATCAGAACTGTGCACTGATCTGCACAAAACTGACCTGAGCAGTGCAAATCAATGCAAAGAACTGATCAGGATTGATCTGTTCTATGCACTGATCTGCATAGCTCAGATCCCTTATCTCTCGTCAAGATTGGGAAGTCACGATCGGATATTGTAACCGTGAAGCCAATCGAGCTGCAGATTGGCACTAAGTAAGTAAACTACCCTCGAGTGGAGATTCGTACGCACCTCGATAGGACGGCCTGGAAGCATCTTTATACAATCAATCAAAGAATAGGATAGAGAGGGCAACCACTCTTCCTACTGCGACTTTGAATGCGTCTTATAGTCCCTAATCCACTCCGAGAAATCTGCTCATTCACCGCCTACACGGGTTTCCGCAAGAATAACCAGTACCGGTTTGTGATATCGAAAAAAACTAGCGCCGGAACTACGGATTAGCCGCGCATCTCACTTTCCTAATTATTCTCTTTTTCATTATTGGAAGGCTAAGTGATTGCTCTCTATTTGGCTGAAAAAGGTGGTCCGGAAGCTTCCTCTCTCCCAGCAAGCAAGATGAGATCGTTCTGATAAGTTCTGTGCACTGATCTGCACAGCTCAGATCATTTCTGTGCAAATTAGTGCACAGTTCTAATCAAAACAGATCAGTTATGTGCACTGATCTGCAAAGTTCTGAGAAAGAAGTTGTCTTAAGGAGTTGTGATAAGTGTTAGAGGGGTTTCAAATCAAGATTGGCGACTGGTTGGACCTCTTGTACAAGGAAAATGCCAAAAGATAAAAAGATACCTTATCATTTGTATACTTTCATAACTGAGGATGTATGAAAGGAATTTTTGAAGATACGTACCTTAGAAGAATCTCAAGTATAAAAAATCATTCTTACTTAAAGTCTTGGTTTAATCTAAGTTTTATTTTGTTGCAATAATTTCTTTTATCCCCCTAAAATTAGGAAATAAGTGAGAAAGCAAGAAAGAGTCAATCTCTCAACAAATATCCTCATCATATGGGACATAAATCATATGCTGAAATGACAAGTAAATGGCGTAGAAAAGGGTACATTCCCTCAGTTTCTTCGTCATCTGATGGTTCCTCTACGTCTGCAATTGTTTCAAGTTTGCCGGATAGGACATATGCATGGCTTCTTGCAAGATCGGTAGAAGATAAGAAAGGAAATCCTTACTTGCCGGATGAGGGAACACAAAAGGTCAAAGAATCCATTATAAGTTCATTTAACGTTATACAATTAATTTCGCGTAATGTTGTGATTCCTCTAACTTCATTTATGTTCTTAAATTTTATATGAAACCAAGTGTTGAATTTTTCTCAACACCATTTGATTTCATGTAGGATGAATGGAAAAGGAAACAAGATGAAGGGCAATTTGTGCCTAAAAGGCTTGATGATGTCTTATCTCGTGCACTTGGTAAGACTCAAGAAAGGAGACCAATAACATTTGGTAGTGGAGTAGGCATCAAAGCTGTGTGGGGAACCGGAGAGCGGCGTAGTTCTCGATGGTATGGAGATGTGGAGATGGAGGAAATGGAAGCAAGAGTAACCAAAAGGGTTAAAGATGAGACAATACAAGAGATGAACTCCAAGATGGATTCCATGGTTACGGAGAAATTTATCACATTTGCTAAAGAACTTGGTGTCCAAATACCAAGCCAGATGATGGACGCAAATGTTCATAGTAGTTTTTGTTCTGGGTTTAGTTCCATTTGCAAACATTAAGGTATGATAATTTGTGTCTTTCAAGTAATTTGATTATAGTTAATTCTATTGAATTTTTCTAACATGTTACATTGTATTTGCGCTATTATTCAAATAAATAATAAGGAATCTGTCCCGTGCCATCTATACCTGCACATAGACTCCAAGAAAGTCTTTGTTGCCTATGGTACCATATGTCCAGAGTTGATCCTTGATCACCATAAGAACGTTAATCCCGATAACGTGAAAGTGAGCGTTGATGATTTTGAGCCCGCGTATAAATAAACTCCCGTCCCCGTGCCTTCTCAATATATTAAAAAACTTGCTCAAGCTCATGGTACTTTCACTCAGTGGCCAAAGAATTTTGTTTCGCTTACGAATGAGGAGGTAATTAACATATGCATGATAATTTGAAGTAGAACTATTATATCATGTATGCTCACTAATATGTATATGGTTATTTGAAAATCATACCTCAGGTAAACAAGCCTAAAGGGAAAGGAAATAAAGGGAAAGAGATAGTTCTTGGAGGAAGTGGATACGAGACAAAAGAGTCCAACACTAAATCAAAATCACATTTCCTTGAAAATTATTCCTTGAAAAATTTGAGTATTAAGTGCAATGTTATGAAAACTATGATGTCTCGATTAAAAGAAGGGGAAAACATCAAGGTGCAAGGCACTAAAAAGACATTCAATATGGAAAACAACTTTGAAATTAAATGTCACCGTTGAAGACACCGATCAACTTCTCTCGGGAGCATGGTTCAATATATCGATAATACAAGTTTTTATTATGTGAGTTACCTTAATTAATATTTTCCTCCTAAATTTGATTTTTATGATTGTATTAACGTTATTACACTATATATTATAGGGATTTGAGTGAGTTGTGTGATGACGATGATTATCACACCAATTCTATTAAATTCATGTGCCCGGAGATGATCTCTGCCACCATGTTGAAGACCGATGCAGATCGAATTCTATTGTACATGACGAGTTCCATGAGAACACTTAGTTCTAAGACATTCATCTTATGTCCATACTACGAAAAGTATGAAAATTAATTTGAACTTCATTTTTAATTGATTGTTATAAATATAATATATTTTTTTCTAACTACATATGTTTATTGTTTGTGTGTAGGAGTCACTGGATGCTTTTATTTATTTGCTTGCGTAAATGTGAGTTCTACATATTTGATTCTCAAAAAAAGAAGAGAAATTTGATGATTAAGGACACACTAAACAAGTAAGTGAAGTATGCCATTTTTAAGTTCTTTAGTTCAAAGTTGGGTTCGAAAACGCTATTTTTGCCTAAATACGATGTAGAACGACCCAATTAGCCTTAAATGTGAAATGATAGATTGGAAAGAGTCTTAGAAAGTTGTAACTATGCACATTAAACATTTAATAAGTTTGAAAACATTCCTTAGGTTCTTTAGTTCAAAGTTGGGTTCGAAAACGCCATTTTACCCTAAATATGTACTAGAACGACTCAATTAGCCTTAAATTTGGAATGATAGATTGGAAATAGTCTTAGAAAGTTATAAATATGCATATTAAACGTGTAATAAGTTTCAAAACAATCCTTAGGTTATTCTTTAGTTTAAAGTTGGGTTCGAAAACACCATTTTTGCCTAAATATGACGTAGAACGACCCAATTAGCCTTAAATGTGGGATGATTTATTTGAAAGAGTATTAGAAAGTTATAACTATGCATATGAGACATGTAATAAGTTTGAAAACAATCCTTAGGTTCCTTCGTTCAAAGTTGGGTTCGAAAACGCCATTTTTGCCTAAATATGATCTAGAGCGGCCCAATTAGCCTTAAATGTGGAATGATAGATTGGAAAGAGTCTTATAAATTTATAACTATGCATATTAAACATTTAATAAGTTTGAAAACATTCCTTAGGTTCTTTAGTTCAAAGTTGGGTTCGAAAACGCCATATTAGCCTGAATATGTACTAGAACGACTCAATTATCCTTAAATGTGGAATGATAGATTGGAAAGAGTCTTAGAAAGTTATAACTATTCATATTAAACGTGTAATAAGTTTGAAAACAATCCTCAGGTTCTTTAGTTCAATGTTGGGTTCGAAAATGCCATTTTTGCTTAAATATGACCTAGAACGACCCAATTAGCCTTAATTGTGGAATGATCGATTGAAAAGTTTCTTAGAATATTATAACTATGCATATTAAACATTTAATAAGTTTGACAACATTCCTTAGGTTCTTTAGTTCAAAGTTGGGTTCGAAAACGCCATTTTAGCCTGAATATGTACTAGAACGACTCAATTAGCCTTAAATGTGGAATGATAGATTGGAAAGAGTCTTAGAAAGTTATAACTATTCATATTAAACGTGTAATAAGTTTGAAAACAATCCTTAGGTTCTTTAGTTCAAAGTTGGGTTTGAAAACGCCATTTTTGCCTATATATGACGTAGAACGACCCAATTAGCCTTAAATGTGGAATGATAGATTGGAAAGAGTCTTAGAAAGTTATAACTATGCGTATGAGACCAAGTTTGTCAGGATCGGGATCCTACCTTAGATCGATGAAGGGAGGTAGGATTGGATCGGTAGAATCGGATCATAGGATCGTAAGATCCTACTAAATAGTAAAAATAACGGTTATATTATTAAAATGCAATGTACAATAATGTATTCAGGTAGTTTTAATACTTAACGATCAATTTTTTCTCACATAAGATTAATACAAGTGTAGATTCAAGTGCATTTAAAAAGATATGTACAAGGTTGTTGAAATTATATGAACTTCTGTACTTTTAAGTAAACAAGATACTTTTTTTATAACTAGTTTATTGATGGAAAAGTATGATATTTCTAATGATATGTGATTATGAACTATTTAATAAAAATAAAACTGTTATCTTGAAAAATTGTATGTTGGATCGGGATCGTTGGATCGGATCGTAGAATCGTAGGATTGTATTAAGATCCCACCACTCAAAAAAAATCCGAGATAGGATCGTAAGATCCTACCCACATTAAGATCCTACCTAAGATCCAGATCAGTGGCATGTTTTTGGATCGTAGAGTCGTAGGATCATAAGATCCGAATCAGGATTTTACAACCATGTATGAGACATGTAATAAGTTTGAAAACAATTCTTAGGTTCTTTAGTTCAAAATTGGGTTCGAAAACGCCATTTTTGCCTAAATATGACCTAGAACAACCCAATTAGCCTTAAATGTGGAATGATAGATTGGAAAGAGTCTTAGAAAGTTATAACTATGCACATTAAACATGTAATAAGTTTGAAAACAATCCTTAGGGTCTTTAGTTCAAAGTTGGGTTCGAAAACGCCATTTTAGCCTAAATATGACCCAAGTAAACAAGTAAGTAAAGTAGTGATTTATAATTGCACTTACACGTAAAATATTCTTTGAATTTACATGTGTAAATGAAATATATATAATCACATTTTTTATCAATTACGTGTAGTGCTTTTCGGAGATACAAGAGAATAAGTGGACAATCTAAGGGAACTAAATTAACATGGATTCCAGCACATGTATAATTAGTTTATTATTTACCTAAAAGTCAAGTTTTTTTAAATTATAACATACAATTTGATATAAATTTTACTTGTGTTATTTATTTTATTGCATGTAGTGTGCTCAACAACCGGGATCACTTGATTGTGGCTACTACGACATGCGTTTTATGTATGACATAATAATGAATCATCGTAATAGTCAAGATCTTACTACAGTATGTTCTCATAAACTACTTTATGTAATAAATTGAAGTACAAAAAACTATTATATTGATCGTTGATAAATTGAATTATTTACTCCTTTTTAGGAATTTTCAAGAACGTACATTGCCTTATTCACCGGAGGAGATTAATGAGGTTAAAGATTTTTGGGCAGATTACTTTGTGAACAATGTTGAATTTTAGTTAATTTGTACTTATGAACTCGATCTCTAGCTAGCTACCTTTGTTGTAAAAATTTATGTTTGTCGTAACATGTTGTTTATCTATGACGAATTTAATTGCCTTTTATTGGGAACGTTGTAAACTTTTATGACAGGTATTTATTGTATTCCCGGTATTGGGAAGGATATTTATACATCTAATGAGAATGTTCGAGCTACATAGAATTAAGTTGCTAAACTAAAATATATAAAAAAAAAACAAAAGATATGTCATTGGCGTCGCACATTAGACTAACGTGCTACGCAAATGACTTATTTTTTTGGCGCCCAAAAAGTCATTTGCCACTAGTGGAAAAAACCCCTGTTGTAGCCCCCTTGTTGAGGGGGGCATACATAAGCGCGCCTCAATAGCTACTTAGTCAACGCGGGTCAAATATTTTACTATTCTATTGAGGCGGGCTTTTGTGGTGTTCGCTTCTACAGAAGCTGTTGAAGGGGGCTTTCCTTGCCCGCCTCAATAGAAAGAAGCTGTTGAAGGGGGCTTTTAATTGCCCGCCTCAATAGGGTCTTTCTGTTGAAGGGGGCTTTTAATTGCCCGCCTCAATAGGCTACATTAAATTTAAATCAATTACAACCACCGCCAAACAGATAAGCTACTCTTCACATCTCGTCGTACTTCACATCTCTTCCAACGCAACCTATCCTCACCGCGCGACTCCACCACCACCATAACCACCACCACCACCTTCCTCACCGCGCGGCTCCACCACCACCATCTGAAGGAGAGTTTCCCCACCGTCGTCTTTCCTACCTTCCCGCGACTCCATCTGTTTCACACAATCGATTTGTGAAGCTAGGTTAGTTTTTATTTGCAATTATTTGGGTAATAATCCTCTTTTTTCTCGTGCATTTTCCACTTCATTTCATTTTTTTTTGATTTCCCTTGTTCATCGACCTAATTGCCCCTATTTGTTGTTTGAATTCCTGCTCGACCTAACTCCATCTGTTTTTTGTTTGAATTCCTGCTTGAATTTCATTTTTGTTTGAATTTCTCGTGCTAGGTTAGTTTTCTGTTTTGGATTACATGGCTTTTGGTGAAATGCCATTTGATTTAATGTCTGGCTTTTGGCATTGGACAGACTACTAAAGAGACTTAATTACCCAGGAGCGACTGAATTTGGGGTGGATTTGTCTCAGGCCAACATCTCAATTCAACTTGATGTTGGGAAGGGAGGAAATAGTGGCTCAAATGCTATAGCACCCGTTGTAGAGGTAGGTTATGAGGTTCTCTGATACTTTCTTTTGTTTATGAGGTAGCACCTTTCTTTTGTTTATCACTATTCTCTGATACTTAGAGCTGACTGACTGTCTGCCAGATTGCCTTGATATTATGCTAAAATGACATCTACGAGGTTACTTGTATATGACTTGATCTGCACAGTTCTGATCTGAGCTGTGCAGATCAGTGCACAGAACTGGTCAGTTCTGATCAGTTCTGTGCATTGATCTGCACAGTTCTGATCTGAGCTGTGCAGATCAGTGCGTAGAACTGGTCAGTTATGATTTTTTTTTGGGTTGTTTTTTTAGGTGAGGTTTGATTTGGGATTTTTTTGCATGTTAGGTGTAATACCATAAGGCCATTATTTTAGGTATAGCTTTGTCAATGGCCAATTGTAGCATTTTGCCCTTAATATAAAAAAACAAGACATAATGTATACACAACCTACCCGTTGTCTACTTGCCCATGACTTCATTTTGCTAACCACAACTAAAGATTTCATTTATGCTGAGCTTCTCTAAAGAGTAGACGAGTGAGCACAATAGTCTTTTGTCATATTTACTTTTCTCTTATTGCCGTAATTGAATTTGTTTTGTAGTCATTATTTCGTTTGGAAACCAAAATTCTTTATGAATTTGTTTTGTAGGCAGACTTTCATAGTCTTCATTTGAAACATGTATCAATTTTATTATAACTGAAAACTGAGTATTGCTCTCTTTTCTAAGTATTGCTCTCTTTTCTAAGTATTGCTCCCTTTACTAAGTATTGCTCTCTTTTCTTTGTTGCAGGACCGTAGCTACCATGGATGATCATCGTGATAATGAAATACAGGGAATTGATGGAGCTAGTCATCCTACGGGGGAATCACAAGGTACCAACACTAGTAAAAAGACCAAATTCCGTGGTCCGTCAAAAGGAGTTCAAGCCAAAAAGCCTATGCATCTTCAGTATAATCAATATGGAATCCCCGATGGAGAATGGTCAGGAGAATACGGGAAGCAAGTTGGGTCTTGTGCTGCTAGAATTAACATTAATGTGAAAGAATATTCAACGTTAGATGAACACACAAAGAAGGGGTTTTGGGAGGAGACCAAGGTAAACATTGAATAAAAACTTGATTTGTATTCTCCTAGATTATCTATTTGTGTAGCATACGTTTCTAACAATCTCTTATCCATAAAATTAACAGCTTCTGTTCCACATTATTGATGATCCGGCTAAAAGGAGAGAAAAATATTTTCATATGTGTGTGGCGAAACGCTTTGGAGCTTTCAAGTCCAGGTTAACGCGGCGTTGGATAACTAAGAAAGAAAAAATTCCGAAACATCAGACAAATGACATGCCTTGGGACATCTACCATCAAATCACAGAGGATGATTGGATAACATTTGTGATGGAACGAAACAAGCCGGAGATGTTGGTAATAATGAATTTACTTTGCTAGATATTTTTTTATATAATTATATGATTAGTTTGTTGTTGCCATCTTTAAATGTTCGACATGTTCTTTATGTGTTTTTTGACAGGTTCGTAGAGAAAAAGCAAGTAAAAGTGCATTACAAAACAAGCACCCACATCGCACAGGCCAAAAGGGTTATGTTAGAAAGAGACCGGAGTGGATAAATGATGGGCGACTACCGCCAGAGGCAGCTTTAACCCTCTCAAGTAGCTCCTCCTCAGTGACCTCATCACTCACCACAGCGCCAGATAGATTTAAGAAGTTTAGATCAGTAGAGTGGATCTTGGCTCATCAAGTTAAAAACAAAGAGGGAAAGTGGGAAGTTGACCCGAATGATAAAGAAGCCGTAAATATTGCTAAGATGGCTGTAAGTGCATATGAAATTTTACGTTCTATATCCTTTTCTTTCCTAATTCCTAGTTCTATTGCTAAGATTGCTTCTCCTTTCCATCATGTATACCATCTAATTTTTACTTTCCTAATTCTTATAGTTGGAGTACATAGAAGAAGAGGGAAAAGGAAATATTTCATTCACCCAGGGAGAAGATGCCCTCACCAAGGCTATGGGAAAAAAGGATCACCGTGGGCGTGTCAAGGCAACAGGTGGAGTTAATGTCGGTTACAAAGTTGCTTTCGGTCCAATAGACCGAAGTAGTAGATGTGGTCATATTGAACCATCACCGGAGGCTATCGAATCAATCAGAGCTTCGGTGAGAAGGGAGTTTGAAGATCAATTAGAGAGAAAGGTGGCGGAGGCCCTCCAAAACCAACTAGCCACATTGAAAGCAACCGGTCAACTAAACACCCTCTCTACCCCCGCACTTGATTCTGCTCTTGTAAGTGATGAGTTTGATGTTAACCGTGCACTCGTAACCTGTTGTCCGAGTTCATCGCAGCAACCACGCGAGCTGAAGGTATATATTCTCTATAGTGCATACACTCAAAACACCCCTAGCTAGGTTTTTAATATTGTACTTTGTAGTGATTTCTGAAATTTTGTAAATTTATTTGTGAAGGCCATAACTCCATGTCGTCTTGCCCTTGAGGATAAAGTTTTGGGTAACAAAGTGATAGTGGCAGATGGTATGGCGTACCCATTGGATGGTTCGTTGCACCAACACTTTAGATCGATGAAGCCTAGTCATTATAAGGTCCAAGTTGATTGTATTTACGACGGACATGATGATGACACTCTTCCGGTACCTACTGGAGATGGATTCAATAACTTAGGCAGGGCTCTTGCTAGTTTTGTGCAATGGCCAATTCACTTGGTGATTTTCGAAGAAGACGAGGTATAAATTTTTTATTATTAATTGTCATTCATTGCGTTATGCATCTTTTTATTTATTATTGCTATTTGCCTACCTCTGTTTTGAATTAGATTCAGAGCCTTGAACTCCTTTGGTTTCTACCTCTGTTTAGGAGTACTCTACTCCACGCCCAACAAAGAAGTCCAGGAGTCAGATTTTTGAAGAGGTGGTTGGTAGCTCCAAAGAGAAGAAAAACGAATTAATTGTCAAAGAGAAGACAACAGAATTAGTTGTCAAAGATAAGACAACAGAATTAATTGTCAAAGAGAAGGCAACACTTGATTTAGGGTCCAAAGAGAAGACAACACTGAAGTTAACGGCCAAGGTAAACCATATGCTTCCCACTCCCCTGTGCTTCAACACTGAAATCAAAACTGAACTTTTCATGCTAGCTTAACATTATTGTTACAGGAAAATTCATGCTCAAATAAGTTGGAGTCGAAATCGAAGTCGAAGAACTCTAATAAATCCAAAGAGATGGTAGGTAGTTGTGATCGTAAAACTGAAGAATCAGCCGCCAAAAGTAAGAAGGAAAATTTGGCAGACGACACAATTCAAGGTCTTGGCCCATCATGCAATTATTTGAAGTTTATCATCAATACGGCGCCCGGTGATGTATATAAAAATACTTCAATCCCATTGCCCGCTTCGGTTTGGCATTATGACGAAGATCGACAAACTTATGTACATGAGGTTGACGTTGAAGAGTTCCTTAGAGGGGCGTGCCTCAACATTTCAGTGATCCAAGTCTATATGATGTAAACTTTTCCATCGATATTTTTGTTTTTGGTTTTGTCAACTATAATAGTTTTTGAAATTTTTGCATTATACATTTACTTTGTAGGTGTTTATTCCACGAACACACCTTTGCATTTGACAACTCTCAGATTGGGTTTGTTTGTCCCGAGGCAATGTCAAGCTCTAGAATCAAGGCCAACCCTCAGGCTGCATCAATGTATTTGAAAGTAGTTTTCAATGCTGAAATTGAAAAGGAGAAGAAGGGTGATCCTAACATTACCAAGTGGTTTTTGATCCCATACCATCAAGAGTAAGTGTTAGAGATTGATTGATATTTGGTAAATAGCTATGTTATTGTTATTTTCATGCATAAGGTTGCAATAACATTTATATATAATGCAGAAATCATTGGATTTTGTACGTGTTAGACCTACGTAGAGGTTGTGCGTATATTTTCGACTCTGCGATAGGTTCCAACCGAGAAAATAGTGCATGGGGAATCTTGTGTTTGTAAGTTACTTTCAATTCTTTTTAAGTTATTTCTTTTCGTGCCGAATCAGATTCATGAAGTTTTACTCAACTTCCAGGGCATACCAAGTGTACAAGTTTAATGATGGGATTTGTCCGAATAGAGCGACTATGCAGGGGTTGAAAGGCTTCCATGTAAAGGTATATCATGCTTACTAATTAGCTTTACTTTTTTTTTGGGTAACTATTACTTGGATATATAATTTATGATTTATCTCCAAATCAGTGTGCTCAACAAGTCGGCGCCCGCGAGTGTGGCTATTACGTTATGAAGTTCATGCATGAAATAGTCACGTTACACCATAACACTGATGAGTGGTTAGATAATGTTCGTTCTTTTACAATATGTTAGTTGAACTACTAATACTAGTACTTTTACGTAGTAGAATTCTTAATTTACAAGTAGCATTACTTATCATGTTACTTATTTCAGGCTTACACTCCAAGAAATGCGCCTTATACCGATGAGGAAATAGATGTGGTTCGTGAGCAATGGGCTAAGTTTTTTACAACCGAGTATTTATTTACTTAGGTTGTTTAGACACAAAGATGGAAGCGTTTATATCTTCATGGATTTGGTAAAGTTCTTTAATTTTTCCATAATTACAAGTCTGCTGGATTTGCTAATTTATTGCTTTGAATACTAATCTGCTGGTCTTGCTGCTGCTGCATGTGAATTCTGATCTGGTGGTCTTTAGAATTTCACTTCCATCTGTGTGTTTCTCCTCTGTTTGCTTCTGTTGCTGCTCTGTATGTTATTGTTTCTGCTTTGCTTCATTTGTTTGCTCGGCACTTGGATTGTGGGGTTCGTTTGCCCCTTAGATACCCTTAAGTTGAATGTGTGTGCAGATGTGCTAGATCTAGTTCACCTTCGAATTGGTTCTCCTAAAAAGGCAGAATGTTGTAGTCTTGTTAGTAACCTAAGCTAGTGGTCATGTGTGTGGTCAAAATTTGCTGTATACATGTGTGTGGTCAGAATATATACACTTAGACTGCATTCTTACAGTGTTATCTTTCAAAACAACTGCTCAGATGCAACTGTGACGAAGATTCAATGTTTTGGAATTGCTAGATTTGCATAGTTTCTCATGTGGCTTTAGTTTAAGTAAAAACAAGCTTACATTGTCTGAGCTAGTAAAAATTGCTGCCAAAAAACTACATATTTTCCCTTTTCTGCTCCTGCTTCTTTATATTTAGCTTCCACAGCTTCTTTCAGCTTCCTTGAAATTGAAACCTTTAAGGGGGAAGCTAGATGTTGTGGTATGTCCTTAACATGACTAATATACATAGTTTTAACTTTCTAAAACTCATTCGAATCTATTTATGCACATTTAAGGCTCATTAGGTCGTTATAGGTCATGTTTAGAGCTAAAATGACATTTCCGCTCCCAACTTTGAACTAAAGAACCTAAGGACTCATTTGATTCTTATTACATGATTAATATGCATAGTTTTAACTTTCTAAAACTCATTCGAATCTATTTATGCACATTTAAGGCTCATTAGGTCGTTATAGGTCATGTTTAGAGCTAAAATGACATTTCCGCTCCCAACTTTGAACTAAAGAACCTAAGGACTCATTTGATTCTTATTACATGATTAATATGCATAGTTTGAACTTTCTAAAACTCATTCGAATCTATTTATGCACATTTAAGGCTCATTAGGTCGTTATAGGTCATGTTTAGAGCTAAAATGACATTTCCGCTCCCAACTTTGAACTAAAGAACCTAAGAACTCATTTGATTCTTATTACACGACTAATATACATAGTTTTAACTTTCTAAAACTCATTCGAATCTATTTATGCACATTTAAGGCTCATTAGGTCGTTATAGGTCATGTTTAGAGCTAAAATGACATTTCCGCTCCCAACTTTGAACTAAAGAACCTAAGGACTCATTTGATTCTTATTACATGACTAATATGCATAGTTTTAACTTTCTAAAACTCATTCGAATCTATTTATGCACATTTAAGGCTCATTAGGTCGTTATAGGTCATGTTTAGAGCTAAAATGACATTTCCGCTCCCAACTTTGAACTAAAGAACCTAAGGACTCATTTGATTCTTATTACATGACTAATATACATAGTTTTAACTTTCTAAAACTCATTCGAATCTATTTATGCACATTTAAGCCTCATTAGGTCGTTATAGGTCATGTTTAGAGCTAAAATGACATTTCCGCTCCCAACTTTAAACTAAAGAACCTAAGGACTCATTTGATTCTTATTACATGACTAATATACATAGTTTTAACTTTCTAAAACTCATTCGAATCTATTTATGCACATTTAAGGCTCATTAGGTCGTTATAGGTCATGTTTAGAGCTAAAATGACATTTCCGCTCCCAACTTTGAACTAAAGAACCTAAGGACTCATTTGATTCTTATTACATGACTAATATGCATAGTTTTAACTTTCTAAAACTCATTCGAATCTATTTATGCACATTTAAGGCTCATTAGGTCGTTATAGGTCATGTTTAGAGCTAAAATGACATTTCCGCTCCCAACTTTGAACTAAAGAACCTAAGGACTCATTTGATTCTTATTACATGATTAATATGCATAGTTTTAACTTTCTAACACTCATTCGAATCTATTTATGCACATTTAAGGCTCATTAGGTCGTTATAGGTCATGTTTAGAGCTAAAATGACATTTCCGCTCCCAACTTTGAACTAAAGAACCTAAGGACTCATTTAATTCTTATTACATGACTAATATACATAGTTTTAACTTTCTAAAACTCATTCGAATCTATTTATGCACATTTAAGGCTCATTAGGTCGTTATAGGTCATGTTTAGAGCTAAAATGACATTTCCGCTCCCAACTTTGAACTAAAGAACCTAAGGACTCATTTGATTCTTATTACATGATTAATATGAATAGTTTTAACTTTCTAAAACTCATTCGAATCTATTTATGCACATTTAAGACTCATTAGGTCGTTATAGGTCATGTTTAGAGCTAAAATGACATTTCCGCTCCCAACTTTGAACTAAAGAACCTAAGGACTCATTTGATTCTTATTACATGACTAATATGCATAGTTTTAACTTTCTAACACTCATTCGAATCTATTTATGCACATTTAAGGCTCATTAGGTCGTTATAGGTCATGTTTAGAGCTAAAATGACATTTCCGCTCCCAACTTTGAACTAAAGAACCTAAGGACTCATTTGATTCTTATTACATGACTAATATACATAGTTTTAACTTTCTAAAACTCATTCGAATCTATTTATGCACATTTAAGGCTCATTAGGTCGTTATAGGTCATGTTTAGAGCTAAAATGACATTTCCGCTCCCAACTTTGAACTAAAGAACCTAAGGACTCATTTGATTCTTATTACATGATCAATATGCATAGTTTTAACTTTCTAAAACTCATTCGAATCTATTTATGCACATTTAAGGCTCATTAGGTCGTTATAGGTCATGTTTAGAGCTAAAATGACATTTCCGCTCCCAACTTTGAACTAAAGAACCTAAGGACTCATTTGATTCTTATTACATGATTAATATGCATAGTTTTAACTTTCTAAAACTCATTCGAATCTATTTATGCACATTTAAGGCTCATTAGGTCGTTATAGGTCATGTTTAGAGCTAAAATGACATTTCCGCTCCCAACTTTGAACTAAAGAACCTAAGAACTCATTTGATTCTTATTACACGACTAATATACATAGTTTTAACTTTCTAAAACTCATTCGAATCTATTTATGCACATTTAAGGCTCATTAGGTCGTTATAGGTCATGTTTAGAGCTAAAATGACATTTCCGCTCCCAACTTTGAACTAAAGAACCTAAGGACTCATTTGATTCTTATTACATGACTAATATGCATAGTTTTAACTTTCTAAAACTCATTCGAATCTATTTATGCACATTTAAGGCTCATTAGGTCGTTATAGGTCATGTTTAGAGCTAAAATGACATTTCCGCTCCCAACTTTGAACTAAAGAACCTAAGGACTCATTTGATTCTTATTACATGACTAATATACATAGTTTTAACTTTCTAAAACTCATTCGAATCTATTTATGCACATTTAAGGCTCATTAGGTCGTTATAGGTCATGTTTAGAGCTAAAATGACATTTCCGCTCCCAACTTTAAACTAAAGAACCTAAGGACTCATTTGATTCTTATTACATGACTAATATACATAGTTTTAACTTTCTAAAACTCATTCGAATCTATTTATGCACATTTAAGGCTCATTAGGTCGTTATAGGTCATGTTTAGAGCTAAAATGACATTTCCGCTCCCAACTTTGAACTAAAGAACCTAAGGACTCATTTGATTCTTATTACATGACTAATATGCATAGTTTTAACTTTCTAAAACTCATTCGAATCTATTTATGCACATTTAAGGCTCATTAGGTCGTTATAGGTCATGTTTAGAGCTAAAATGACATTTCCGCTCCCAACTTTGAACTAAAGAACCTAAGGACTCATTTGATTCTTATTACATGATTAATATGCATAGTTTTAACTTTCTAACACTCATTCGAATCTATTTATGCACATTTAAGGCTCATTAGGTCGTTATAGGTCATGTTTAGAGCTAAAATGACATTTCCGCTCCCAACTTTGAACTAAAGAACCTAAGGACTCATTTAATTCTTATTACATGACTAATATACATAGTTTTAACTTTCTAAAACTCATTCGAATCTATTTATGCACATTTAAGGCTCATTAGGTCGTTATAGGTCATGTTTAGAGCTAAAATGACATTTCCGCTCCCAACTTTGAACTAAAGAACCTAAGGACTCATTTGATTCTTATTACATGATTAATATGAATAGTTTTAACTTTCTAAAACTCATTCGAATCTATTTATGCACATTTAAGACTCATTAGGTCGTTATAGGTCATGTTTAGAGCTAAAATGACATTTCCGCTCCCAACTTTGAACTAAAGAACCTAAGGACTCATTTGATTCTTATTACATGACTAATATGCATAGTTTTAACTTTCTAACACTCATTCGAATCTATTTATGCACATTTAAGGCTCATTAGGTCGTTATAGGTCATGTTTAGAGCTAAAATGACATTTCCGCTCCCAACTTTGAACTAAAGAACCTAAGGACTCATTTGATTCTTATTACATGACTAATATACATAGTTTTAACTTTCTAAAACTCATTCGAATCTATTTATGCACATTTAAGGCTCATTAGGTCGTTATAGGTCATGTTTAGAGCTAAAATGACATTTCCGCTCCCAACTTTGAACTAAAGAACCTAAGGACTCATTTGATTCTTATTACATGATTAATATGCATAGTTTTAACTTTCTAAAACTCATTCGAATCTATTTATGCACATTTAAGGCTCATTAGGTCGTTATAGGTCATGTTTAGAGCTAAAATGACATTTCCGCTCCCAACTTTGAACTAAAGAACCTAAGGACTCATTTGATTCTTATTACATGATTAATATGCATAGTTTTAACTTTCTAAAACTCATTCGAATCTATTTATGCACATTTAAGGCTCATTAGGTCGTTATAGGTCATGTTTAGAGCTAAAATGACATTTCCGCTCCCAACTTTGAACTAAAGAACCTAAGGACTCATTTGATTCTTATTACATGACTAATATGCATAGTTTTAACTTTCTAAAACTCATTCGAATCTATTTATGCACATTTAAGGCTCATTAGGTCGTTATAGGTCATGTTTAGAGCTAAAATGACATTTCCGCCCCAACTTTGAACTAAAGAACCTAAGGACTCATTTGATTCTTATTACATGACTAATATACATAGTTTTAACTTTCTAAAACTCATTCGAATCTATTTATGCACATTTAAGGCTCATTAGGTCGTTATAGGTCATGTTTAGAGCTAAAATGACATTTCCGCTCCCAACTTTGAACTAAAGAACCTAAGGACTCATTTGATTCTTATTACATGACTAATATGCATAGTTTTAACTTTCTAAAACTCATTCGAATCTATTTATGCACATTTAAGGCTCATTAGGTCGTTATAGGTCATGTTTAGAGCTAAAATGACATTTCCGCTCCCAACTTTGAACTAAAGAACCTAAGGACTCATTTGATTCTTATTACATGACTAATATACATAGTTTTAACTTTCTAAAACTCATTCGAATCTATTTATGCACATTTAAGGCTCATTAGGTCGTTATAGGTCATGTTTAGAGCTAAAATGACATTTCCGCTCCCAACTTTAAACTAAAGAACCTAAGGACTCATTTGATTCTTATTACATGACTAATATACATAGTTTTAACTTTCTAAAACTCATTCGAATCTATTTATGCACATTTAAGGATCATTAGGTCGTTATAGGTCATGTTTAGAGCTAAAATGACATTTCCGCTCCCAACTTTGAACTAAAGAACCTAAGGACTCATTTGATTCTTATTACATGACTAATATGCATAGTTTTAACTTTCTAAAACTCATTCGAATCTATTTATGCACATTTAAGGCTCATTAGGTCGTTATAGGTCATGTTTAGAGCTAAAATGACATTTCCGCTCCCAACTTTGAACTAAAGAACCTAAGGACTCATTTGATTCTTATTACATGATTAATATGCATAGTTTTAACTTTCTAAAACTCATTCGAATCTATTTATGCACATTTAAGGCTCATTAGGTCGTTATAGGTCATGTTTAGAGCTAAAATGACATTTCCGCTCCCAACTTTGAACTAAAGAACCTAAGGACTCATTTGATTCTTATTACATGACTAATATACATAGTTTTAACTTTCTAAAACTCATTCGAATCTATTTATGCACATTTAAGGCTCATTAGGTCGTTATAGGTCATGTTTAGAGCTAAAATGACATTTCCGCTCCCAACTTTGAACTAAAGAACCTAAGGACTCATTTGATTCTTATTACATGACTAATATACATAGTTTTAACTTTCTAAAACTCATTCGAATCTATTTATGCACATTTAAGGCTCATTAGGTCGTTATAGGTCATGTTTAGAGCTAAAATGACATTTCCGCTCCCAACTTTGAACTAAAGAACCTAAGGACTCATTTGATTCTTATTACATGATTAATATGCATAGTTTTAACTTTCTAACACTCATTCGAATCTATTTATGCACATTTAAGGCTCATTAGGTCGTTATAGGTCATGTTTAGAGCTAAAATGACATTTCCGCTCCCAACTTTGAACTAAATAACCTAAGGACTCATTTGATTCTTATTACATGACTAATATACATAGTTTTAACTTTCTAAAACTCATTCGAATCTATTTATGCACATTTAAGGCTCATTAGGTCGTTATAGGTCATGTTTAGAGCTAAAATGACATTTCCGCTCCCAACTTTAAACTAAAGAACCTAAGGACTCATTTGATTCTTATTACATGACTAATATACATAGTTTTAACTTTCTAAAACTCATTCGAATCTATTTATGCACATTTAAGGCTCATTAGGTCGTTATAGGTAATGTTTAGAGCTAAAATGACATTTCCGCTCCCAACTTTGAACTAAAGAACCTAAGGACTCATTTGATTCTTATTACATGACTAATATGCATAGTTTTAACTTTCTAAAACTCATTGGAATCTATTTATGCACATTTAAGGCTCATTAGGTCGTTATAGGTCATGTTTAGAGCTAAAATGACATTTCCGCTCCCAACTTTGAACTAAAGAACCTAAGGACTCATTTGATTCTTATTACATGATTAATATGCATAGTTTTAACTTTCTAAAACTCATTCGAATCTATTTATGCACATTTAAGGCTCATTAGGTCGTTATAGGTCATGTTTAGAGCTAAAATGACATTTCCGCTCCCAACTTTGAACTAAAGAACCTAAGGACTCATTTAATTCTTATTACATGACTAATATACATAGTTTTAACTTTCTAAAACTCATTCGAATCTATTTATGCACATTTAAGGCTCATTAGGTCGTTATAGGTCATGTTTAGAGCTAAAATGACATTTCCGCTCCCAACTTTGAACTAAAGAACCTAAGGACTCATTTGATTCTTATTACATGATTAATATGCATAGTTTTAACTTTCTAAAACTCATTCGAATCTATTTATGCACATTTAAGGCTCATTAGGTCGTTATAGGTCATGTTTAGAGCTAAAATGACATTTCCGCTCCCAACTTTGAACTAAAGAACCTAAGGACTCATTTGATTCTTATTACATGACTAATATACATAGTTTTAACTTTCTAAAACTCATTCGAATCTATTTATGCACATTTAAGGCTCATTAGGTCGTTATAGGTCATGTTTAGAGCTAAAATGACATTTCCGCTCCCAACTTTGAACTAAAGAACCTAAGGACTCATTTGATTCTTATTACATGACTAATATACATAGTTTTAACTTTCTAAAACTCATTCGAATCTATTTATGCACATTTAAGGCTCATTAGGTCGTTATAGGTCATGTTTAGAGCTAAAATGACATTTCCGCTCCCAACTTTGAACTAAAGAACCTAAGGACTCATTTGATTCTTATTACATGATTAATATGCATAGTTTTAACTTTCTAAAACTCATTCGAATCTATTTATGCACATTTAAGGCTCATTAGGTCGTTATAGGTCATGTTTAGAGCTAAAATGACATTTCCGCTCCCAACTTTGAACTAAAGAACCTAAGGACTCATTTGATTCTTATTACATGACTAATATGCATAGTTTTAACTTTCTAAAACTCATTCGAATCTATTTATGCACATTTAAGGCTCATTAGGTCGTTATAGGTCATGTTTAGAGCTAAAATGACATTTCCGCTCCCAACTTTGAACTAAAGAACCTAAGGACTCATTTGATTCTTATTACATGACTAATATGCATAGTTTTAACTTTCTAAAACTCATTCGAATCTATTTATGCACATTTAAGGCTCATTAGGTCGTTATAGGTCATGTTTAGAGCTAAAATGACATTTCCGCTCCCAACTTTGAACTAAAGAACCTAAGGACTCATTTGATTCTTATTACATGACTAATATACATAGTTTTAACTTTCTAAAACTCATTCGAATCTATTTATGCACATTTAAGGCTCATTAGGTCGTTATAGGTCATGTTTAGAGCTAAAATGACATTTCCGCTCCCAACTTTGAACTAAAGAACCTAAGGACTCATTTGATTCTTATTACATGACTAATATACATAGTTTTAACTTTCTAAAACTCATTCGAATCTATTTATGCACATTTAAGGCTCATTAGGTCGTTATAGGTCATGTTTAGAGCTAAAATGACATTTCCGCTCCCAACTTTGAACTAAAGAACCTAAGGACTCATTTGATTCTTATTACATGACTAATATACATAGTTTTAACTTTCTAAAACTCATTCGAATCTATTTATGCACATTTAAGGCTCATTAGGTCGTTATAGGTCATGTTTAGAGCTAAAATGACATTTCCGCTCCCAACTTTGAACTAAAGAACCTAAGGACTCATTTGATTCTTATTACATGATTAATATGCATAGTTTTAACTTTCTAAAATCTATTTATGCACATTTAAGGCTCATTAGGTCGTTATAGGTCATGTTTAGAGCTAAAATGACATTTCCGCTCCCAACTTTGAACTAAAGAACCTAAGGACTCATTTGATTCTTATTACATGACTAATATGCATAGTTTTAACTTTCTAAAACTCATTCGAATCTATTTATGCACATTTAAGGCTCATTAGGTCGTTATAGGTCATGTTTAGAGCTAAAATGACATTTCCGCTCCCAACTTTGAACTAAAGAACCTAAGGACTCATTTGATTCTTATTACATGACTAATATGCATAGTTTTAACTTTCTAAAACTCATTCGAATCTATTTATGCACATTTAAGGCTCATTAGGTCGTTATAGGTCATGTTTAGAGCTAAAATGACATTTCCGCTCCCAACTTTGAACTAAAGAACCTAAGGACTCATTTGATTCTTATTACATGATTAATATGCATAGTTTTAACTTTCTAAAACTCATTCGAATCTATTTATGCACATTTAAGGCTCATTAGGTCGTTATAGGTCATGTTTAGAGCTAAAATGACATTTCCGCTCCCAACTTTGAACTAAAGAACCTAAGGACTCATTTGATTCTTATTACATGATTAATATGCATAGTTTTAACTTTCTAAAACTCATTCGAATCTATTTATGCACATTTAAGGCTCATTAGGTCGTTATAGGTCATGTTTAGAGCTAAAATGACATTTCCGCTCCCAACTTTGAACTAAAGAACCTAAGGACTCATTTGATTCTTATTACATGATTAATATGCATAGTTTTAACTTTCTAAAACTCATTCGAATCTATTTATGCACATTTAAGGCTCATTAGGTCGTTATAGGTCATGTTTAGAGCTAAAATGACATTTCCGCTCCCAACTTTGAACTAAAGAACCTAAGGACTCATTTGATTCTTATTACATGATTAATATGCATAGTTTTAACTTTCTAAAACTCATTCGAATCTATTTATGCACATTTAAGGCTCATTAGGTCGTTATAGGTCATGTTTAGAGCTAAAATGACATTTCCGCTCCCAACTTTGAACTAAAGAACCTAAGGACTCATTTGATTCTTATTACATGACTAATATACATAGTTTTAACTTTCTAAAACTCATTCGAATCTATTTATGCACATTTAAGGCTCATTAGGTCGTTATAGGTCATGTTTAGAGCTAAAATGACATTTCCGCTCCCAACTTTGAACTAAAGAACCTAAGGACTCATTTGATTCTTATTACATGACTAATATACATAGTTTTAACTTTCTAAAACTCATTCGAATCTATTTATGCACATTTAAGGCTCATTAGGTCGTTATAGGTCATGTTTAGAGCTAAAATGACATTTCCGCTCCCAACTTTGAACTAAAGAACCTAAGGACTCATTTGATTCTTATTACATGACTAATATACATAGTTTTAACTTTCTAAAACTCATTCGAATCTATTTATGCACATTTAAGGCTCATTAGGTCGTTATAGGTCATGTTTAGAGCTAAAATGACATTTCCGCTCCCAACTTTGAACTAAAGAACCTAAGGACTCATTTGATTCTTATTACATGACTAATATACATAGTTTTAACTTTCTAAAACTCATTCGAATCTATTTATGCACATTTAAGGCTCATTAGGTCGTTATAGGTCAACAACGTACTTAATTATCTCTATAGTCTGCAACTATATCTTTTAATTTTATGCTTCAATGGAATGTAAAGACAATATCGTGAGTGTAAACTTTGGTACTCATATATATTTTCCTTCCATGCAACTTGCAGGCTAGGGATCGAGTCGATTGGAAGAAAGTCAACACGACCTTACTTAAGGTTTGTAATGCATGATCTAAAGGGACCTAAGTGGCTGGATTAGAGACATTTGTTAGATTAGCTCTCTAGCCTTTTGTCTTTAGTTGTTAATATTAGTTGTAATTTGTTAGACTAGCTAGGTGTTTAAAAATTGTAAACATACGTACTATATATACGCTTTAATTTGCTCTGTTGGGTTAATATAAATGAAGTTAATGTAATGATTTATTTATCAAAGATAAGCAGATTCATACCTTTGCTATTTTGGTGTTGATTGGGTACAGGTTTCAATACTCAATGGAGTATATATCTAGTTGTGGTTATTGCCGCCTATTTTATATTTTAAAAGAATTTGGAAAAAAAAAATTAATGTTGTTGAAGGGGGCTTTTAATGTACGCCTCAACAACATATGAATTTATGGCGCCAATGTACTGGTATTGGCGCAAAAATAAGGACCTGTTGAGGGGGGCATTTAAGAAGTGAGCCTCAATAGAGGAGGCTGTTGAGGCGGGCTTCTTAAATGCCCCCCTCAACAGGTCCTCATTTTTCGCTTTTCTGTAGAGGTTGTTGAGGCGGGCTTTTGAAAGCCCCCCACAACAGATCACCTGTTGAGGCGAACAAAGCCCGCCTCAACAGATCACTGAGCTGTTGAAGCTACGTCTGTCGCAGCGGGCCTTGTTCGCCTCAATAAACCCAAAATGCCCCCCTCAACAGGTATTTTTTCCACTAGTGTGCGTCGCACATTAAGCTAGTGTGCGACGCAAATGACTTTCTTTTTTGTCGCCCAAAAAGTCATTTGCGTCGCACCTTAAGCTAATGTGCGATGAAAATCACTTATTTTTTGGCGCCTAAATAGTCATTTGCGTGGCATATTAAGCTAATGTGCGACGCAAATCACTTATTTTTTGGCGCCCAAATAGTCATTTTCTTCGCACATTAAGCTAATGTGCGACGCAAATGAGAGTCATTTGCGTCGCCCAAATGTGCGACGAAAATGACTTCAGACCTTTTACGTTGCACAAATGGCCTTAAAAGAGCGACGTAAATGAACACTTTTCCACTAGTTAATTTTTAATGTGATTATTATAATTGAAGAAAGCTAAAAAAAAAATTGAAAGTTTGGTGATTCCCAAATTACCGTAGGTCATTACAATAACACAAAAATATAGTTCCCATCTAGCCAACTGTGCCAGTGATCATTAACAAACTTTTTTGTTTTTGAGGTAAATCATTACCAAACCTTATTTAAGGTAATTAAATGTATTTTTAGATAACTACCAAACTTTATTTTGGGAATTACTAAACTTTATTTTTGGTAATGAAAAAACTGTATTTTTTTTTAAGGTAATTAACTATATTTTTGGGCAATTACGAACTTTGTTTTGGGAATTACCAAACTTTAATTTAGGGAAAGACAAAACTGTATTTTTGGGTAATGACCAAACTTTATTTTGACAGTCGTCGGTGAACATTTTCCGGTGTGACGGCGGTTGGTGTGGTGTTCCGGACTGATATGCTAATTTAATTAGAGTATGAATTAGTGTTTTTAAATATTTGAGAAATATTTTTTGCAGAAATATAATAAATAAAAATTAATTTTTAAATATTACAAATTATTTAACAAAAATAATAAAAAGTATTTATTGAAATAAAAAAAGATTAAAAAATAAAAAACCATAGTGGTCCTTGAAGGAAATATGTCCTTCACCCAAGATGCATTAGTCTAATACCAAGGTTCAGATTAATTGTGAACAATTAATTCAGTAAGATCAAGTGATCAGAACAGCTGGTTGAAGCAATGCTTCCGATCAGTGAGTTCTAATCCTAATTAGGCCCACAGCTTACTCTTTAATGAACCTATAAGGTCACACCATTGACATGTAACAAATCACCGGATTAAATGAACCGGAAATTCATTTAATAGCTTTTCGGGAATTAGTTCGGAAAAACATAAATATAAGATATGACGTTAGATCGGAATCGTATATCGTATTGCGTATATTCGTAAGCTAGGAGAAACCAATAATCGTATCGTACGACGTTGGACCGTATCGTACGACACGATAAATAAATTGTCAGACGATGATTTATACGCAAGCCGGAGTGCGGTCCACGAGCCGAGTGCGCGAAGCACTCGAGGCCCATGGGCGCGAATGCACACAGCAACAACACGGCAGCGCTGGCCCGAGGCCACGCGACTGCCCGTGTGCGCGCATAGCACAACAGCCCAGGCGCTGCACGCAGCGAGGAAAGGGCGCGGCCCAAAGCCCACTACCGTGCAGGCACATGGCCTTGTGCGTGTGTGTGAGTGTTGCTAGCCGCCTGAGCTTAAGCTTAGTCGGTTGGCACACTTACTTAATAGGTTATTCTAATAACCTAGCACACATGTTTTACACAACTCTAATCAGTTTAACCATAAAAAAAAAAGAGAAAACCCTAAACACTCTTTGTGCCTCCGTTACAACTGTTCTTCCCAAAAGTAAATATCTTGAGTGACTTCTAAGCCATAGATCTCAAGAGGGGTCTGAACGTGTCGGTGAACCAAGTGGAGGAATGACATATGGAGTTCTTGTACGTGTTCGTGACACGTTGAATCTAGGGAAAACACGCTACAAACGTAAGTCTGCATGATCTGTACTTTATACATGGTTCTTGGCTTTGGGGATTATTCCGCTATGTTAATACGTATTTTACTGTAAACCCCAACAATGGTATCATGAGCAACATGTATTTAAAGTACTTATTGGCATGTTATTTGTTTGTGATTAATGTTGAATTTAACTGAATTTTTCGTGAATTTTTCGAATTTTTCTAAGTTATTGGATAGATCGTAGAAAGTATTCTGAATTCTTAAAATGTCGCGAATTCGAGTTTTCTGACCCTAATATGATTGAAAACGGCGTTTTAAGATCAACCCATGAGAACATAATCGCAAAAACATGCCCCGAAGTTCGAGTTTATGGGCGTTTTTGTTAATTAATGAATTAAATTAACAAATTTGGTAACTTTTTCAAATAAATTACTCGACCTAAGAAACTCGGAATTAATTGAAATTTTGCGCTACTGTTCTTGGGTATATCTTGGTATTATGGTAATTTTTTCGGCCATAAATATTAAGTATAAACCCTAATTTGATTTTTCCCTAATTTAATGAATTTTATATCGTAAATCGATTTGTTAATTATTTAGATCTGAAAATTTATTTAGGTGGAAAGGGGAATATGATTTTATGTTTAAATGGCAAATATAAAAATTCATGGATTAAAATTTTGATTGGATTCGTTAATTTTAATCGATCCACTAAACCAAATTTGATAAAAATCTGAAATTTAAAAGTTTAAAACGATTTAAAATTTTGGATTGGATTATCAAACTTATTAAAAAATTTGTTGATATTGATCGTTCGTTAAATTTGAATAATTTGTTAGCCTAGATTTGTTATATTTCAATAATTGGATTGTTTGATATTTAATAAAATCACTCAAAACGTTATTTTTTATAATTAAAAACGAATAATTTTGTTAAAATTATGAAAATAATTTTTCGTGCAATTTCGTTTCGAATATTAAAAAATTGAATTATTTTTTTTATTTTTTTTAAAAAAAGGATCGGATAGTGAGCCACTTGCACGAAGCAAGGGCTGCTGCCCGTATGCGAGACGAATGGGCAAGGCACGCACACGAAGGCAGGCCATAGGGGCGCTGGCCTTGTGCGATGTGCCTGCGGGCTGCTAGCGATGGCGCAAGAGCGTGCCTTGTGCGATGCTTCATGGCCGAGCGCAGCGAACATCAACGAGAGCAGCAGGCAGTGGACATGGGCGACGCGCCTATGCGCTGTTGCGATGCTTCGTGCTTGAGCGATGGGCTTGCGCCCTCGTGTGGGTGCGATGCTACGATGGCACTGCACATCGTTGGGCTGGGCACTCGTCTAGCCCACGATGCATCCGAATATGCAATTTTGCTTCGTTTTATTTCAAGGCCCAAATTTCTGGCTTTGGGCTTAATTTTGCACGAAAGGGCTAACGGTGGACTTTTTTAATATTTTATTTTATTTGACTTGGGCCGGGCCGTGAGTTTAAATATTTTAAATTAAATTGTCCAAATTTAATTTGTTTAAGTGGGATCCATTCAATGAAATTAATTAAAATAATTAATTCTAATTATTTTTAGTAGGGCACCATTATTTTAATTAAATTAATTTTGATTAGAATAATTCTTAGGATTAATAATTCGGAATTGATTAATCTTTTAGGACGCGTTTTACGTGAACGTGTTTTTTAAATAAATCATGTAAATACTTGCATATTTATTTGGGGCATTCGTTTTAGGACACGAATGGATGAATGCATAGAAATTATTTTACGGTTTTTTCATGAAATGCCCCTGAGATTCGCAAGAATGCACCAAATACCCTCGCGTCTTTTGAATCACATAATATACCCCTATTTTTCCGTACTGTTCATGAAATGCACTTGGAGTTAACGGACGTTAGTTCTCCGTTAGCTGCAGTTTACCATTTTGCCCTTAATGCATATTATTCGACATAAATTCCAAATAAAAAAATCTGAACTTATTCTTTTTCTCTCTCCTCTCCCCTGTTCTTCCTCCTGCTCTCTAGTCGCCGGCGGCAGTCGATCTCCACTCTCTGGTCGCTGGCGGAGGCCGATCTTCGATCTCTGGTCGTCGGCGAGCCTAACTCACTATTTTCAAGGCCGATCCTCTTAATCCTTCACCATAAATCTTCTCAACCGTCTGACTTGTTTCCTGCAAATCTTCTCCTGCAACAAATTGTTCATAAAAATTGTGTTTAACAAACCCTAAAATCACCTAAATTCAGGAACCTCAAGCAATCTTGACCGCATAACCCAAATACCCATATCAAACACATGATCAATTGATTCCATGTTCAGATTGAACACTGATCTTATCAATCTTGTGTTATAAAAAGTTGAAAACAACTTCTAGGTATCCTAAAAATCAAGAATTGAGGAGAAAGAAGAGCTTCGATGAAAGGTTCCAGTTCCGGTTTTGGCTTCCGGTTTTACGACGAATGCTTCATGTTTTTCATTGAAATTAAGAGGTAAAACGGGTAAGGAAGATGGAGAAGAACATAAAGCCTTGTGATTTGGTTAAATCTCTGAAAAAGCTCTGGTGTAACTCGAATGTCCATCAATTTTTAAGAATCCCCTTTGTTTTCTCTCTGGTGTAACTCGTTTGCTTTGCTATAAATTGGTTGTTTTAGTGTCTATATATGGTTGTTTTAGTGTTAGCCTATAAATTTTGGTTATAAATTTTGGCATAAAACTTCTTATCTTGACCCTTTTATCTCTTATACAGTTGTACTCTTTCTCTTTTCTTGGATGTACTACTGGAATCCCATAAATTGGCATTCTAATGATTTTTATGGATGGGAAACATTTCGATAGTTATTGTGTTATTGTGTTATGATTTATATGATGTCTGTCTGGAAAGCATAACTGCTTGAATATTAAGTAGTTAGGTACTCATTTGTGTATTGTTGGGGTTCAGGAAAGAGTTGCTCTGTGACTGGCTATTTATGTTGGATATTGAGTCCAATGACGAGTAGAAGTCATCTTCTTGCAATACCAGGATACACTTATCAATAGATTCATTGGTTGTTGTCCTAGAATCCTTGTACTTAATTATCTTCTCATATTGTGCATTGGCCTTTTGGCTGTGATAAAAATATAAAATATAGAACTATGATCTAATCATGATTAAGGAAGGAAAGATTTTGCCTTCAGAGATTACTGTTAAGCTTCTCCAGCAAGCGATGCGGGAAAGTGGAAATGACAAGTTTCTTATTGATGGGTTCCCTCGCAATGAAGAGAACCGTGAAACCTTTGAATCTGTTGTGAGTCCCAGTTTTCTGTATGTTTCACTGAGCTCATTAAATTTTGTTCAACGCCGTGCAATCTCTTTGATTAAATTTCTTATGCGCTGCTGACTGGTATAGCACTAGAATTTGTTCCTTTTTTTTCCAGGAGAGGAGATGGAGAAGCGTCTTTTAAGTAGAAAGAAGGTTCCAAATGCTAAACTTTTCGATCTATGTTTTCTAATTTGATCAGCCAAGTTCTCTCTTGGCCTAATCTGGTTTGTACATGCACTGATTCTTTCTAGCCATGAAGGGTAGGGAAGATGATAACATGGAAGCCATCGGGAAGCGTTTGTTTCTCTTGATGTCTTTGAACTTCAAATAATTGCATGCATTGCTATAATTGATGTCTGATTTTATAGTGGCTTAATTAAACTAGCCGTTAGATTCAGTTCCTGCAATTTGGTTATTTGGTGCAAATAAGTTTACAAATAGGTGTATATTGTGCAATAAATTTATAAATAGGGACATGTGGTGAATTATAAACATGACTTAATGGAGGACTAACGGAAGGTCGGATAAGGGGTATTTGGTGCAAACTTAGGCAAAAATAGGGGTATATTATGTGATTCAAAAGACGCGAGGGTATTTGGTGCCTTATTGAGAAGGTTAGTGTAAGTTGAAGTAGTTGATAGATACTAACATGTGATGTATTGTAGGCCACTTTGCAAAGCATATATGTATTTTCCTCCCAATGATTGTTGAAGATTCACCCCATTCACAATTTTGTTTGCACATTATGCCGCCACAAAGAACACCTAACCAGAATAAAGTCCTCTCGAGATGAGTATGTTTAGTTTGTTTGCCAATATTTTCTAGAACTATGCCATGTCTAAAGTAGAGTGAACCATCTAGATTATTTGAGCACATTAGGCTCACCCACACTACACACTTTATCACGAGAGAGCATGTCATTAAGTAAACTTTGTTGGGCTTAGTAAGCTTTAGGAAGACACCCAAAATATGGTTTCGTATTTTAACTTCTATGTGTGTTTGTGAGGAGGATTGGATGTTGTCACTACCTTTGGTCTGGATCATGATTTTCCTTGCATCCTACTTTGTACATTATGTTGTGATGAGAGACATAAGTGGTCCGAAATCTTAATGTTTTATCCTTGTGTTCATGCTTCAATAGAGCTTCACTTTTTAAGTCTTGCTCGAGGACGAGCAAGAGTTTAACTTCGGGTTGTTTGATGTGCTTGTAATTTTTACATCTTTAGGAGCCAATCATGATATCTTTTGTGTACATATTAGCGTGGTTTAGTTGCATATAGTTGCATTCAAACTAAATCATATTCATTTGCCTTTCTTTGCTTGTTTTCTATGTAGAGATATTCTCTCCCTATATTTAGGTCAAGTCAAAGAAACTCATTGGAATAAGGAGTCACGCTAATCCAAAACAGAGAATAGCCACATCCATAAGGAACGGGCGTTGCCCCAAGGCTTCCTTACTTCCCTCCCATCACCATCTTTAAAGGACTTACATGAATGGGGAGCTAGATATATAGAAGGCACCCACAAGGTAAATTACATGGGCCAAGGAAATTTATGCAAAGGAGAAACTCCCCGGATAGTTTGAAGTCGTCGCAGAAGGATTCGGGAGAGAACTTGCACAAGGGTCAAATTTAACTGCCTATAATTCCTGGTCTACTAAAACTTTTGAGGTGATTCCAGTTGGAGGTTGTATCTTGTCTCTTTATATATTTCCAACGAGTGGTCGCACGTCTTTTTCGACGAGTATAAATGGAGTTATGATGTTTTTAAGGGAAGAAGTACATCGCAGGTCGCTGCATGGACCCTGTAACTTTCCCAAAGTAGTGCAGGCAGGGGCTCATGAAAAATCTACATTTGGGGTCGTTCAACTCTTACACGATCCGTGAAAGACCTGATGAACCCCATGTAAAACCTGACGGCAACCCTACTTCTTGGGCACATGTTCCCCTTAGTATAAATACAAGGCTACCCTTTAGGTCACATGTGTGCAGTGTGTATTAGACCCATTTTTCTGTCATATATTTTCCTTTGGGTTTACACACTCTCACCACTTTATTTCTTTCTAGATTATTTCTTTAATTCTTTAGTTTGTATTTTAATTTCTGATCTTGGAGTAAGATCTTCTCCTTCAATTCAAGTAGTTTATTTTGTTTACATGTTAAGTTTATTCATAGCTTTTATGCATTAGCTTTAGTTTTCATTTCTTGAAATTTACTTAATGAATTGTGGTTAAGTTTCTTAACCCAATTTGGTATGTTCTTGGTGTTCATCCTCGAGTTCATCTTTTAGTTTGATTTTCTTCACCCAAAAAAAAAATCATGTTTTACATGTCTGGTTTGCTTAAATCTTCTAGGTTTGAGATCTACCATGCGTGAGTAGTTTCCTTAGGCCTATGGCTTGGGTTACCCCTAGTAGAATTAGGGTATGATTCTCTTTCTCTTATGCTATTTTATTTTCAATAAATTGTTGTGGTGATTTGGGCCTTTTTCTTATTAGAATGACCATCCGGATGCCTACTCAATGCTTTTGTTCCTACACCCCTTGCGTGACCTTACAGTAGTAACTAGGAGGGCTCTGGGTATTGATAGCCTCGTTCTTATTAGATGTTACTAAGTGGATTCTGAAGTCTAGAGACCGTGACCATCAGGGCTAGGTAGGATTATCTGTTCATCCATAATGATGTTCACCCTCTTAGGATGAAATGCCCATAGGAACATTCTCAATGTCATAGGAGTATTCTGACTATCCGCTGGAAGAAAATTACATTTTAGGAAGCGTGTCTCGCCGGTGAAAGTCGGGTGGCCCTCACTTATAGGGTGCCTATGTCCCTTTCATGTTTTGTAGGGTGGATTGATATGACGAAAGTGATGTGCTTAATGTCATGGGATTATTCTGACTATCCGGTGGGAGCAGATTGCATACCAGGAAGCGTGTCTTGCTAGTGAAAGTCAGGTAGCCCGTATTTATAAGGTGCATAGGTCCCTTTCATGTTTCGATTCATAGTGTAAGAGTTGTGTCTAGCCATAGCTATACTAGGTGGAATCCCTCTTCCCTATCCTATATTTTTTTTTGTCAAATGAGAGGGGGAATATATTAATCATCAAAAAGTTTTACAACCAAGTCAGAAGGCCCAACAAGCCAAAACTGACAGAAACTAACTAGACTAAAACTTAGTCTAAACAAGCCAAACCAAACCAGCTATTTACAACTGAGTTAGCCAAGCTCTATCAGCAGAGCTCACTGTCTTGCTATGAATCTTCAAAATTTTGTGCTTGACTTAAAAATTGAGACTGGTTAACAGGGAGAATCTTGTGGGAGCATGGTGATCCAAACAGCTGAATTCCTAGCTTTCCACACTTGGTAGAGAGCTCCTGCAATAGCAGCATAGTAAACCTTCCTTTTGAAGGAATTCCTACAGTAAGTTCTAATCCAGTGAATAACTTGGAGAATAGATTTTTCTTCTCATTCTAACACCCAGCCACTCAAGGGTACCTTGTAGACACTCCTTGCTATAGGAACAATCAAAGAACAGGTAGGCCCTAGTCTTTGGAGCATCACCACAGATAGCACACAGATTATTGTCACCAATGCCATACTAATACAATATGTTCTTGGTTTTCAGTCTATCTAGTAAAGAAAGAAACATAGTAAATCTGTGTTTGGGGAGAGAGTATTTGTTCTAAACATATCTACCCCATGCCACATTTGTATCTTGCCCTTTTAAAGCAGTATACATCTTTTGTATGGAGTACTTAGTCTCACTCATCCAACCAGAAGAGTGGAAATGATCAGAACATATGTACTTCACTTTGCACATATATTTCACAGGCTAACTAGCAGCAAGGGTAGGGGAGAAGAGCTGCAAGTTCTAATTCTTAATGTAGAGGGCATGAACCCATTTAACTCAGAGATTATCTTGTTTTTGCTCAATAGCCCATGCAAGCTTGCCAATACCTGCTTGGTTCCAGATTGCCAGATTTCTGAACCCAAGACCACCATGATCCTTATCTGTAAACAGTTTATCCCAACTGACATTACCTGGCCTGCTATCATCATACACCCTAACCCAGAGATAAGACTTGCAAACAACATTAATTTTCCTAATAACCATAGCTGGTATGAGGAAGATTTTTCCGCAATAGACAATAATGCTCATTAACAATGATTAATGAGCTGCATCCTCCCTGCAAAAGAGAGGTGTCTAGAACTCCACAATTTGATTCTAGCTACCATCTTCTCAACTAGAACACCACAGTCACTAGCATGGATTTTTCTATAGCTGATTGGTACCCCAAGATATTTGAAAGGAAGAAAATTAAGCAAAAATCCAGAAATGGCTACCAAGGCATCCCTGGTTTGTGAGTCCATTCCACAACAATAAATAGAGGATTAAAGGGTTCACCACAAGACCATTGGTATTAGAGAAGATTCTAAAGCCCTCAAGCATCAGTTGAACTTACTGAATATCACCATTACAGAACATAAGCAGATCATCTGCAAAACACAAATGGTTGAGGCTAACTGATCTGCATCTTGAGTGGAATCTAAACTCGGGGTGTTTGGCTACTAACTTCATATATCTAGTGAAATACTCCATGCATAAGTTGAAAAGGAGGGGAGACAGGGGATCCCCTTATCTCAAACCTCTTCTAGGATGGATGAGAGGAGAAGGAGAACCATTGATCAATATGGAATATTGGGTGGTAGAAAGACAGGTCTTCACCAGCTTCATAAAGAAAGGAGGAAAACCCAACTCAACCATCACTTCTTCAATGAACTTCCATTCAACTGTGTCATAGGCATTTTTTAGGTCAAGTTTCATCATGTTGCTTGGTCTAGTGCTCCCCCTGGTGTAATGCTTGACAATATCTTGACACAGTAAGACATTATGTAGAATTCATCTACCAGCCACAAAAGCCCCCTGATTAGGGGAGATAATATCAGGTAGCACTTGACTGAGTTTTTTACATAATAACTTAGAGATGCATTTATAGAGGACAGATCAGCAGACAATGGGTCTGAAATCACTCACAGAAGCAGGCACGGTAATCTTAGGGATCAAAGAAATTTATGTGACATTGATCTCCTTCAGCAATTTCCCAGTTAAGAAAAAATCCTTAACTTCCAGACACACCTCATCTTTGACAATAGCCCAAGCAACCTTGTAGAACATGTTATTGAAACCATCAAGCCTTGGGGCTTTGTTGTTTGGTGTGGAATTCAGAACACTCTTGATGTCATCATTTTGAAAATAGCAGATAAGTGAATCCTTATGGGAGTCAGTCAGCATGGGGCCTTGATCTATGATGACACTGTTGACTTTTATCCTATCCATCTTGCTTTCACAAAAAAAAGAGGAATAGAATTGAGTGAAAGCATTCTAAACACCCTCAAAAGATTGAATCCACTCACCAGCAGCATTGTGAATTGAGTTGTGTTGTTCCTTCTTCTATGTTTAATACTCATATGGAACAGTTTAGAGTTTTCATCCCCCCATTCAAACCACTGGATCTTAGCAGATTGGTGTAGGAAAGAGAGATAGTTGGCATGTGCCTCCCTGTACTTCCCCCCAGCAATTTTTTTAGCAGTAGCCAAATCACTATTAGTGGGATCATTATATAACTCCTATTGTGCTTGCAGGAACTCTTGATGACACTTCAGACTTGTTGCTTCTACTATTGAAAACCCTGCTTTGTTAAGAGCTTTCAGATCATTCTTTATCCATTTAAGCTTCTTAATCACCCTAAACATATGGCATCCATGAACCCTCTTCTCCCAATTAGTCTGAACCAGGGGAAGAAAAGCTTTAGAGGTAGTCCACATGTTATAAAATCTGAATGGTTTCTTGGAAAGAGAGTCATTATAACAACTCAAAATCATGGGGCAGTGATCATAAGTGTGCTCAGGTAGAAATGTGGCTTCAACAGTAGGGAAAGTATCCTCCCATAGAGCATTGGCTAGAACCCTATCTATCCTAGAGAAGACTTTACTGCTCCCATCTTGTTTATTAGTCATGGTGAACTGTCTTCCCATGGTTTTGACTTCAGTTAGGCCACAAGCAGCCATTCAATCCCTCATAGGTTGAATCTCAGAGAATCTAACAGGGTTCCCTATTCTGTCTTCCATAGACATTATGGAATTAAAATCCCCCATGATTACCAATGGGTCTTGAATAGTACCAGCTAGAGTTACTAAGTCACTCCACAGCATCATTCTATCCTTCCTATCAGTCATGCTATAGATGAAGGTACCATAGAAAGAGTTAGCACCCTTAGGAGAGATGTGACAGTGTATGAGTTGAGAACTCATACTTTTGATGTCAACATCAAACACATCAGAGTCCCACCCCAAAATAATTCTACCACTTGCATGGTGACAAAGATTAGTGGTAAAGCACCACTAAGGACAAACAGTAAGGTGAAGAGCACCCATCTTTGGAGCCTTTACCTATGTTTCTAGGAGGCTGAACATTTTGATTTGGTGAGTGTGGAGAAACCTCCTCACCTCGATCTAGTTGCTTGTTTCTTCTTTTCAACTCCCTCACATTCCAGCAAGCTATATTATCCATTAGACACAGGGGAATCCCACCCCTGGTCTAATGAACCTGCTACAGTAGAGCCATTACTCCTGTGTGATTCAACCTCACCCCCACCATCATCAAGAATATGGAAGTTGTTCCTTGTTTGCACAGGTTTCAATTCTTGACACTTTTGCCTACTTAACCCACTAGCCATGGTAAAACCTTCATCATCAACTGTGGGGTGTTGACTTTGTTTGATTGTTGGTGGAACAATGTCAACAATAGGGGCACTAGTAGGTTTTGATGACTTCATTACGCAAACTTTTTGGAACTGTGTAGGTTTTTTGTTGTGATTACGGGAAGCAACCTTATGGCATATGACCTTACAGACAGTGCAAACTAGTGGAATCCAGTCATATGTAACTGGATGACCTACCAATCAACCCTTCTCATTCAAAAACTGGACCCTAGTTGGAAAATCCTGATCCATTTGAACATCAACTAACACCCTTGCAAACATCAACTTATCCATATTTGAGGTGGCTTGATCAACTTTGATGGGAACACCAACTTGACCAGCTATCTTGTAAAGACTTTTTTCCCCCAATATTTGATATCTAATCCAAGGAGTTTGATCCAAATAGGAAGGGTTTTGATGGGTTCTTTAGCACAATTAAGATCAGGTGACCATGGTTTGATGACTAGGGGTTTGGAATCAAAAAATTGAGATCCACCTTTTTACACTTTCTCAAAGTTCTCCATAGTCAGGAATCTAACCAAGTAAATCCCCTTCCCAATTAAAGAAACCTTGTCCACCCCCATATTCCCCCAAATTCGATGCATATAGCCATCCATAACAAATATAACAAACAATCGAAGATTGCCAAAATGTCACCTCATCAACAATATCATCCTGTTCAATTTGCACAGGGATCGGTCTAGTGTTAGAATCAAAGAATTTATAATTTTATGTATTATGGAAAGAATCTAAAATAATATGCTAATAGTAATTTGAAGAATATATCCTAAGCATAGAAAGAATTATAAATTTTGCGCTATCAACTATTTTTTAACACTTAATATCTTAATGATAATAAAAAATTGAAGATATAATGATTATTACAATCTTTATTTAATGACTTGAAATAATTACTACAATAATAGAACAAATAAATTATGTGTTATTGTAACTATAGCCGAATATGAATTTCTTTATTTTCTTTCTCTAATTGCTCTTACTAGACCGAATATTTTGGGAGATTGTGTATACCATTTAAGTACATTTTATGTCAATCAAGTGTTAAAAAATAGAGTTCAACAAAGCTACATGCATGAAAATCCAATATTGGGTCAGATATCCAATATGAAAAACATGATACTTGATCCGGTATGGTAATAGGATACATTCTTAACTAAACATGTATTTCTTATTTGGTGTGGCTCATGGTTTTTATTGTATCGAAAAACTTGGGAGATTGAGTATAAATTTTATTACATTTTATGTCAAGCAAGTGTCAAAAAGTAGGTTTAGCAAAAACTACTTGAATAACCGAAAGCCTATCAGAGATCAGATTTAAAAAATAGGATACCTTGAAATAGTTAGTATGTGTAATGTTGTGTGTTGGCAAGTATAATGAGGAATATAAACTTACACACGGGATAACTTTAGTAATTAATTTTTTTTTCTTTTCTGTTATTTTTCCAATTACTAAGGATAAAACTTGATTTTATGCTACATCATTATAAAAAAATTAATAAAAGAAAATTAAGTAATAATAAAATAAAATTAGTGGCATTTGTTCGTTGCATGGGAACTTACCTAGTTTCACAAATTCTTATTTGCAAGTGGTGTACAATAAATATTGTACTCTGAGAAAAAGTAACTAAAGTATTAAAAAGTTAACTTTATATATGCAAAAGTTATCTATTTTTTAGTGATAACATTTTTAAATTTAATAAAAATTTCTTCAAAATCACTAATAGTGAATTAAATTAATCATTTAACCATTCAAAATATTTTTCTATCAACTTTCTTTTATAATATAAAGTTAATCAAAACATATTAAAAGGTACAAAAAAAATTAGGTAAAAGTTACAAAAAGCAGGGTAAAATATATATTGGTGTTCAATAAATTTATTGTACACCTTATGCGTGAAAGATCTTGTGTGATTGTTTGGTTGACAAAAACGTAAGTAGATTATTTCTTACTAAATAAAATAGAGTAAATCGTTTACCAAGATTCCTTTAAATAAGTGAAACTTTTCATGGAATTTACTTTCCATGAGCAAACAAACTATATTTCTAAACTCTTATACATGGGAAAACATATTCCTAGAAAATCATACTTCTTACGACCAATCAAACAACAACTAAATTTAACTAAAGTTATTCCAATGTCCTTAGATCATCCTTATTTTTTCCAAACTTAACTTATCATAATTTTATTTGAATTTAACTGAATATATTGAAGTTGATATTTCTACAATAAGTGAAAATAAGGTTGGTGTGGCTTAAAAAAGAGAAAAAAGGGGATAAAATAAGGTTGGTGTGGCTTAAAAAAGAGAAAAAAGGGGATGTATTTGCAAAAGTTATAGGAATGTGAAGTCTTTGTTCTAGGCAGAGATGCCTACTCCTCAACGAGGGAGGCTACATCGCTGGTAACCAGCGACACAATTACTCCATATCCGGGGTAAAATGGTAATTTCATCTCATGAGTTGAAAAGTCAAACAAAGTACTACATATGAGCAAAAATGACAGTAATTAGTACAACAATGACAGTATTTTAATACAACAATGACAGTATTTATGCAAACGATGACAAAACTTATATAACACTTGTATACATACTTTTACCCATTCATTTAATATGCAATACTTTTATCCATTCATTTAAATGGTCTCTTTACTTTTTATATTTCATTACAGTTGTATACATAATTTCCTTTTTTTGGGTGATTGTGACAGTATTTTAATACAACAATGACAGTATATATACAACATTGACAATATTTATATTAAAAATGACAGTATATAACAAGTTCACAACACTTTTACACATTTATTTGAAGGTGGGCCATGTTTCCAATTTATTTTATTTTTTAAATTGGGTATGGGGTGCTTATTTCGCTGGTTACCAGCGATGTAGACAACCTCACTCCTCAATGGCTCTATATCTACTTTCTATCTCTTTCATTCTCTACCCATTTCTGTTGTTTATATTCAAGATTATTTGAGAGATCGATTTTGAGTGGCATCCATTAAATAATGCTTCCATGATTAAGATGTTGACCTCATGATACATTACAAAATCCTCTATGTATGTTGGACGACCACTTCCTACACGTGTTTCGGGTCTACCATCACCTTTTTGTATCATAACTTCTTCTACTTCCACATTTTATTTATTTACTAGTCATTGGCACGTACGATGCATGTGTCTGTCAAATCGCTTAACTTCTTAATACAGAGTATAACTCTTCATTGAAAAAATTCGGGTTTTCCATATTGTATCCTGGTAATATATTGGTTCATACGTTGTACTAATTTTTTTTTAATATTCAATGTTGTACCCTTGTAGTTTAAGTAAATCAACTTTATCCCAGCTGCCAATACATTGTTAACAAGATTCATTACTTTTTACTAAAAAAAAGGTCAGGATTTTTCTATATTAACATTGAGTTAACAACGAGGATCAAGTTGATTATAACATAAAAAAACCGTGATTTCTTTAAAAAGTAACAGAAGATGCTAACATTGTGTTAACAACAAAAATAGGTTAATTTCATTTAACAAGTTTAGGGATACAATGTGGACATTTTCAAAAGCATGAGTACAGCATAGAAATAAATAAATAAAAAGTTGGGTATAACGTAGAAAACGTAAAAAAAATCTTATTGTTATTGTAATTATTTTTAGGTCTATAATACTTATTCCGTTTGGAAATAGTTGCACCACTTTAACTTTTAGGTTTGCCAACTCACAACTTTAATCGTTAATATATCTAATTATCAATTAGTAAAATTAATTTACTTTTTTTGATAATTTGAAAAGTTGACATTGAGACTAATCAACTACTTTTTATACATATATATATATATATATATATATATATATATATATATATATATATATATATATATATATATATATATATATATATATATATATATATAATATGAAGGGCAGTGGTGGATCTAGGAAAAATGTTTAGTGGGTACAAAATTAAAATATATATATTTTAGTGGGGTCAAATAGTTACTTTACTAATAAATTTTGAAGAAAATCCTAAAAATTATAAAAAAAATTATCAAAATTTCACAATTTAAGTGGGGTCAATTGACCTCTCTATTTCTACATAGCATCCCCACTAATATGGGACGTGTATAAAGTGAAAGTGGTGTAACTATTTTTAAACGGAAAAAGTAGTAAATAAACACATAAGGTCATCAAAAGTCACCCAAATAATAAGCAACCAATGGCCCAAAGCCCCTAGGATATTCAACAATACACACATCATCTCTTTGTTAAAGAGAGGATACAAAAACTCATTCAAATGCTTTCCTTATACGAAGAACACATGGATCGGATGGATTGCTAGCTGACCAGTGGTCTAAAATTGAAAAAAAAAAAAATACTCCCTCCGTCCTAGATTAGTTGTTACCCTTTCCTTTTTCATCCGTTCCAAATTAGTTGTTACACTTTTAAATTAGGAATGACCCCACAATTATTATATTGTCTCTCTCTTCCCACTAAAACTTTTTTGGTCCCCACACCCTCTCTCATTCAATTAAAAAAATACTCCACTAACTCCTATCACATCTACTTTTTCAATAAAATAACAATTGATAACCAAACAAGCACTTATCACCTAAAACTTTGTGCAAAGGTAAGTGTAACAACTAATTTGGGACGGAGTGAGTAATACTTTTTAGTTTCAGCCGTAATAAAAAAGCCAAGAGAAGGGTAAAATGGACAAAGAAATTACGCAAAACCAAAGGAGATCAGTCGGCTTTTTTAAGATGTAGGGATAGGGATATAAAGAACTATCCCACGTTATGTTGAATTCAATTCCTTAACGATTCTAAATCTCTATTTTTTATTTTTTTTAAAAGGGAAAATACACGAAAGTTAGGAAAGTCTTCTCTCAAGACTGTAACCTAACTTATCTAAAGAAATAAAATAAGAAAATATGATCTCTAGGTAAGGGTCAATATCTTGGTGTGTCTGAACTTGGTGACCTAAGGAGGCAACATAATCAGCCGCACGATTGGCTTCCCGATACACATGACGAGAATCAACATGTTCGAAGTGAGACATCATTTTCTTTATATCATCCATTAACAATCGAATCCTAACACTTATAAAGCTTCATACTTGCATTACTATCCACACAATAGTGATATTACATATATGCCCCCAATTTTAGTGTATTTTCGTTTATTGTCTTATTCTTAATAATAGTGTGCATCCATTTTTACCCTTACTCCTCTCCTTGACATGTGTTCACCAACTATGGACTTTTATCCTTACCCTTTTTTTGCAGAAGGTCAGGGGTTCGAGCTCTAAGTCATGCAATTTTGCTTTTCTATATTATTTTACAAGTATTCTTTGTGGAATTATTGAGGAAAAATAAACTTTTTTTTAGGGAACTTATAAAAATTACGAAATATCTATTTTTAAACGGTTTTTTATTTTCTTTATTATTTTTTCTTATATTCTTTACGATTTACAAAAATGAATTAAATTGTTCGGCCCCTGTCAAGATGGGTTCCTGGCTTCGTCCCTGCCCGTCGCAAAATCCTGTTGCGACGGGGCTAACAACCAAACAAAGACGGGAACAACCGTCGCAAATGTCTTTTACAACGGGTTAACGATGACATTTTACATTAATGACGGCCCCCTTTTATGACGGGTTCACTACAAGAAATCCCGTCATTAATCAACGATTATTGACCTTTAGTGACGGAATTTCTCGTCGTTAATGGTACAATTTCTCGTAGTGATAATTGTAGTCTTATACTCCTACACACATCGTAAAATACATAATATTATAATTGTTGTACTTACTACTTTATGGAGTATGTAGACTTGTAGAGTGCATAGTATTCTAAAGAAAGAAAAAATTACAAAAGTTTACGTGAAGAAGTTGCATTATTTTCATGATAATTACTTTTGTGCAGTACTATCAATGGATTTTTTTTTATCCATCCTTATAAGTAAATGTCATTATAACTCGTTGACCAATAATTTATTTTGTATATGAGTACACTAAATTTAATTATTTTCTTTCCCTCAAAATAGTTATTCCATAATTATAAAAAAATATATATTTCAACAAAATATTTATTGAATTTAACTTGTTTGACCACAAACGTCGAAATATATATAAAAAAAATCAACCAATTCAACTTGAATTTCCAAAGGAATATACCTTGTATAATTTCCAAAGGAATATATATATATATATATATATATATATATATATATATATATATATATATATATATATATATATATATATATATGTTTTCTCTAACACCCATTTTTCTGCTCATCTGAAATTCTAGATTAGCCTTGATGTGGCTGAGTTGGTTGTTCATGACTCCGTAGAAGATTGGGGAGATGGGGGAATTATGAATTGTCTAAAGGTAGAGATGAGCTCTCGTCCAGAATGCATACCCAGTTTTTTGGAGCTCCTGAAGATTCATCCCGAGGTATACATATCCACATTGTTTCTGTTTCCTCTTGTTGAGTTGTTGACTTGGGCTTTGTTCTTTCACTAGAAGAATTTTTTGTGATGATTTTATAGGGATTGGGAAGAATTAACATTAATGATTGTAAAGGGGGAGCCTTCAGTTACAGATTAGAGGTGTAAATGGGTCGAGTCAAGTATTATCATGTTCATGTTTAAGCCTATTCAATTTAGTTGTGTGTACAAGGCTTTAAGCCTGAGTTTGGGTTTCAGATTGATCTCCAAATCTCGCTTATATATCATGAGTGATTATAAGGGGGGGGGGGGGGGGGCTAGGTGTGTAAGCGAGTTGAGTCGAGTATATTATGTTCATGCGTAAGTTTTTCTAGCGTAGTTATGTTTTTAAGTCTTTAAGCTCGAGATTGAGTTCCAAATCTTGCTGAAATTTAGCTCATTTTTTGATTCAGAATATTCCAGCTTAGTGTGTTTATCACTTGTATAACTTTACATATTCAAAATGCTTTTATAGGTTGTTGGTTGGCATGAACGTGCATGATCTGTGCTCGTTTTGGTTTGTTATATTTGCATGATGTCCTATAGAAAATTTGCATATTACATTGTTGTAATATCAATTTTTTAATTGTTAATGATTTGTCAGTTCTCTTGTAAAGAATGCTTGCAGTTCAGGTGTTCACCTATTGGGTGTCATTCAGTAAAGCTCTATTATTGTAGTCCTGTATTTTTTAGAACTCTCTGATCATTACCTTTACTATCATTACCTTTACTAATCAAGAGCCTTCATTTGAGCTATTTCCAAATGATCAGGTTGTGTATGTTTCTTATGTACTATTTTGATTCGTTTGGGTAAACGTGTTCAAATCCGGTAGGAATTTGGTATTGTAGCCTTGTAGTAGGTGTTTTTTTAGCGATACAACCTTTAGCTAATATTTTTTTGGGGAGAGGTTCCATTTTCAATAATCCTGAAGCTAGGTTGCACCTAATTTCTAGGAATTTTTTATAACAATTAATGACGGTAATCTTGATTTTCCATTAAACTCTTCCTGTTTTATTTTGAAAATTAATCATGGAATGCTTTTATCTGTATATAATATATAATTAGTTTTTGTGGTCTTCAATAGCATTTTGATTTGTGTTTTAGGGATCTGGAGTTTTTTTATTCAATTTAAGAATTTGTTTGTTTCTTTCTTTGTGTTTTAGGGAGCTTGAGTTTTTGTATTTAATTTAAGGATTTTTTTTTTGTTTTCTTCTGACCTTAGTTGCTGCCATGCGCCTACAAATCCCAGTAGTAGTAGTAGGTTGGTCACGAGATTCAACAACATCCAGATACATCCAAGTACTCTTCTTCGGGTTTAAGATTGAAGGACATTACCTTCTTTCCTCTAAGTATTCAAACAAGAAGACCCGTAGTGCCTTTATTGCTGCGGTTTTTGCTATGCGAAGATATTATGCTCTTTCTGCCGGCCACGATCATATCAGAGTGTCACGTACGATAGAGACACTTTACTAGACTTGAGTACTTATTGTGCTTCTGTCAGGATAAGGATTGTATCTTGTATTCCTATACTAGATTCGCTCCCGTGTGATGCACGGTTTTAACCAAAATTCTTTGTTAAGATTTATATAAGAAGATATATCATCTACATGCATTGTTAATTGTTAGTTGTTAATATTCTTATTGAAGTTAGATTAATCGAATGTTATAAATCCTCGATAAAAAAAATGTTTGACATGATCTCTTTGATTATTTTATTTATTTAACCTATATGCTAAACTAACTTAAAGAATAATAGTAGCAATTTATAAAACATATACTTCTTAGATGATAAAATGAAATTTGAATTAAGACATCATGTATTTGATCATTATTTGAAACAAAGCTTTTGTCTAAAAATGCGAGTAACAAAAGTTATATTGTTAGAGTGGTAGTTAGAGAACGTATTACCTTATTAACACAAAGATCATAGGTACAAATTGATCTTAGCAATCATTAATTTTATCGTGTTCCTTAAAATCGTTATCATTAGTTCATTATAATTAGACCATAAGACACAATGTTTATCTTGTTTCATCGGGCTAATTAACTTCAAAATTATAATTTTGATTGGGTTAAGTTGCACCCTCACATTAACCAAATTTGTACCAAGACATTTGAAAATAGCCAAAAAAATCCAGTCACAAAATTTAGAGGCAGTCCAAGCTAAAGATTACAAAAGAAGAAAGACCATTAGTCTCTTTATCGATGTCAACATTATAACTATTCTTATCAAGATTTTTAATGTCCTGCAACTCCATATCACCCTCAGAAAACCAAAATTAAAAAGAAAAAGCCCAGCCGAAAAAAATAACAAATTGAGAATTTGAGATAGAAATCTATAAATAATTCCCAAGAAAACTAAAAAAATAGAAGTAAAAACTGAAATTAAGTAAAAGTTAAAACGAAACTCATTTCAGGAACAAAACATCTTCTCTGTATTTCAAAACTAATACATTTAAATTAGAAAAAAAAAGAGAGGAAATTTTCTCACAAAACCCAATCTTTTCCTAGAAAAATTATAGTCAAGAAATAATTGACCTTCAAGGATCCACGACCTGCGATATTCACCAAATTGAAGTTTAAACAAAATTTAGCAAAAATAATACCAATAAACTGAAAAAAGGAAAAAAATATCCAAAATAAGATCGTTGGAACTGTAGTCTCCGGCGCAGCGAGATTGTGCCTGATCTATCCAGATGAAAAAAAAATCTCAGTTCATTCCCTAAATTGGATATTGTGCTTGAATTTGCAAAATAATTTGTAAAGTATTTAATTAAAAAATTAGAAAAGTTTGATGTGGTAAGATATGATCCTATACTATAGCTTGAATTTTCATTAGATATTTGAGGAAAAGGAAGTGAAAATAATGGACATGGAGAATTGCAGAGGGAGAAGGGGAATGAGCAGTCACTTCAATTCCCAAAATAAAGAAAGAAACAGTTGTGTTCTACTCCTTGAATATTGTCCAGTAAGAGCCAAATACTTCACAATCCATATAACACACGAAAAAGAAAAAAAAAACTCGGTAAATATTAAGTTTAGGCAGGAAAATATTAAAGGAGAGAGTGACATGTGTACAGTTTGGAGGGAAGGATGATGTCAGCGGTATTTCTTTTAATAATAGTTATAGATGCTGCAAGCTTTTGGAGACAAAATGAAGCATTGGCAAACGCATGTTCAAATACCTATAAATGTGGATTCGAATCCTAGGTTGGCTATCCAGAATGGGAAAAACCAAAAAAACAATGTAATCCTATTTTTTTTGTTTTAAGAATTACAATAAGATTTTATTGGATAACGTAATGTAACTAGTACAACGCATAATAGCATGTGTGTGAGGGGGTCGAAAAAGCGCGAGGCTAATGCGTGACCTCGTCCCTCGTGGGTGTGACGATTCTTTTTATTCAATCAAGTGTAATTGGATTTACTGTGAGTATACACCCAATTGACTAGTAATATAGGAGTCGCCATTCAGTTTTTAACGACAATGAGAAAAACTGACAAAACCCGGTTATCGTGACATAAAGGGAGTGCAATTATGTTTGACCACGACGGCCGTAGGTTCCCTTGTGATCTCTGGTGTGGGGATCTCTCAATATACACCCGCAAGGTAGAGATTGAGGGTTCGGGGGACTGTAACTACCGAGAGGAGTACTTCGCTCGTCGATAACTCCAGAGGCAGGATATCCTTACTAGCTCAGCATAAATAATTGAAGGGACATGCATTAACTATTAAACTAATCTGAGTTGATTTTAGCAATATGCAACATATAACACTAATTCGATCGTGATTATCTGATTTAAATAGCATTAAGGGACCTAGCATGATAATCCGATTTCCCAAAAATATTATATTTGTTAGGCGTGATAGAAAAATCAGATTAGGTTAGTTTAACAGTTCATAAAAAGGGCGAGGAAAGCAGTTAAATCATCGAAAAGGGACACATTACGACGCACCCTTGAGAGGTGCGTCACGGTTCTCAGAAAACTAACCACTTTGACTTTGCTATTTCTCCTTTTTATTTAACGAATCTCAATTATGGGACAGGATACGTTCTGTTCGATTTATGGATCGATTGCGACAGAACGCGTGAACAGTTTCGCAGCGAGAGGCTTAGGCTAAGGGTTGGAGTCAATACTCAGAATATAATTGTGTGTTGTTGTTCTTTCACGTCGAATTTAGGGGCCTATTTATAGGGAAGAGTTCGTGGAAAGATAGAATTGCAGAGTTCTAATCCACAAAGAATTAGGAAAAAACACGTACCCAGGTATTTTCAGCGCCCAGGCCTGGGCGCCGAAGATTTCGGCGCCCAGAGCCAGGCGTTGAAAATAGGGTCTGGGCTGTTTTCTTTAGTCAGATTCGGATTCCTGAAATCCGTAGAGTTTGAGATTAATTCGAGTCTTTTAGCGCGTATCAATTTTATGACGGAATGCGTCTGGGCCCGTTACGAACTCTAGGCTCGTTAGGATTTTAATTAATACGTAACTTTTATTTCTGAATCATATTAGGAATAGGATTCTCGCAGTTTTCTATCTCATTTAGGATTTATGTTGGAATGCAACACCTAATTATGACAGGTTTCTATCTTTTATGATTTGCCACTTTTAGAAGCTACCTTTTACGGCAGTTACTAATTTTAGCAGGTTTCCATAAATAGCAGGTTTCGGGTGAAATGAAATGGGGAATCGAGATTCGTTTATTTTATAGGAGATGCGTTGTCAAGTGGAGATTTACGCTTTCATCATCGAACCTTTCCCTTGCGGGAACGGGGACAATAGTAGGTGTCTACAGTTAGCCCCCACTTTGACTGAGTCTTGGAGTAAGACGATGGTCAAAGTATTAGACGGAGTGCGTCACACAAGCCATGGTGTATGTGACCTGTTTTGCGAGGGTCTCACGAGCCCCCGAGTGATAACATTTGACTTAAGGGTCATCACTTGAAGTGTCGGCATATCCCTCACGTGTCATTGGGATTTGTCAACTGATAGTATAGAAATTTCCTCACTTTGTCATTGGAAGGATCTAAAGGTGCGTAGAAACTCCCTCACTTTGTCATTGGGAGTAGCTACAGGTTTTTTCGAAATTAAAGCTGTAAAGTGTAATTGGGCCTGGCCAAGCCCAATCACGAGGTAAAACGTTTTTAAAGATTCTCATTTTCAGGGCTAGCTAAACGAGAAAACCCCCTTGTTTTTATAGGACGTAAAACTAAGGAAAATCCAGCACATCGTTCTTTTTTGGAAAAACGGAAAACCAATCCTTTAATTTTTGGAAAAAGGGAAAACCGAAAAAGGTTATCGCTGCAGCGACTAAGGACCTGCGCGGTTAGTGACGCAGACCCCGCCCGCTGAAGGTGGGTGAGCCTGTCCGCTGAGGGTGGACGCCCCGTCCGATAGAAGTGGACGAATCTGTTTTGATGTTTTGAAAATAAGGACCTACGCGGTTTGTGACGTAGACCCCGCCGGCTGAAGATGGCGAACCTGTCCGCTAAGGGTGGACACCCCGTCCGATAGAAGTGGACGAATCTATTTTGAAATTTATTTTGCTTTTTTGAAAATAAGGACCTACGTGGTTTGTGCCGAAGACCCCGCCGGCTGAAGATGGCGAGCCTATTTTAAATTTGAAGATTTTATTTCTTTCGAAAACTGAGGACCTGCGCGGCTAGTGACGCAGATCCCGCCCGCTGAGGGTGGGCGAGCCCTGTCCGCTGAGGGTGGACGTCCCTGAATTCGTTTTCTTTTTGATTTGGGAACTCGCGCGGTTTGTGACGCGATTCTTTGCTGACTAAAGATGGGCAAGTTCCTATTTCTTTGGTTCTTTGGATTTTTTTTGAGAATTTCTTTATTCATTCTTGCAAGAGCGAATTCTTTCGAGGGGTGCTCGAATTTAGTTGTAACCTGAACGTGGGCTGACAACGTGTTCAGACGGATCTTTGTCTTGCGACTGTCCGCTTTCGCGATTTTGAGCTAGTCTTTACGGCTCGACTTGGTCTTTGATCAGAGGACCGTGCACAAGCGTCAGTGACGTCCTTTCGATGAGGTCGAATCCTATTGTTATTCTTTTTTGAGATATCCAAACATGATATGGTGTATGGCGCAGTCCGGGAATGTGATTTTGATCGCGCGCTCCTCGTTGGAGTCTATTTTTTTCGCGAGCCCCCAAGCACTGGGGCTCGTCGGTTGTTTTTCGCATCTTGTAATCATGTTTCGGGTCATGCTCGTATGTGCGAGCGACCTTCTATAGTAGTGTGCTACTTTTAGCGAAGCCGTGGAGTGCGACTTTAGTTTTCAGGCGACATCCGGTTTTATCTTGGCCCGGATTAACCCTTTGACAGACAAACATTTTTTATTTGGAAAACCAATGATACATATTTTTGGTGTTTCGAAGAATGACCATGATATTTAACTTGCTTTTTTTTGAAAGTGTACATAAGCATTTTCTGAGACGAGTCTAAGTTTCGACCAAGTTTTAATGTCATTATTTTTTTCTTGCTTATTTGGGAACTAAAGGTGCTTTGGGCTTGATCCTACTTGCAATAGGGCCTCGTGTTTTAGCAACACGGTCATAAGTCCTTTCCTGTTCCGTGTTTTGTGAAATCTGGGCCTTGGGCTGCATTTTCAGCGCCCAAGTTCAGGCGTTAAACATTTCGGCGCCCAAAGGTGGGCGCTGAAAGTCCTTTCCTGGTAATATTTGATTTTCGGATTTCTAACACGTTTCCGAATGGGATCAGGATGTCATTGGGTGCGTTCAGCTATATATAGGGGCTAGATACGTCCTTATTTTCCACCACTCTCAAATTCTTTCTCTTCTTTTGCTGTGCTCTAATTATTCACTGCTTTTGCCATGTCGATCCCTACTTTCTCACTCCAACGGACTGTTAGGCGTTGGCTACGGGCCCTTACTCCCACAGAAAAAGCTTTGTTAAAAGAATACCACTTAGAGGCACTTTTAGGCTTACAACAAATTAATATTGATTATAACTTCCTGCATGCTGCCCTAAGCTTTTGGGACTCCGATCATCATGTTTTTTTCTTTCGGGGCAATGAAATATGTCCTTTGCCCGATGAATTTGCTGCGATCCTTGGTTATCCTACTAATGCTACTCCTGTTACCCCTGGCACCGTTGAAGAGGGTAAAACAACCATAAGGGCTTTCCTAGGGCTAGATGATAACATGTTTGCTGAAATTATTGTAGACGATAAGGTTAACTTGACAAAACTTGTAAAACATCATTTTAGGCCTAGTAAGAATATGACCGAACAAAAATTGAACATTCGAGCCCTTGTATTTTGCTTGTTGAATCATTACTTGCTGTCGAATAATAATGGTGAGTTCGGTGACATAAGGTTGATCCCCTTGATTAGCCAGATGGAAAGTTGCTATTCTATTATGCCGTTGGTTGTTGCTGAGACTTTGCTGAGTGCGGATGAACTGAAGAAGGGCGCCAAATCTGAATATTTTAAGGGGAGCCCCCTATTGCTGCAGGTAATCGATCTTTTCCTTGCGCACATGTATGTTTCTTTTTTTGCATATATTTCTTTCTGCTTGGGGCTGAGTTTCAGCGCCCAGTGCTGGGCGCTGGAATATTCGGCGCCTGGTCCTGGGCGTTGAAACTGCGCCCCAGGAACCGTTTTTTCTTTCTTTTCATTCTTTTGATTCGATCGTACTTGTTTTTGCAGATTTGGCTTGCGGAACGGCTTAGACTTTTGGAAGCTCCTACCGATCCTAAACATTATCGCCCTATAGCTTTGGGTGACCGAAAATACTTGCACCAAGGCCAGGACGAGGCCGAATGGACCTCCTTTTTTACTTATGCCATTTGTTCTATTAAGTGGGTGGTACCATGGTGGGGTTTGACTACTATGACAGGAGGGTCTGATGTATCGGTTTATGTTTCTTTGTTGGGGCTATCTCGTCTCATTTATATTTTCCCTTACCGAGTCATGCGTCAATATGGTTTAAGGCAGACTATCCCTTTTTCTGATACGGTACCACCTAAGGTAGCGGCCTTTTCACAAACACGGGTCTTAGCATGGGCTAAGTATTATGATGGTCTCCCGCGTTGGGCCGTAGCTACAAATGGCTTTGTGGGTCTTTCTGAAAAATACAAGTTGTGGATGAGCTCCGATGACAAAGATGTGAGGACCGAGGCTCGTAATGGGGAGCCGGCTGAGCTTTTGATACCTCGTATTCGTGTTAAGTATGAGGGTCCTGATTCTGCCAGACCTCGTACCTATAGTGTTAAGACTGTGAAAGCTCGTCCTGATCGAAAGCGAAAGGAAGTTCCTCCCCGTTCCAGTTTCAGGCCTAAAAAGATGCCTAACATGAAGGGGCCTGCTGTTGTTAAAAGAAATGCAAGCTCTCGCGGAGATCGTCGCCGGAACAATGTATGGGTTAGGAAGGCTCAGCCGCCTGTAGAAACAGTGGCTAGTCTAGTTGATGATAATAATCCTTCTCCCACCATTGTTTGTGCCCTTGAGGCTGAGCGGGCTATAACTGAGAATGTTTCCGAAGCCTTGGCATCTTTGGAAGCTAGTGTCCAGGAGCCGGTTCTTATGGAGATTGACATTGGGGCAGCGCAGAGGACTGTGGGAGTGGATCCTGCGAATATTGCCCTCTACAAGACTTTGTTTGATGATCCAGAAGAATTAGAGTAGTGTAGTTCTTGCTAGGGTGTAGGTGCCCTCTATTTATTTCAGTCGTGTTTGTTTTTATTTTTAGCACTCTGTTTTCCTTCTTATTATATTTTAATAAAGGCGTATTTTTAGTTTTCATTTATTTTTGTTTCTCCTCTTTTTTATGTATTTTATATGTCTAACACTTTTTTGCAAAAAGAATATTTTTTTTATTTATTATTTGGACCGAATCCTTGGTAAGGATTGCCTACGTATCTTGTCAGAATCAGGTCGCGCGTAGTTCTAGCTTTAGAATAAGTTCTAGTATGCCGGATTTCGGTAGATATGTCCTGAAGTGGAAACATATTACTTAATCGGTCAAATGAGTGAAGTATTTGTCATTATTTTCATCTGCCGTTTTTTTTTTTGCCATAGGTTTATTAAAATTTGACTAATTTGTATAGCTATATTCTTGGTAAACCTATTTGGATACGTACTGTACCCTCCAAGTGTTCGTTATTTTTCCGTTGTGTGCGGATAAAATGACGAGCACTTTCAAAAAGAAAACTTTTGGCAGGCAGAGAGTTTCAACGCCCAGGCTGGGGCGTCAGAATTATCGGCGCCCAGCCCTGGGCGCTGAAAATGACTTGGGCGGTCAATTTTTGACGCTTTGCTTCACATGTTCTTGCGTTTATTTCTATTCCTTTTTTTTTGTGCCTTGACATTGTGCTTCGTATTTAAAGTTAATTTTAAGGCTATTTTGGAGGCTTTTTTGACTGTTAGCGTGAAATGCACTTTTGTCCAGATTAATTTTTTCTATTGGTGACTTAAAACAGTTTTGAAAATGGAGTTAGGGTGCGGAAGTTATGAAGATCTTTGTGTAGGCTTTGGAGGTGGGTTGTTAGTGAAGGGTATGATGGAATCTATGTTTTATGAATCTGTTTTTTTGGTAACATTTGCATTGTTTTTAAATTTTTGATTTCCTTTGATTTTGGGTTGCATGGATTGGCTCTTATGATGACACTGGTTGGCTTTTAGGTTTTGGGGATATGAATGGGATAGTGTGGTTTATTTTGTGGGTTTCGGGAATTGGTTCCCATGGCACTATTTCAAAACCGAGTGGGCTTTGTTTGTTGGGCCTAGAGTGGGCCGCCTCTTTATTTTTGTATTTTGCAAGTACATTTGGTGTTTATTTAGTGTTAGAATAAAAATTTTAGGAGAAATATTACGCCTTTATGGATTCGGAAAGTAAGGAAAACACACTGAAATAAAACTGACCCATATTCTAAAGGGCCTTAGGACCATCTAAAGTCTCTATTATTTTTTTCTATCAATCTAAAGAACTACTAGACGCTTTTTACTAATGGTGCTCTATGTGGCTCAAGCCTGGGGTTTAGTCTCATAAAACTTTGGTCCTTCACCGGTACTCATCTTGAATTCCATTCCTTTTGCATTGACCCACTGACATGTCTTCACCCATCCGTTCTCGACCTCTTCTAGTGTTGATGCAGGAGAGATTAACCGGGTTGGATCGAAACCTTCATCTTGTAAAGCTAGGGTAGTCATCACAGTCTCGTCCTTCATAGGCTCGATTCATTAAACAATGTCCATAGAGCCTGGTTGTCCAATATTTCAGCTGTTTTAGTCTTGGTGAGGTGGGGTGCCTCATCCAAGGTGTGGCAGTCATGGAAAATTTCAAATCCGGGTTTTAGCAAGCCACCCTGAACGAAGGGTTCAGGGAAATCACAAAATGGGTGTTCTTCTCCTTCCCGAACGAACATCCCATTAAGGGTCCTTTGATATGGGGGAAGGAGGGTGGTTTGTTTAGCTTTGTTAAGGCGTAGCCTAGATAGGCGGTCAACAATATCTTCCTCCGTTGGTTCATAACCTAAGCCAAAGGGAGTAGATTTGTCGGGAAAAGGATGGAACGTGTATTCCTTCTTCCTTATGCCCAATGGGGTTCCTGGGAAATAACCTTGAGCTAACAGCATTCTAGGGATGACTCGGGATACATGCGGGTCTAGGAATGCTGGATCATAATCTTCGATGAACTGGATTGTTTCTTCCATTTGAAACCCATAAAGGTCGTCTGCAGTTTCGGCTGTTCCAACCATAGTACAACTGACGTCAAGAGGAGGGGCGCGGATTTCTAGTATTACCCCGTTATGGTTAAGTTTAACCATTTGGTGCAAGGTAGAAGCCACACCTCCTAAGTCATGGAGCCATGGTCGCCCCAAGAGGAGGTTGAAAGTGGGCTTGATGTCGATTATTTGAAACTCCGTGGTGCGTGTCACAGGCCCGGTTTGTATGGTAAGGTTGATTTTCCCCAATACAGGCCTTCGGGAGTTATCATAAGCTCGTACCCCTTGCGTGGAGGTTTGGAAGTCATCGCTTCCTAGCCCCAAGCAATGGGAGGTTCGCAATGGGCAGACATTAACCGCCGAACCATTATCTACGAGCGCTAGGGGGATGTTTTGTCCTTTGCATCCAACCACTAGGTAAAGGGCTTTATTGTGAGCACCCCCTCTTTGGGTAAGTCTTTATCAGTGAAAACTATGGCCTTTTCTCCGGCATCTCTCGTGACATGGCTAACCAATGAGTCAGGTGTGATATCTGTAGGTACTGATATGAGGTCAAGTGAGCGAATAAGCTTTTCGCGATGTTCCTTTGAAGTACACATAAGATCCCAGATGGTAATCTCAGCCTTCCGCGACGGTGGCGTGCCGTCCATTCTCAGGAGTTTGCCTAACCGGGACGTCGTCCATGGTAGGTGGGTGAATGTCCGGTTGGTATATTCTTCCGGATTGAGTGAGGTTGTCGACCTCGGGCTCCTGAGGGGTGGTGTCAATGAGAGCATACCCGGGCCAAGTTTCAGTGAAGAAGTCCTGGCTCGAGACTTGAGATAGGTAAATATCTTCAGCATCATCGTTCCACACACCGCACACTTCCCTCTCGATTCGATCCATAGGGACCACAGCGAGTGGTGCACCTTGAGGTGTAATATACACCTTGTTGGGTTTGCTAACGTTAGGGAGAGGTATTACTTCATCCTCTATCATGTCCTGGATCGTATGTTTTAGAGTCCAGCAGTTTTCAGTGTCATGCCCATTTCCTTGATGGAATTTGCAGTAAGTACCTTCGACCCAATATTTGTTTTTGACAGGAGGGTCACGGGTGGGGCCTATAGGTCTCAACTTTCCTTGATTGGTTAGTCTTTCAAAGGCTTGTACCAAAGTTGACCCGAGTGGGGCAAACTTTCGGTCTCGGACCCATCTTACAGGGTTTCTTCGGGCGGGAGCCTCTTCTACAGCATGGACTTCTTGGGCTTGGGATGTGTTACCCCGATTATAGGTGTCGGTCTTATATGTGGGTTTGCTCTGTATGGTTTTGGCGAGGTCGTCCTCGATCTTTATTCCCACATCATAAACTCTTTTGAAAGTGTCGAGTCCCAGGTACCTAAGGTGTTGTCTGTAAGCCGGGTCCAAGTTGTCAATGAATTTTCGGACCAATTCTGTTTCGGGAGGCCTATTAATTAGCTGGGCCGCCTGGTCCCTCCATCTAGCAAAGTAGGTTGTGAAACCCTCATTTTTCTTTTGGAAGAGAACTTCCAGCTCGCGCATGGTGACTTGGAAATCCATGTTCGACGAGTATTGCTTGATGAAGACATTGACAAAGTCTTCCCAAGTGGGGAAGAGCTTAGGGTCCTGGTGATAGTACCATTTGAGCGGCACAGGTTCCAAGGACAAAGGAAAGGCAGGTAAGTACATGTACTTGTCCACGCCTTTCAAGTTCATGGTATTCACAAAGCTGAGTAGATGATCACGGGGGTTGTCCGTGGCCTTGAACTTTGGTAAGTCAGATGAACTGAACTTTTCTGGTAATTTGCCAGGAAAAGGTTCAGGATCGAGGGAGAAGTATTTGCTCCCCATGGTTTGCTGTAGGACCATTTTTTCAATCCTCTTCTCGTTTTCGAGGTCATATTTGGCTTGCACAGCCGCTAAAGCTTCATTTTCCATTTTTAGCTGGCCCATCAGTTGGGTCATTTGGACCATCTGGTCTCGCAAATCTTCGATGGACATGTTTGAAGGTGCGAATCGAGGTTGGGGAAGCGGAGATCCTTGAAATGGGGGCGACGGACGGAGCTTGGGGCTACTAAACCTGGTGTTGGTGATGTATCTTCGAGACGCACTAACCGTTGATTCCCTGATCGGCATCACGTGGCAGGACCAGTCCTAGGCATAAGATAAGCTAAAGTTTAGGTTCCCAAAGTTTCAAGCATTACTTAGTCTAGACTTCGACTCTCTAAGTTGGTTTTTCACTTTTTCTTTTGTCGGTACACTTTTTGGTTTTTTTTTTATTTTGGTCATTCTTTGGATTTTCGAAACACTTGCCCGTGTGACATTCATAGTTGTTAGCATGTTCGGTTTTGGTGCCGAGCATTGCCATCGTAGGAGGCCCAACAACGACACAAAGAGTTATTAATTTTTTCACGAGTCGCTTTTTGAAATCGAGTGCTTTTCTTACGCCCTCGTAGCAATTCTTTTGATGAACATTTTTTTTTTGCGCTACGTATTTTCCTTTCGTTCGGGCACCGAGGCTGCCGCGCCTGACCAGGAGGCCAAGCAGCAACTTTAGCGCCCAACTAGGGCGTGAGAAATTCTGGCGCCCAGCCAGGGGCGTTGAAAATGCGTCCCTGGCTGGTTCTCGTTTTCTGTCTTCTGTTTATGCGACTTCGACTTGCGTGCTTGCCTAATAACGTCCTTTACGCGTAACAGTGTTTGTGGGATTCGTTACAGGCCATCCCGAGCGTCGCTTATTTTGTGGCGATCATTCGGGTTTGCGGAACACGTGTTTCGGTATAACTCTTTGGCAAATTAGTCTATGAATGTTAGAGCAGTTTTTAAGGTCGTTGGTTTTCTAGGATAGTTTGTCACACACAATCACATATTTCGCTACACATAACTACATTACAAACATGGATTTGAAAATTAAATATGCCACGGAGTTTATGATAGGCTTCTATGGGTAGTTTATTTGCGCCTGGCTTGGTACCGCTTCTATCGTAGATCCAACACATGCCCCGGTCGAGGTAGTGTCTTCAACAGACGAATTTCGCTCAAGAGGCCAACCCGCAAGTGCAAGCCAAGGGGGCATGCAGGCGAGAGGGACCTAATGGGCGAGCGATTGGGTTCGGGATAGGTGTACTACCTGCACAAGTACTGAGTGGGAAAAGGTATCCTTAGTCCCAACTCCCGTGGGAGCCGAGATTCGTTATGATGTTCTACCCGTTCACATTAATATGCTGATTTTCAGGTCGTCCCAACTTGATGGGGAAATAAATGCGGGGTAGGATCGTTTCACCCTTCGGCTATTTTGATTACCCACACGCACGAGTATTTCCTTCACTATCCCCAGTGGAGTCGCCACTGTGAGGGGGTCGAAAAAGCGCAAGGCTAGTGCGTGACCTCGTCCCTCGTGGGTGTGACGATTCTTTTTATTCAATCAAGTGTAATTGGATTTCCTGTGAGTATACACCCAATTGACTAGTAATATAGGAGTCGCCATTCAGTTTTTAACGACAATGAGAAAAACTGACAAAACCCGATTTTCGTGACATAAAGGGAGTGCAATTATGTTTGACCACGACGACCGTAGGTTCCCTTGTGATCCCTGGTGTGGGGATCTCTCAATATACACCCGCAAGGTAGAGATTGAGGGTTCGGGGGACTGTAACTACCGAGAGGAGTACTTCGCTCGTCGATAACTCTAGAGGCAGGATATCCTTACTAGCTCAGCATAAATAATTGAAGGGACATGCATTAACTATTAAACTAATCTGAGTTGATTTTAGCAATATGAAACATATAACACTAATTCGATCGTGATTATCTGATTTAAATAGCATTAAGGGACCTAGCATGATAATCCGATTTCCCAAAAATATTATATTTGTTAGGCGTGATAGAACAATCAGATTAGGTTAGTTTAACAGTTCATAAAAAGGGCGAGAAAAGCAGTTAAATCATCGAAAAGGGACACATTACGACGCACCCTTGAGAGGTGCGTCACGGTTCTCAGAAAACTAACCACTTTGACTTTGCTATTTCTCCTTTTTATTTAACGAATCTCAATTATGGGACAGGATACGTTCTGTTCGATTTATGGATCGATTGCGACAGAATGCGTGAACAGTTTCGCAGCGAGAGGCTTAGGCTAAGGGTTGGAGTCAATACTCAGAATATAATTGTGTGTTTTTGTTCTTTCATGTCGAATTTAGGGGCCTATTTATAGGGAAGAGTTCGTGGAAAGATAGAGTTGCAGAGTTCTAATCCACAAAGAATTAGGAAAAAACACGTACCCAGGTATTTTCAGCGCCCAGGCCTGGGCGCCGAAGATTTTGGCGCCCAGAGCCAGGCGTTGAAAATAGGGTCTGAGCTGTTTTCTTTAGTCAGATTCGGATTCCTGAAATCCGTAGAGTTTGAGATTAATTCGAGTCTTTTAGCGCGTATCAATTTTATGACGGAATGCGTCTGGGCCCGTTACGAACTCTAGGCTCGTTAGGATTTTAATTAATACGTAACTCTTATTTCTGAATCATATTAGGAATAGGATTCTCGCAGTTTTCTATCTCATTTAGGATTTATGTTGGAATGCAACACCTAATTCTGACAGGTTTCTATCTTTTATGATTTGCCACTTTTAGAAGCTACCTTTTACGGCAGTTACTATTTTTAGCTGGTTTCCATAAATAGCAGGTTTCGGGTGAAATGAAATGGGGAATCGAGATTCGTTTATTTTATAGGAGATGCGTTGTCAAGTGGAGATTTACGCTTTCATCATCGAATCTTTCCCTTGCGGGAACGGGGACAAAAGTAGGTGTCTACAATGAGTACACATGTAATTAGGTTCGTATTATCAACTACGTGCAAATAAAACATCAGCATTGTTTTTCAAACATTACTAATGCTCGTTTATTACATAATATCTTTACAAAATAATATTTTTATATCTTGGGGAGCGCGCACGATCCAACAACTAGTCTTCCAAGGACAACTAGATGCATGTTAGTGTTGTATGCAATGCACAAATTTATTTTCAAACTAAGGGTTTATGAATAGAATTCTCATGTACAGGCAAACCGGTGATCGATATAAATGTCACATGTGCAAGAAATATTGTCGTATAACGAACACACATATATTTACATTAGATATGTTTATGATATTCGATGGAGGATGGTATTCACTGTTGCCATTTGGCACATTTGGAGAGCCAGAAATAGAGCGGTGTTTGATCATAAAATGATCAAGGCCTTCTCAGTGTTTAATGCCTTCTATGTTGACTATATGGACACTAAAATGTTATTGCAGGGTAAAGGAGCTGGTAACTTTTTGCAACGAAGCCCAGCCTGGAGACCACCTGCACCAGGAGCACTTAAGCTTAACATTGATGGCAGTTGGCAGGCTAAAGATGTAGCTGGTGGTGGGGGAGTTTTTCGTAGTGACACAGGTAACTAGTACATTGGCTTTGTGAGTAAATACAATGCAGTAACACCTTTGGCGGCAGAATTATATGCGCTGAGAGAAGGCCTTCAAATGGCAATAGATTATGACATTAAGGAGCTTGAAGTGGAGACTGATGCGGAGGTAATGGTGACGCTTTTGGGATCTATGGATGAGCACTACCGTCATGAATTAGCTCCAGTATTGAAGAATGTAGCATGTCTAATGACGAGGTTTAACAGCTTTAAAATTACTCATTTGCCAAGGATGCATAATAAGTTGGCCCACTCCATGGCACAATATGCAATTTCCATGGCAGTTGGCCACAAGATGTTCCTGAATCCTCCACCATTTACAGATGTAATGTACCAGGGCGAGCTTCAACAAGTAAGATGCAGGTTACAGGAAATGGGTGAGTCTTCCAAGAAGCAACAACCACGAATTCCAACTATTGATCTGGAGGCTCCACCTCCTGAAGAGAATGACAGTCCAATGGTCACTACAGAAATTTTATTTGGGACAATACCAACGAAAGTTACAACGAAAGTGGTTGATGTTGTGAAAGATGCAAACAGTGTTCCAGGGGGCAGCTCCAGCACAGGCAACTAGTATTTCAGTGCTTTCCCCTTCTCTAAGTTGGATTAAATTTGTGTTTGGGCTGATGGGATCAAAAGGGGGGTACACTTTTGGGCTAGGTTTTCAGGTTTAACTTCTTGGATAGTTTTCTTTTGTTTTTGTAATGATAGGGATGTAGGAGTTTCACTTTTTTCGGGTTACAAGTTTTTGGTGTTTCACCCGAAAATCTTTTGTAGAGCTACAATGATAATCATATAATATCAGTCTTTGCTTTTGCGTTAAAAAAAAGATATGTTTATGATAAATTAAAGGGAAAAAGTTTTATACAGTACTCCTAAAACAAAAATATACTAGTCCGATTCCAAGATACGTCGAAATAAAAATCTGTAGATAACATAGCAAAACAATGAGTTAGTGAGACTCTATAATGAGTCATTTGTAAAGACATACTGATTTATTGAAAAATTTGGTAATATTAATCCAACCTTTGACCGATTTTCTTTTATTAAGCCCACCTACGACATATTTTTTAATAATCCCACATTTATTACCCAACAACTTTTATTGGGCCCAACATGTCATAAAACTGTTGTAAGCGGCATTATTTCTCTACATGGCAGTACTCTCTCTCGATATATTCAGTCATCATCATCAATTCATCACCATCTCGTTGACTTTTTCACCGATTACCGGCCACTTAAGCCCAATAAAAGTCGTCGGGTAGTAAAGGTGGGATTATTAAAAAATATGTCGTAGGTGAGATTAATAAAAGAAAATCGGCCAAAGGTTGGATTAATATTACCAAATGTTCCTTTATTTAAACCGTAGTAAACTTCGCTGTTTTAATTATTTTTTATTTATTTACAATACGTTGGGGTAATGAGACGGAAATTTGTGCATGTTAGTGTCATATGCAATGCACATATATAGGTACAAAATAAGGGTCCATAATAGTCGTAGTTTGTCCACGGGTATATGAAGGGTCACTCTCGATTTTCGTCATTAGAAAGCACAGATCTCATCCCTACATATATACGTCGATAGTATACTTCTTAAATTCTAGGCCTTAAATTTTCATCTCATCCACAATTCATTGTCTTCTTCTATCTTTTACAGAACATGGTTCTAAACATTGCACTTATCTCATTTTTTATTTTCCAACTTGGCCCAGATCGATCTCAAGAATAGGATATTCTCATAATTGATCTGCATGACATACTTTGTTCATTCCTTTTGCAAATTGTCCCTTCAATATGCTTTATACCGATTATTATATTACTTGTTTTATTTCTTATGGGTTAACAATTTATACTTGTTATAACCAAACGCCTGCCACAAACGATTGAGAATAAAACCCCAAACAATATAGAACAAATAGCAAAAACAATTACAAAAAGACACAAGTATTGGTGAGTAAATTTAGATTTCCTCCCCTAAAATGTTATCGTATTATTAAGTTTCTGCAAAATAACACCATAACCCTTCCTTAATTATTCCTCTCACCAATGTATTTTTCCCCTCTTACTTTCTAGCTGGGCCTAAACCCCGGCTAAACTAGAAACTCACATCTACTAGAATTATACTTGCTCCCCAAATCTAAATAATCCTAGAGATTGTTACATACCAAAATTTATCTAGTTTCCTAATTACAATTCTAATTAAACTAGGAAACAAGATATTAAACCAAACAAGACTATATTTGACTCCAAGTCCGTTTCGTATTCTTGTCGACTTGACTAAATTATGTTTAATTTCTAACAAACCTTCCCTTAAACTCAACTTAATCTCTTCGCGAACCAACGAATAACTTTCGGAGCTTGTCTTCCCTTGAGCCAAAATCCGTCTTCCAATACCTCCTTCAAGTATGAAAATGTTTTGTTTGTTACGTCGTCCCCTCAAGATCACGCTCCTAGCCTTGGTGACCTCCAAACGACCTACCTCAATATGAATAGCATAACCCAAGCCATCCAAACGACCCAAAGATATAAGATTGCGATCAAGTCTCGAAATATACCTCACCTCTCGTAATTTTCGAGTCTTCCCATCATGTGTCTTGATCTCAACCTCACCTATACCCTCAACCTTAGCCTCTTCCCAGTTAGGTAAGGTAACACACAACCCATTACTTTGTTTATAAGAAATAACCCACTCCTTCCTACAACAAATATGTTGTGAGCATCCTGAATCCAGAATCCAACCCTCTTTTTTCTCTTTACTCTCCTCCGCCATTAGAGTCATATCCTCATCAATAAAAATAGTAGCAGCACCTCTAGCCCTACCGTTCCTCAATACCATCAAGCCTTCCTTGTACCTGTTAGGTTATGACAAATATAAAACATGCATTTCATACGGAAAAACCATAAAGCCAGGAATCCAAATTAATTGCCACATAGTCCATTAGCATAATTTAGGATACATACATGTGACGCGTGCCTTCCCTAGCTGCTCCCGAACCGAACAAGAACAAGTTTAGGACTCCAAATGTCGCCCCTCCGTAGATAGTCCACAACACGTTCGGATACGCCTTAGATTCAATTAACTAGAATATTATCTAAGGTTTTATGTTTATTCGAAAGCTTATATCAAAATACAAAAATCCTCTAAAATCACATACAATTTCCAAGTTCTACGCAATTGGGATCTCTAAAAGGAATTCTTGTCTAAACCTAACTAGGTAATTCCGAATCCCAACCCTAATCAATCATGTTTCTTTGATTTTCTCTTTTAAAAATGATTAGTAAGTTGACATTTTTAATTCTAAAAGTGTCATTTACAACAATCATACATTTCTTACAAAATCCAAACTTTATGTGATACAAAAATGCAAACTTTCAAGATTCAATGATGTTCAAAGTTGTTTGTAATCACTTCTTTGAACTAGAATCACCTTCAAAACATGGAGTAATCAAAGATGATGCCTTTCTAATGTTTAAAGGTTTAATCTTTGAGATTCAAGAGTCCACTTTTCAAATTTCAAGTTCAAGTTTCAAGATCCAATAATGTTTAGGGTTGTTTGCAATCACTTCCCTAAACTAGGATCATTTCAAAATAAGAGCACATCAAAGATCAAACCTTTTCAACATTAAAAGGTCCAATATTTGAGATTTAAGACTCTTAAGTTCAATGTTTCAATTTCAAGTTCAATATTTCATGTTCAAGTTCAATATTTCAAAGTTCAACATTTCAAGTTCAACATTTCAAGTCCAATATTTCAAGATTCAAACTTTTCAAGTTCAAGTTCTATGTTCAAAATCTAAGACACTTTAGGTCGAGCAACTTGACCTAAAGTAGAGATTTTTGCTTTGAATCCGTGTCGGGCGCACTTATTTTTATGGAGTCGCTTGGCGTTCGGATCTCATGTGCTAAGATTCAAGTTCAATATCGCACTTTCAATTATGCAAGTTCAATACCGCACTTTCAATTATGCAATTTAAATTCCGCACTTTCAATTATGCTATTTCAATTCCGCAATTTCAATTATGCAATTTCAATTCCGCAACTTTACTTGTTTAGTCCTTCTAGGCAATGTGGTTCCACCTCTTAGTCCATTTCTAGGTGGTCTTGTACTTTACTAATTTTGCACCTACTTTCCATTGTCATGTTGCTTTACTTGCTTAATGTTTTCATCACCTAACATGCTAAATACAACAAAATATAAGGTTACTTCATGCTTAACAAAGACAATTTCTTGGACAAACCGATCTTAGGTTCCCTTCAATTAACTTTAAAGCAAAGTGACCACAATACAACTTAGAAATTCTATTTGTTCTAAATTCAAACCCACATAGTCTAAACTAGGGTATTTTCGAAAATGTTGTGCCACGCATTTGAATCATTTTTAAAGCTCGCGGAATAAGCATCTCGTTCCCTTGCCCGGATCTCACCCATCCGTTTCTAAGATTAATTTCCTTATCCTAATAGAGTCACTTTTTGGTCTTTCCAAACGAGACCCAAAATAATGTTTGGTAGCGACTCCTTCAAAATACAAAGATACAAAGGTTCTAAAAACCGCCCCCGTAGGAAGGGAAAGCAACATACAAAAAACCCCCCCTGCACCAAGTATCCAGAATGGATTGCAAATGTCGTCCCAGTTCCAAAGAAAGACGGCAAAGTAAGAATGTGTGTGGACTACAGAGATCTCAACAGGGCCAGCCCTAAAGACGGTTTTCCATTGCCTCACATCGACATCTTGGTCGACAACACCGCAAATCATTCCTTACTCTCTTTTATGGACGGGTATGCAGGCTACAATCAGATTCCCATGGCAGAGGAGGACATGGAGAAGACAACCTTCATCACTCAGTGGGGTACATATTGCTACACAGTTATGCCGTTCGGACTGAAGAACGCAGGGGCAACGTATCAAAGAACAACCACAACCATCATGAGCGATATGATTCACAGGGAAATTGAGGTATATGTTGACGACATGATTGTCAAGTCCAAAGAGCGACATGAGCATACCTTAGTACTTCGAAAGTTCTTCAATAGGCTCAGGCAATACAATATGCGGCTCAATCCTCAAAAATGCGCATTCGGGGTAACGTCAGGCAAGTTACTCGGATATGTCATCAGCTCTCGGGGCATCGAGGCTAATCCTTCGAAAATCAAAGCAATTCTAGAGATGAAGCCACCAACGAATGAAAAGGAAATTCGGGGGTCCCTTGGCAAACTGCAATACATCAGTAGGTTCATTTCGAAGCTCACTATGATATGTGAACAGGTATTTCGAAAGCTCCGCAAAAGTGAGCCCAAAGTCTGGGATGAGGACTGTCAACATGCGTTCGACATTATCAAAAACTACCTCTCCAACCCACCAGTTCTAAAACCAGCCATGCCAGGGATTCCCCTCAGGCTCTACCTCACAACAACAGATTCGTCAGTAGGGGCCATGCTCGCCCAGGAGATTGAAGGCAAGAAGAATTCCGTATACTACATAAGCAAAAAGCTGATCGAGTATGAGACCAGATACACTCAGCTCGAGAAACTCAGCATCGCCTTGGTTTGGGCCACAAAGAAACTACGACACTACATGCTCTCCGATACAGTGCATGTAATTAGCAAAGCATATCCTCTCAAGTACTTATTCGAAAAAACCAGCTCTCAACGGACGGTTGTCCAGATGGTTGGTCATGCTAGCAGAATTCGATCTCAAATACATTCCTCAAAAACCCATCAAGGGTTCAGCAGTCTCAGACTTCCTAGCCGACTGTCCCATCGAGGCAGAAGAGGAGGATTATGACTTACCCGACGAGCAAATCTTAATGACAAGTGATGACAGTTGGTCGATGCATTTTGAAGGTACTTCAAATCAGAATGGAGGTGGTGTTGTAGTAATTCTAGTAGCCCCGGACGACACCCACATTCCTATATCACCAAAACTGCAATTCAACGTCACAAATAATGCGGCAGGATATGAAGCATGCATTATGGGCCTGGAAGCCGCCTTAGCATTGGGTGTCCAGAAACTTCAAGTCTACGGGGATTCCTCCCTGATAATCAATCAAATTTTCGGCAAATGGAAAGTAAGGAGCGAAAGCTTGGCCCCATACCAGACCTATCTTGAGAAGTTGTCTGAGCAAGTAGAAGAGCTTCGCTATACATACCTCCCGAGAGAGGAGAATCAATTTGCCGATGCACTGGAAAAACTGGCCTCAATGATCAACATTCCAAATGGCAAGGCTGAAATGCCACTTACAATTGAAACACGTCAAGAAGCAGCATATGTCCATACTATTGACGACATCGAGCCAGACAGAGACAAGCCCTGGTTTACAGACATTCAATGGTATCTACAACATTCTCAATATCCCCCACACTTTTCAAGCAAGAGCCATAGGTCTTTACGACTACAATCAGCCAATTTAGTCATAGAAGGCGGCATTCTGTATAAGAGGTCCCCTAACGGCCCCAACCTTTGATGTGTTGACAAGCACGAAGCTCAAAGAGTCATGGATACCGTACATGCCGGAGTCAGTGGCACCCACATGAATGGGAAGATGTTGGCCCTCAAGATCATCTGGGCTCGATATTACTGGACTACCCTAGAACGGGATTGCTACTTCTTTGTCAAGAAATGTCCTACCTGGCAAAAGTGTGCGAATCTAAAGCACATTTCCCCATCATTGCTATATGCTCAAATCATCACCATGGCCATTATCAGCTTGGGGTATCGACGTCATCGGCAAAGTCACTCCAACAGGCATCGGGGGTCATGAGTTCATACTGGTCACCATCGACTATTTCACCAAGTGGGTCAAAGCCAGATCATTCAAAGTGTTGGGCTCCAAGCAAGTTGCCCAGTTCGTACAAGAAAACATCATATACAGATACGGAGTTCCTCACGAGTTCATTAGTGACCAGGGAACCCATGTAGACACCTACTTTTGTCCCCATTCCCGCAAGGGAAAGGTTCGATGATGAAAGCATAAAAACTCCACTTGACAACGCATCTCCTATAAAATAAACGAATCTCGATTCCCTATTTCATTTCACCTGAAACCTGCTATTTATGGAAACCTGCTAAAAATAGTAATTGCCGTAAAAGGTAGCGTCTAAAAGTGGCAAATCATAAAAGATAGAAACCTGTCAGAATTAGGTGTTGCACTCCAACATAAATCCTAAATGAGATAGAAAACCGCGAGAATCCTATTCCTGATAGGATTCGGAAATAAGAGTTACGTATTAATCAAAATCCTAACGAGCCTAGAGTTCGTAACGGGCCCAGACGCATTCCGTCATGAAATTGATACGCGCTAAAAGACTCGAATTAATCTCAAACTCTACGGATTTTAGGAATCCGAATCTGACTAAACAAAGCTGCCTAGACCCTATTTTCAACGCCTGGCTCTGGGCGCCGAAATCTTCGGCGCCCAGGCCTGGGCGCTGAAAGTACCTGGGTACGTCTCTTTTCCTAATTCTTTCCGGATTAGAACTCTGCAATTCTATCTTTCCACGAACTCTTCCCTATAAATAGGCCCCTAGTTTCGACGTGAAACGACACACAACAACACATAATATATTCTGAGTATTGACTCTAAACCCCTTAGCCTAAGCCTATCGCTGCGAAACTGTTCACGCGTTCTGTCGCAATCGATCCATAAATCGAACAGAACGTATCCTGCCCCATAATCGAGATTCGTTAAATAAAAAGGAGAAATAGCAAAGTCAAAGTGGTTAGTTTTCTGAGAACCGTGACGCACCTCTCAAGGGTGCGTCGTAATGTGTCCCTTTTCGATGATTTAACTGCTTTCCTCGCCCTTTTTATGAACTGTTAAACTAACCTAATATGATTGTTCTATCACGCCTAACAAATATAATATTTTTGGGAAATCGGATTATCATGCTAGGGCCCTTAATGCTATTTAAATCAGATAATCACGATCGAATTAGTATTATATGTTGCATATTGCTAAAATCAATTCAGATTAGTTTAATAGTTAACGCATGTCCCTTCAATTATTTATGCTGAGCTAGTAAGGATATCCTGCCTCTGGAGTTATCGACGAGCGAATTACTCCTCTCGGTAGTTACAGTCCCCCGAACCCTCAATCTCTACCTTGCGGGTGTATATTGAGAGATCCCCACACCAGGGATCACAAGGGAACCTACGGCCGTCGTGGTCAAACATAATTGCACTCCCTTTATGTCACGATAACCGGGTTTTGTCAGTTTTTCTCATTGTTGTTAAAAACTGAATGGCGACTCCTATATTACTAGTCAATTGGGTGTATACTCACAGGAAATCCAATTACACTTGATTGAATAAAAATAATCGTCACACCCACGAGGGACAAGGTCACGCATTAGCCTCGCGCTTTTTCGACCCCCTCACAGTGGCGACTCCACAGGGGACAGTGAAGGAAATACTCGTGCTTGTAGGTAATCAAAATAGCCGAAGGGTGAAACGATCCTACCTCGCGTTTATTTCCCCATCAAATTGGGACGACCTGAAAATCAGCATATTAATGTGAACGGGCAGAACATCATAACGAATCTCGGCTCCCTCGGGAGTTGGGACTAAGGATACCTTTTTTCGCCAATAGGGGGTTGCATACGCCGCGCATGTTTCCCACTCGGTACTTGTGCAGGTAGTACACCTATCCCGAACCCAATCGCTCGCTCATTAGGTCCCTCTCGCCTGCATGCCCCCTTGGCTTGCACTTGCGGGTTGGCCTCTTGAGCGAAATTCGTCTGTTGAAGACACTACCTCGACCGGGGCATGTGTTGGATCTACGATAGAAGCGGTACCAAGCCAGGCGCAAATACTACCCATAGAAGCCTATCATAAACTACGTGGCATATTTAATTTTCAAATCCATGTTTGTAATGTAGTTATGTGTAGCGAAATATGTGATTGTGTGTGACAAACTATCCTAGAAAACCAATGACCTTAAAAATTGCCCAAACATTCATAGACTAATTTGCCAAAGAGTTATACCGAAACACGTGTTCCGCAAACCCGAATGATCGCCACAAAATAAGCGACGCTCGGGATGGCCTGTAACGAATCCCACAAACGTTGTTACGCGTAAAGGACGTTATTAGGCAAGCACGCAAATCGAAGTCGCATAAACAGAAAACAGAAAACGAGAACCAGCCAGGGACGCATTTTCAACGCCCCTGGCTGGGCGCCAAAATTTCTCACGCCCACTGCTGGGCGCTGAAGTTGCTGCTTGGCTTTCTGGTCAGGCGCAGCAGCCTCGGTGCCAAAGCAAAAAGAAAGTACGTAGCACAAAAAATGCTCATCAAAAATTGCTACGAGGGCGTAAGAAAAGCACTCGATTTCAAAAGCGACTCGTAAAAAATTAATAACTCTTTGCGTTGTTGTTAGGCCTCCTGCGACGACAATGCTCGGCACTAAAAACCGAACATGCTAACAATTATGAATGTCACATGGGCGAAGTATTCAAAAAAATAATGCTCGAATAAAGTCTTCAAGAAAAAATAAATGTTCAAATAGAAAATGAATAAATCCGAGTCTAGACTAGGCTATGCCAAAGTACAATCCAAATCCTAAGTTTTAATTGTCTTATCCATAGAATCGGTCCTAATGCTTGGTGTCGTTCTGCAAGTTAAAAGGTTAAAACATATTGAGTCTCCCTTCCTAACATTTAAATCAATAAGCACCCATATGTAATTGTCATCCCTTGCTAAGAATCCACGGCCTCAATACTCTCTCTCACCAATAAAAAGAATATATTATAGTATTTGCAAAATGGAAACGGTCACATTCTGAAAATCATTCCCCCATAGTCGCACAACCCCTAAAGTGAACCTAAGGTGTCAGTACCATTGGCAAAGAAAATTAATGGCCTCAAGGCTTATAATCACATTGGGTCACGACTATCATAGTCCTCTCGAGTCACTCACTCCTTGAAATACTATTAAGTACGGACTAAAAGATTTTCCATGAATGCAACATGACCAACCATGAAAATACCCAAATCGGCATACCAATAGGGCTACCATTGGGGTAAAGCAATACACACTAAGAGAGAAGCCGCACTAATGATTCTAGTCTTGCAAAAATAAAAATTCGATCTCCCCAATTAACTACCTTGCCAACATTAAGCAAAATGGCGCATGACAAATGAACACCCAAGGGTTAAAATCTAAAGTGTCAAACAACGAAAGTTATGGTCCAATTAGCCTGAGTCTGAGAGTCGCTTGGTCAAGTATTATAGGCTTACGCCATGTCATTATTTTGAGTCTAGGCCACCTCCTTGTATTCATACACGGGATATAATCAGAAAAATTAATGAAAGTTCGAGTCTAAATCACAACTTCCAATTAAATCCCAGAAACTGGAGCCTGAAAAGAAAAAAAAAAATATTTTCGATGTAATTCTTTCGTTAAATTTCAATAAAGGTAAAATAACATTTTGAATCTACGCTATTTGCACATTTTAAGAAACGACTAAATACGCTTGCAAAGTAAGACAATTTAAAAAGGTCCGCCCTAGGCCAACTAAAATTAAAGGTCCACCCTAGGCCTACTAAAATTAAAGGTCCACTATAGGCCTACCAAACGAGGCTCACTCAGTCTCGCCTCGTGATTTAAAGACCACAACCATCTACCTTTTAGCCCAAATTAAAAATTGAAGAATTTATGTTGGGGAGGAATCCCAAGAAAAAAGAAAGAAAGAATAGAAAGAGAAAAGGGAGAGCGAAAAGAGCAAGCCAGGGAATACTTATCCCGTAGTGCAACATTTACCTAAGTAAACGAAGGAAAAGAATTGAGTCAACCAATCCAAATCATAAAATTCTACGATGTCTACCCTTTCCAATCCTTATGCTCTTAGACGCCTTCGCTCTGGGGTCCCTGTTCAGCTCGTTTTAACCTATCCATGTTCTCATTGCCATGACCCAAGAAACCATTACCTCGACTCTTGTTCTTGAACTCGTTGTCAACCGCAAACCACGTACGGCCATTGACACGTGCGTCATACCCCTTATTTCCAAAACCTGCTCTTATACCACCATTAGCATAATGACCACATAACTTGTGTGGATACATCCTGTTGATATACCCTTGAGCTGTCCCCATGCTACTCATTGGCCTTGGTTGATGTAAACTCGTCACACTAGCATGAAGCCGCAAATTGTGAGCCCTAGCAGATATAATCCTCATGCTTAACCAACACCTATACAAATTATCCTATCTCATTCAACCCATCTTTTAAACCGTCTCGAGTCACAAACAAAAAAAGGGAAACAAATGAAAAATGCAAATAAATAATAAAATAATAAAATGTGAATAATAAAAAAGCAAACTTTGCAAAGCGCCTTCAAAAATTCGTTTAAAAAGAAAAAGAACATTTAGCGCACAAAAAAAATTCACAAATATTTGGCACAAAACCAAAAAATCTGCCCAGATATCATTTTCAGCGCCCAGAGCTGGGCGCCGAAAACTTTGACGCCCCAGCCCGGGCGCTGAATCTCTCTGCTTGCTAAAATTTTGTCCAGAAGTGCTCGTCATTTTATCCGCACATGCACGGAAAAATAACGAACACTCGGAGGGGTACAACACGTATTCAGACATACGTACCACCAAAAAATACATGTACTCAAAAAATATATAAAATTAATTTTTGGCTTACGGCAAGGCAGCAGATTTAAATAATAATAAACTTCACTTATTCTACCGTTTCAAATAATATGTTTCCACCTCAGAACATACTTGTTTAAAATCGGCATTCTATGAAACCATTTTCTAGGCTAAGAACTACGCAAGACCTGATTCCAAATTAAATCTATTTAAGGCGGATACGTAGGCAATCCATGATTCGGTCCAACCAATTTGCAAAAATATTAAAGCCTATAGAATAACAAGAATAAAAATAGAAGTCCCTTATTGAAATTTAATTACTTGCAACCCAAGTCGAAAGAAAGATTTAAGTCAAAAGAAGAATCCAAGTCATCAAGATGCTAAAATTAATGAGCACACATCGAAAAATAATAAGGGCACGTACCCTTGCCAGAAGGAGAACTCACACTCCTAGGCACTTAGCCAAGACTCAAAAGACCACTTTGCCTCAATTGAATGGGGGCTAGCGCAAGCGTCCATGACCTCTAAAGTACTCGACTTGACCCTCCCTAAAGCGAACTAACTCACCTAAAGACTTTCTTTCACCACTAGACATAGTCATTCGCTTAAAGACCTTCTTTCACCACTAGACACAGTCATAATCGCCAACAAGTAGTAAAGGCAGTAAGCTTGCAATGAAGAGGATTGTTCTACGGCATCACCCCATCGTTCCTTCGAACTCAGGGCACCCGTTTACGGTAATTCGAATGCTTGCTAATCCCCTTTGAAAAAAAAATCAGACATTTTCAATAGGACTTGGCACTTAACCAAGGCTCACTCTACTTAGACATATGACACGGGCATCTAAAATCGAAATCTAAAAGCATCATAGGAAGACATAATAGCAACTGGGGGCTAAAAATTGAAATGAAAGAGCTAGGGAGAGAACTAAGTATACCTTGACCTTTTGTGCAGACATACACCAAGTAAATCTAAGTCAATTTGAAAACGGTTTATATTCCCGCAATTCTGGAAAGGATGGCCTTAAAAGCCTAAAGCATATGCCAAATGGGCACAAGTGTATCTTGACGCCTGCACCCTGGCTTCCAACAAATCCTTAGACAGCATTCCAAAAATCGTAACAGTATTTTGATTCGCTCATGTAATCTTGTACGAACCCTTCCATAAGTCAACTTACTTAGGACACCTCGGATTGTACACAGTAGGACTCGGATTCTAGATAATTTTCAAGTAATTTTCAAAGACTTTTTCGAACATAATAAAGTGTCGTTGGTTTAAGCTAAGTATGCGTTGCAAGTGAGTCAAAAGATTTCCAAATATGATTATGGGTAAAGAAACGCACCTAGCTTTGGGCAAGGCACACTTCGACATGTGACTACCTTGACCATGGCAATGTCGCACAACACGATATTTACAAGAGAAGTAGCAAATCACTACTCGAACGTACCTCGCACTAAACGAGTCTGGTTCAAACTATTCATGATCCGTGTCACCATGAATGCATAAAAAGCGTATGCAAAGCATTATAGCACCAAGCCAATCCCGTAGCTACAATTGGAGGCTTGAGAAAAACACTCTAAAAATGCTAGAAATGACGATTTTATCGAAAATTCTCGACGCTAATGCTATACATACACAATCCTAAGCTTTGATCGTGTAAAACGAACCTTAGAATGGCTACAACCCCTCCCAAATTCTAAGCGCTACTTAGAATATATAAAGTCACCCCACTAACAAGGGTAACTGAAAATCGCGAGTCACCAAAACTCCGATCAAACTACTGCACATAACGCTCGGCCTACAAGCGCCCGTTACACAGTCTAAGTCGTTCCGAAGCAAAAGCGAAAGAAAAAAATCAGGAAAGAAAAAGAACTGTCAAAATTCTGCCCAGAATTCATTTTCAACGCCCCAGCCTGGGCGCTGAATCTTTCTGCCAGCCAAGTTTTGCCCAGATACAAAAATAAGAAAGAAACACCTATGAATCATCGCATCGAACGAAGTAATAAGCCGTGCAAACCCACGCAGAAGGTGCTACACTTGTTCGAGCACCTGAACGATTCAGCACGATAAAGTACTCCAAATAATGATATCCCAACACTTGGAGGAATGTTCTAAGACACGCCGTTAGGCCACACAAGCCTGCGTTGCACCATAATCCCACAGTACAAGTCTAAAAAAGGGTAAGGCACATTGCACTAATGCAAGCACGACCAAGAGTAAGAGGCAAAGACTACTTATCGCCCAAATGCAAGCCACACGACTTCTACATTAAGGATTAAAGGTAGCAAAACATTACCTACCACGGAAGGGATAGCTCGCACCTACACGAGCGAAACCCCAAGGCATCTTTCTCGAAAGAACCTACAAAATCGTACGCCAAAAGGAAGCATCCTAACACGCATACTTGGGGGCTCCAAGCTACGAAACAACCATAACAAAATAAAAAAAATCTCGAAGCAAATGTTTGAACAATCGAAAGGGCACGATGTTTGAGCCCACTTAATGAATGGACCTGACCCCTATCAAGCTTCTAAGCAAACTATTCAAAATCAGTCATTGCTCAAAAAAAAATGATTCAAGCAAACTGATTAATGGACCGCACGGCCATTCTATGAACGCTCGTTCGCACATACATATCATCATTCACGAACACGTTCAAAAAATATAAGAGCGATCAAAGTCTTACACCTCAAGGTATGTTCCTCGGGCCATATAGACTCGCCCGACTATTCCAATAATTGTACGCCTTAAGAGCAACAGTTCCTTAAAATAATCGCCCCGAAGCGACAAGCACCGTAGTCCACCAATCGGCTACGGCTTCTCAAAGAAAATCATCACGTTCTAAAAACAAAGAAAAAACAAAAGAAAAGAGAATACATAGAACTTCCAAGTGAAATAAACGAATGAACAAGAGGCCAACTGTGTCATCAAAAGACCAGCCCAAACAACACTTTCAACGCCCCACCTGGGCGTGAATTATTTCAACGCCCAGGCCTGGGCGCCGAAAATGAATCCAGGCTCAAAAGGCCCTAACTTCTATTGGGCCCTGCCATATTCATTCGGCTTGAAAATTGCCGATTTCTTCACTGAAAGTCGCACCTCACGGCTTTGTTAAAAATAGCACACTACTATAGGAGGTCGCTTGCACATACGAGCGTGACCCCAAACATGATTACAAGATGCAAAAACAACCGACGAGCCCCAACGCTTGGGGGCTCGCAAAAAAGGGGACTCCAACAAGGAGCGCGCAATCAAAATCACATTCCCAGACTGCACCACACACCATATCATGTTTGGATATCTCAAAAAAATATATTGTTAAACAAAAATATACACAGTGTGGACCCACTTATAGGACACATCTAATCAGGAAATATTACGACCCACCAACAGGTTGTAATCACCAAAAGCTCTTCTACATAGGCAAAATAAGAAATTCAAAATGGGCTCGCCCACCCTCAGCGGGCGGGGTCTGCGTCACTAGCCGCGCAGGTCCTCAGTTTTTCGAAGAATAAAGTCTTCAAATTTAAAATAGGCTCGCCATCTTCAGCCGGCGGGGTCTGCGTCACTAACAGCGCAGGTCCTTAGTCGCTGCAGCGATAACTTTTATTGGTTTTCCCTTTTTCCAAAAATTAAAGGATTGGTTTGTTGGATTTTCCTTCGTTTTACGTCCTATAAAAACAAGGGGGTTTTCTCGTTTAGCTAGCCCTGAAAATGAGAATCTTTAAAAACGTTTTACCTCGTGATTGGGCTTGGCCAGGCCCAATTACACTTTACAGCTTTAATTTCGAAAACATCTGTAGTTACTCCCAATGACAAAGTGAGGGAGTTTCTACGCATCTTTAGATCCTTCCAATGACAAAGTGAGGAAGTTTCTATACTATCAGTTGACAAATCCCAATGACACGTGAGGGATATGTCGGCACTTCAAGTGATGACCCTTAAGTCAAATGTTATCACTCGGGGGCTCGTGAGACCCTCGCAAAACAGGTCACATACACCATGGCTTGTGCGACGCACTCCGTCTAATACTTTGACCATCGTCTTACTCCAAGACTCAGTCAAAGTGGGGGCTAACCGTAGACACCTACTTTTGTCCCCATTCCCGCAAGGGAAAGGTTCGATGATGAAAGCATAAAAACTCCACTTGACAACGCATCTCCTATAAAATAAACGAATCTCGATTCCCTATTTCATTTCACCTGAAACCTGCTATTTATGGAAACCTGCTAAAAATAGTAACTGCTGTAAAAGGTAGCGTCTAAAAGTGGCAAATCATAAAAGATAGAAACCTGTCAGAATTAGGTGTTGCACTCCAACATAAATCCTAAATGAGATAGAAAACCGCGAGAATCCTATTCCTGATAGGATTCGGAAATAAGAGTTACGTATTAATCAAAATTTTAACGAGCCTAGAGTTCGTAACGGGCCCAGACGCATTCCGTCATGAAATTGATACGCGCTAAAAGACTCGAATTAATCTCAAACTCTACGGATTTTAGGAATCCGAATCTGACTAAACAAAGGTGCCCAGACCCTATTTTCAACGCCTGGCTCTGGGCGCCGAAATCTTCGGCGCCCAGGCCTTGGCGCTGAAAGTACCTGGGTACGTCTCTTTTCCTAATTCTTTGCGGATTAGAACTCTGCAATTCTATCTTTCCATGAACTCTTCCCTATAAATAGGCCCCTAGTTTCGACGTGAAACGACACACAACAACACATAATATATTCTGAGTATTGACTCTAAACCCCTTAGCCTAAGCCTTTCGCTGCGAAACTGTTCACGCGTTCTGTCGCAATCGATCCATAAATCGAACAGAACGTATCCTACCCCATAATCGAGATTCGTTAAATAAAAAGGAGAAATAGCAAAGTCAAAGTGGTTAGTTTTCTGAGAACCGTGACGCACCTCTCAAGGGTGCGTCGTAATGTATCCCTTTTCGATGATTTAACTGCTTTCCTCGCCCTTTTTATGAACTGTTAAACTAACCTAATATGATTGTTCTATCACGCCTAACAAATATAATATTTTTGGGAAATCGGATTATCATGCTAGGTCCCTTAATGCTATTTAAATCAGATAATCACGATCGAATTAGTATTATATGTTGCATATTGCTAAAATCAATTCAGATTAGTTTAATAGTTAACGCATGTCCCTTCAATTATTTATGCTGAGCTAGTAAGGATATCCTGCCTCGGGAGTTATCGACGAGCGAATTACTCCTCTCGGTAGTTACAGTCCCCCGAACCCTCAATCTCTACCTTGCGGGTGTATATTGAGAGATCCCCACACCAGGGATCACAAGGGAACCTACGGCCGTCGTGGTCAAACATAATTGCACTCCCTTTATGTCACGATAACCGGGTTTTGTCAGTTTTTCTCATTGTTGTTAAAAACTGAATGGCGACTCCTATATTACTAGTCAATTGGGTGTATACTCACAGGAAATCCAATTACACTTGATTGAATAAAAATAATCGTCACACCCACGAGGGACAAGGTCACGCATTAGCCTCGCGCTTTTTCGACCCCCTCACAACCCACTTTCAAGGAGAGTGTGAAGATCTATTGACCGTGTAAAAAATTCAACATCACCGTTCTTCGCCTTACCGCCCTCAAACTAATGGGGCAGTCGAAGCAGCCAACAAGAATGTCAAAACCATCATCATGAAAATGACAACCAACTACAAAGACTGGCCCCAGAAGCTGCACTTCGCATTGTGGGGGTATCGAACTTCAATTCGCACTTCAACTGGTGCAACTCCATGTTCATTGGTCTATGGAATGGAAGCAGTACAACCTATCGAGCTCGAGATACCTTCTCTAAGGATAGTCCTTGAAAGCAAAATCCCAGAAGCTACATGGGTACAAGAAAGGTATGATAAGCTAATCATGCTTGATGAGCATCGGCTTCAAGCCGCTCATCACGTACAAGTCTATCAGCGCCGAGTGGCCAGACATTTCAACAAGAGGGTCAGAACCCGAAACATCAAGGAAGGCGAGCTTTTCCTGAAAGCCCTTCGCAAAAGCGTCATGGACCCAAGGGAAAAATTCAAACCCAACTGGGCAGGACCATACATTGTCAAGAAAATCCTCTCCGGGGGAGCATTCGAATTAACAGATGTCGATGGAACAAAATTCGGATCTCTGACAAACCTCGATCAACTCAAGAAGTTCTATATCTAAGTGCTATGTTCAAATTCAAAATACAATTCAAAAGTTCTGTAAGGTTTGAACTACGTCCGGCCTGATTCCTTAACGGGACACGTAGGCAACCTCATTCCCAGGCCCGACCACTTTAATACAAAAAAATTCAAAATTTCCTCAATTAAGGGCATCCTAAAAATCAAATTCAAAATTCAATTGTGGTTGTTCCAAATATGCCAATTCAAAGCAAAGCATGTTTAAGCGGAATTTAACACAATAACTTTTTATTTGGCTCTAAGGCCTTCAAAGCTAAATCAAGAACAAGGTTGGAATCAAGTGAAGCAAAGTTCAAAGCCTTTTCACTCCTACCAAACACATTTTCTAAACACATTCTTAAACACAATTCCTTCTAATACAACTTCAAACACATTTAGCCTACAAAGATCTAGGGTCGGGCGACTATGCTCTTGAGTCTTGGCACCTTGAGTACTATCCCCTGGTTCTTCCCGCAATCATTCATCAACCTTCCCCTTGCCCAAGCGGCGGGAGAAAGAACTTGCTAGTCTTCCAAGACGGGAGGATGACGAACCCCCTTTGGACTCAGATCGGTCAAGCACCGGACGGGCCAAACTCCCGTCACCTTCCTCATAATCAGTTGATGCAGGGCGTCTAGCTCTAGAACCTCGGACTCTAGCTGGTCCGGAGAGAGAAATGCCCCTCTGGCTTGGGCCGTTCATCCGTACAATGTACCCCATAGGCAGAGTATCAGGCTCAGGTGGGTATTGGACACTCAAGAATGGTTTGGCGACCCAGTACCGCCTCCAAACTTCAAGTCGATTTGCATTCAACGCAAAAGGTTTCGGATTCTCTTCAGCATAGTTCGGGATTTCCTGTTTCAAGCCATATTGTCTCATCACTCTAGCAGGCGACTAGGCGAGTAGAAGACCAACATTGTGAGGCTTGACACCCTCAAGGCAGTAGAACCTAGGGCATGTCTCATAGCAGCAATTCCCCACCAAGGAACTACCCACCTTATACAAGATCCAATCCCAGAAAGTGCGCATCGCCACTCATCCAATGAAAGTCGGCCATACACCATGGGCCGCACAGTGAACCCTTTTCTATTATAGCTTTCCATGTTCTCCGGTGGTGCCACGAGCATGAGCCTCTCCATAAGCCAGGCCTTGGTGAGTATACAAAAAAAAAGCATTTCAAAATTCAACGTTCAAAATACAAGTAAAATTTCAATATACAAGAAAGCTCCAGATCCTCACTTGGAGTAATACCGGGCTTCCCGACGGCAAAGAAGAGGGGTCCGACTTCATCATATCAAGGCCCATCAATGTTTCCCCAATCATGAGCGGCATTGGGTCCCGGCCACTAGAAAATTGCTCTACAATCTCTATTAGGGAGGCATCACCATTGCCAAACCTCTGTTTCGAAAAGAGAAATCGAGCAAAGATACAAAAACTCAAGGCCCTCAAGCGGAAAACCTTGGGGACATCAAGCCCAGCAAAATAGGTGACAAGGAGGGACAAATCCACCCCTCTGCCATATACAACAGCACTCAAAAGTGGGGGCTTCAAGCCCAAATATCTTTCAAAACCCAAGAAAAAGTGTTCTTCAACACTAGGCATGCATGGCTCCAGCATAACAGACCACCCCATTATGGCACTAAACTCTTCAGGGAGGGGACATACCTCATTTTTCCAAAGCGGAAGACATGATGATTTGGATCCCAAGCCTCCAGAGCAGCAAGAATGAAGTGCACATCAAGCTTTACAAACCGAAAGGAGGCGATCACCCAAAGATGCATGCCATCAAACTCCCTTTTTTCCATCTTGCCTAGCGAACCAAGCCAAGAGTTCAAGGCATTTTCAAAAGACATGGCCATTTTCTTTCTTTTCATCAGGAAGCAGTATACAAAGAAAAGCAGGGATGGATTGATGCAAAGTATGATCCTGAAAGCTCCCTATTTATACAAAAACCGGCCATTATGACAGTACACCGGCGCCAGACGCCGAGACGTGCGCCAAGCGCAGGGGCCTGCAACAAAGGACGAGGCCACCGTCCCCTTTATGATTCTAAGTACGGACTCTTTAGTGCTTCGGACAGCAGAGTACAGCCTCAATCATTCAAGATTCCAAAGCCGCAAGCCGCGTAATTTCAAGCAGACCGAGTCAGCGCCTCGGGCCGATTTCGGGTCAATCTGTTCAAAATTCAAGCATTCTAGTCCTAGATTGGCGTCTTAAGTCGAGTTTGCATATGCATCAGCAAAAGTTAAATATACTTTGACTTGCGCTTTCTCTAACCAAAAAACCTCAGTCAAAGTGGGGGCTTATAGTGGGTATGTACACCCGAAAAAATGGGCATATTTTTTAAATTTTTCATGCATGCATATAGCTACAAATTTCAAAACCACACACAACGCATACAAAATTCAATTTTCAACCATACAAAATTCAATTTTCAGCCATACAAGGTTCAAAAATTCCAAACCATACAAAAATTCCAAATTCCAATACAAACCATACAAAAATCCAATTTCCAACCATACAAAACCCATACAAATACAATCCACACAAAAATCAACCAAGGCAAGCTGGAACTCGCTACCATGCAGGGTCAATCCGAGTCATCATTAGCCGTAATGTCAACCACATGCTCCTTGCCCCTGTTTCGGCTCCTATATCGCTCCAGATCCCGATCTAGCTCTGTCCCGGGGGTACCAGGCTCCTGCTCCAAAATACGAAGAGTACCGGGAGAACGATAAGTTCCCTGCTGAGGGGAAGGATACTGATAAGGCTGCGGCATCGCCATGAACTGGCGTTGCGCCTCAAAAATCTGGGTCTGACGTATCCTCTCCATCTCCTGCCAGTAAGTCCAAGGATCTACACCCCAAGGCTGAGAACCGCTCGCTCCGAAGTAATAGCCGGGAGGAGGTACAAAAGGCCTCAAACTGCTCACACCCCGAAATGAATGCCTGGTAGGATTAACATATACAAAGGGGGCACCTCCCCTATCAGCATCAGAATGCCTCTGATAAGTACCAGCACCGGACCCCTGTCCCAGATCCAAGCTTAGCTCTTCCTGCCCTCTCGAAATCTCCACCTGGGGCTCTCTGTCAACAGGACCTCTGCGATCTCGACGGCGCTCCTATACAAAGTACAAAATTCAAGAATCAGAGATCCAAATTCAAATTTCTAGAGTACAAAATTTAACAGTCAATGAAAGCACCTCTCTGCCCCGGCCAGAAAGCTTTTGGGTCAGCTTGGCACAATGCCTCTTCAAAGAATCAATTAGAAGCATCCAGCGACGCACTCTCACCCGAGGCGCATGCATACAAAATTCAAGATCAATTTCCAGATACAAGATTACAATCAGTTTTAAGCAAATACAACAGTACTTACAGTTGCATAATTCTCTGGTACAACATCATACGACCTCCGATGCGGAGGAGAAGCTTCAGGGACGGTCACCTCCACCTGCTCACCATCCGAGTTCCCATAGCAGACGGCCCTGTCAGCATAGGGAATGTCCTCGGGGTCGACCTCCTCCTCCTACAAACATTCATGCAATGGTTCAATTATACAAGAATACAAGATACAAAATTCAAAAGCTCACCGGCAGTACGAAGCGTACAGGTGGAGCAAGCCTCTTCAAAAAGTCCTCATAATGGCCCCTCCTATCTATAAAGTTCTCCCAAGGGAGACAAACAACATCACCCCTAGCATTCAAATAAAGCTGGGCGAGTTCTTCGTCTGGCGCTAACATGCACTCCGGTGGGTCCTTAGGGATAAGCCTGCCCCCCGTACTGTGCTGAAGGGACACTCATTCCCCCAAGTACCACATATGGCGATACACTCTCGGGAGCAAGACTCGCCCCCCAGACAAGAAAAGGGCACGAGTAGCCAGAACAGGTATAGGCGCACCAGTAAAGGGACGCCAAACCGTCTATAGAGCAGACAACTCAGGCAAGTAGACAAGTACAAATACAAAAGGGCAAAGCAGTACAAAACTTGACCTCATCAACGGGTAAAACTCGCCAAGCTCTGCGGGAGGCCGCCAGAGGCACCCTCCTGCACACCGCTCCTATCCAAGAGGCAGCATACGGGTAAGCTGCATCTCTAGTACGAACCGGCACCAAAGTCGGGAAGTGCTCGTACATCCAAATCTTTCAAAAAGCAAACAAAGCATCAATCAAATTCAAGATACAAACATACAAGTATAAGATACAAAGTACAAGGAGTCTCGAATACCTCCAGCACACTTAACAAAGCAGTAATACTTGGGTCGCTCTCCGGCGTAGTGCGGGAGACCCACTTCATCCCATACAAAAGGTGGATATATGCCAGACCACCCCAGATGAGGCTCGAAACGGCCCTCAAATCCTGCAAAGCCGTCAGGAAGCCAATATGCACCCGATTGTTCCTGCTCGGGGCCATCACCCTACTTGAAGGAAATAATTCCCTTGGTCCAAGTATGCATTTAATGTTAAGTCTAATAAATGCGGTTCAGTATTAATTAACAAGTTAATAATTCAGTGAGATCAAGTGAGCTGAATGCCTAGCTAGAGGCCGCTTCAGTTCAAGTGGAATTAATTATATTAATCCACAGCTTACTCTTGGCTGAACCCGTAGGGTCACACAAATAGTACGTGAATGGATATTCGGAATCGACGGTTCTTGGTTTAAGTGGGAGCTGAGATCGTCAAAAGCAAGAAATAAATACTCCGGAAACGATGATATTGCCAGAAACGGAAATATGGATAGTATCGGAAATATAAATATTATCCAAGTCGTAGATGTTGCCGGAAACGGAAACATGGTACGTGTCGGAAAAGATTATTGGAAACGGAAATATTGCCGGAATCAGAAATATTGCCGGAAACGGAAATATTGTCAGAATCGGAAATATTATCGAAATCGGAAAATAATTCTGAAAACGGAAATATTAAATATTTGTTCGAAACGGAAATTAATTTCGGAATCGAAAATATTAAATATTGTTCGTATCGGAAATGAATTCCGGAAATCGAGAATTTAATCGGAAGCGTATCGTACGAATTAGCATCGGACGAGGCCTGCCAGACGAAGGCCCAGCACGAAGTCGGGCCATCGCCCAGCAAGCCAAACACAACAACCACACGCCAAGCAAACGACCAGGCCCAACGCAAAAGCCAGGCCCAGCCGAAGCTTGGGCGCGCGCACGGCCAAGGCTGCGACAGTGGGCCTTGCGCTGTGCGCTCGGCGTGGGCCGTAAGGCCTGCGTGCGGGCGTTCGGTGCTTGTGCGCCACTCGTGTGTGTTACTCGGAATCCTAAGGCTACCGGGATTCGTAGTATGATTAAATCTAATCCTAATAGATAAAGTTTGTTTAATTAGAGTCCTAGTAGGATTATAATTAAATAGATTTGAATTCTAATAGGATTATAATTCCTTTCCACAAACTCTATAAATAGGTGCCTAGGGTCACATATTTAGACCGAGAATTGAAGTATTCAAAGGTAAGATTTTCAAGCAAAAATCAGCCACAAACACTTGCCTATTAGCCGAAAATCCTAGTGCCTTAAAGGCGATTCTAGTCGGTCAAGCTTAAGGCGGATCCGGACGTGCTGTGGACTATCTACGGAGGGACGACACTTGGAGTCCTAAAGACTTGTTCTTGTTCGGTTCGGGCGCAGCTAGGAAGGGCACGCTACAAAGTGTATGCATCTGAATTATGCTAAATGATTATGTGTAAATAATATGTTTCCTGGGTTTATGGTTTTTTCGCATGATTTATGTTTATTCATATGTATCATAACCTAACAGTGGTATCACGAGCCTGTTATTATTTTCATAATCTAAATTGCATGAATATGGTTAAATTTTACAAATTTGCAAAGAATTAAAGGGGTGATTAATTTTCGTAATTAATTGCAAATTGCGTTTATTTAATTATTTGTACGCAGTTTTTCGGAAGTTTCTTCGTTACTCATCCAAATCGAGTGATTTTTGTGTCAATTCCGAATGTAAAAGGCATTCTAAAATTTCGAAGCCTAACTATGAATTTTTGGAGGTTTAAGTTTTTTGAACGCAAAAGTTTGTAAATTTAAGATGTTAAATTAAGTATTTGCGATTCTTGTTGATAAATCTTGAGTTTTTGATTTACCTACAGTATATGTTTAACAATTATGAATGCCTAGACTTGTTAAGTATACAACCTAATTTGTAATTATGATTAATTTGTTTAAATTCGAATAATTTAGAATTGATTTGTTTTTCATAATTAAATAATAATTTAATTAGGTATCCATGATTAAAATCCACCATAAAAATTGTTAATTTATGTTAAATTTTAAATTTTTATGACCTAGATTTGAATCCATGTTAATCGGAAATTAATTGATTAATAAATTTTCTATTTTTCGCCCTAAAATTATGAAATTAATTTTGAATTAAAAATTTTAAATTTTTTATATAACACGCCCATAAATCTTGCACGCACAAAGCAATGGACGCTACGTGTTACCCTTAAGGGGTGTTGTATAGTGCGGGCATGCGACGACGAGCAAGGGAGCTCGTCGCCCGTGCGGTACAATGCAGCGAGCAAGGGCCATGACGCACGAGCACAAGGCTGCACGCTGCCTTGTGTCGAGTGCCGTGTTCAGCGTGGGCGAGTAGGCAAGGGCGATGGGCCAAGGCGCAAGCCAGCGAGCAGACGCGTGTGGGCAGCAAGCGTGCTGCGCCACAGCGCGCGCTGCCGCGCCCAGCGTAGCAAGCAGACGCGAAGCAAGCAGGCGCGACGAGTGGGCGGGCTGCGCGTAGCGTGGCATGTGCTTGCTGCGTTGCGTGTGGCCTGCTTGCATGGTGTTGTACGATCGGTTGAGGGGCGTTAAGCCTCGTGCACTCGACGGGGCTTGGGCGCAAGCCCAAGTGCTCGTCGTGTTACGATTGAGTCGTTTAGAATTTCAATTTGAAATTTTCAGTTCGGAAATAATTTTAATTAATTTTAAAATTAATAATTTAAATTGTTTTCTCGGATTTTAATTTTGAATATTATAATATTATAAATTTTATTTATACTAATTTTTTTTAATAAAATTAAACCTTGAATTAATTTAAATTCATTTAATTCAACTGAAAAATAAATTAAATTAAATGGATTCAATTATAAATTTATATGAGCTTTAAATTTTAATTAAATTTGTATGTTTCCGGTTAGACTAGAAATACATTTTTATGTTTGAAATTAGTAAAGCATATGAATTTATTGGTTTAAGTGGGAGCAATTTTAGTCATAAACTCTTCATTAGGTCTACAAATCCTTTAAAGTAAAACAACTTGATTAGAATTAATAAGGACTGAATAATTGGTAGACTATTGGTGTCCTTGATTAATTGCTGCAAATATTTATGTGATGCATACAATGTGTTTTTACTAACCAATTATGTGGGCCATTCATGATAATGAATGGGTGAATGGTATATATTGTATATGTACTGTTTTGCAGGTTATGAAGTGACTAGTATGACCCAAATAGGATAGAAAATATGGTCTGCGTACCATTAATTTGAATGTAATTGGTCTAAAGCACCAAATTTGTTTTTCAATTCAAATATGGTCTGCGTACCATCAAATAGTTGTAATTAGTTTAATTATAGCTTATCCTATTTGAAGAAAATGGCGCCTCCCACGGTGAAATTCAAGATGAAGTTTCCAATCCATTTTCAAGAAGGACTTTGAAGTTGAAGCTTCAAGATGAAGTCGGGCCATACTAGATCACAATTATCTTATGCATTCTTTAAGTTATTTATTGCTTTTAAATATGTCTTAAATATGCATGAGATTGTGGCTTGATTATGTTGCATGATTAAGGATTTTAGTTCACTTAAAATCTAACCAACATAGTAAGAGCCTTAAGTTCCAAACTTAAAGATTTGCCGCCTGGGATGCGGATCTCAAAAAGGTTATGAGTCTCAGGCTGAACAATATCCCTGATGAATGGGCTAGAAGGTTTGTAGCTTACGAACCTTTTACGCTCATCAAGAATCTGAGGGATATCTGTCGTGGAAGCACGGAGGACAGGGACCTGAACGTCCATGAGTTGATTGAATCAATGTCTGGCCTAAAGGTTAGTTCTCCCAACAGGTGTTATAGGATGGAGATCCAAGAAACACATGTTCAGCTCCTTTGCACCAAACAAAGGGTAGGCGTCCCACTAAGGTTCCATGTGGATCTTATGCTTTCATATTTGGATCGCCTAAGTCTGCTAGGAACACCAATAAGCGAAAGGATGGCAGTCTCTATCTTGCTCAATTCATTGCACAGTGGGTTTGGTCGCTTCAAGCAACTATACCTAAGTGAACCAAGAGAAGAAACAGTTGCAGAATTTGTTCACCTTGTCAGAAAGGCTGAGATAATACTGGACAGTGAAGCCAACGATTTACTCAAGGCTAAAGGGAGACCGTTCAAGAAAGGTGGAAAGTCCAAGGGCAATGCTAAATCAAAGGAGGACAAGTCCACACCAAGTTGTCTTTATTGTGATGGAATAGGCCATTTCAAAAGAGAATGTCCAAAGCTAAAGGAAGATCAGAAGAATGGAACAGTCGTTCCATCTTCAGGTATTTTCGTTATAGACTGTATACTTGCTAATTCAACTTCTTGGGTATTAGATACAGGTTGTGGCTCACACTTATGTTCCAATTCACAGGGACTAAGAAGAAGTAGAAAGTTAAGCAAGGGTGAAGTCGACATACGAGTGGGAAATGGAGCACGGATTGCTGCATTAGCTGTAGGAACTTATTATTTGTCGTTGCCCTCTGGGCTAGTTTTGGAACTAGAATAATGTTTCCATGTTCCAAGTTTTACTAAAAACATCATTTCTGTTTCTTGCTTAGATGCTAAGGGATATTCCTTTTTAATAAAAGACAATAGTTGCTCGTTTTATTTAAAAGAGATGTTTTATGGATCTGCTGGATTAGTCAATGGACTTTATTTATTAGATCACGACAAACAAGTTTATAACATAAATACCAAAAAGGCCAAAAAGGATGATTCAGATCTCACCTATCTGTGGCATTGTCGATTAGGCCATATTAACTTGAAGCGCATGGAAAGACTTCAAAAGGAATGAATTCTAAAACCTTTTGACTTAGAGGATTATGGTAAGTGCGAATCATGTTTACTTGGAAAAATGACAAAGCAACCTTTCTCTAAAGTTGGAGAAAGAGCAACTGAACTATTGGGTTTAATCCATACAGATGTATGTGGACCAATGAGTACAAATGCTAGGGGTGGTTTCAGCTACTTTATCACTTTTACTGATGACTTCAGTAGATATGGTTATGTCTACCTAATGAAGCATAAGTCTGAAATCCTTTGACAAATTCAAGGAATTTCAGAGTGAAGTAGAGAATCAATTAGGCAAGAAGATTAAGGCATTGCGGTCTGATAGAGGCGGTGAATATCTGAGCTATGAATTTGATGAACATCTGAAAGAATGTGGAATTCTATCAGAATTGACTCCTCTTGGAACACCACAATGGAACGGTGTGTCGGAACGGAGGAACAGAACCTTGCTAGACATGGTTAGATCAATGATGGGTCAGGCCGAACTTTCAATAGAATTTTGGGGACATGCACTAAATACAACCGCACTCACTATAAATAGAGCTCCGTCTAAAGCTGTTGAAAAGACTCCATATGAGTTATGGTTTGGAAAGCCTCCAAAAGTGTCTTTTCTTAAGATTTGGGGATGTGAAGTCTACGTCAAACGATTAATTTCAGACAAACTTCATCCAAAATCTGACATATGTATCCTTGTAGGCTATCCAAAGGAAACAAAGGGGTATTACTTCTACAATACATCTGAGAACAAGGTGTTTGTTGCTCGAGATGGTATCTCTTTGGAAAAGAATCACATTTCCAAAATGACAAGTGGGAGAAAAGTAGACCTCGAAGAAATTCGAGTCGAACAACAAACTCTAGAGAATGCTCAATATGACATTCAGGATGAAACTCATAGATCTTTAGAAGTTTCTGGTGAGAATCATGGACAATCTAGAGATGCAACCCCGCGTAGATCGCAGAGATATAGATCTCAACCGGAAAGGTACTTAGGTATTTTAACGAACGAGAGCTATGATGTTCTATTACTTGAAAGCGATGAACCTGCGACTTACAAACAAGCTATGACGAGCCCTAGCTCCAAGCAATGGCAAGAAGCGATGCAATTTGAATTAGACTCCATGTCAGAAAACCAGGTATGGGATTTGGTCGATTTGCCAGATGGCTACCAAGCCATTGGAAGCAAATGGGTTTTCAAACTGAAAAAGGACAAGGATGGAAAACTTGAAGTTTTCAAAGCTAGATTGGTTGCAAAAGGTTACAGGCAAGTTCACAATGTGGATTACGATGAAACCTTTTCACCAGTTGCAATGCTTAAGTCTATTCGGATAATGTTAGCAATCGCTGCATATTACGTTTACGAAATATGGCAGATGGATGTCAAAACCGCTTTCTTAAACGGCGTTTTAACAGAAACTGTGTTTATGACACAGCCTGAGGGTTTTGAGGATCCAAAGAATGCTAAAAAGGTATGCAAGCTAAAGAAATCTATCTACGGATTGAAGCAGGCATCCAGGAGCTGGAATATACGTTTTGATGAAGCAGTCAGTGACTTTGGTTTCATCAAGAACGCAGACAAATCTTGTGTATACAAGAAGTTCAGTGGGAGCAAAATTTCTTTTCTAGTATTATATGTCGACGACATATTACTTATCGGAAATGACATTCCTATGTTGAACTCTGTCAAGATTTGGTTTGGGAAATGTTTTTCGATGAAGGATCTAGGAGAAGCACAGTACATACTGGGCATCAAGATTTACAGAGATAGATCTAAAAGGATGATTGGACTTAGTCAAAGCACTTATATCAATAAGGTGCTTGATAGGTTCAAGATGGCAAACTCCAAGCGAGGCTACCTACCCATGTCTCATGGAATGACTTTAAGCAAGACTCAGTGCCCAAAAACACTTGATGAGCGTAGACGAATGAATGGGATTCCATATGCATCATTGATTGGTTCAATAATGTATGCTATGATATGTACACGCCTGGATGTTGCGTACGCACTCAGTGCTACGAGCAGATACCAGTCAGACCCAGGAGAGGCACATTGGACTGCTGCCAAGAATATTCTGAAGTACATGAAAAGGCACAAAGATGACTTCCTGTTCTTTGGTGGAGATGATGAATTAATTGTTAAAGGCTATACGGACGCAAGTTTCCAAACCGACAAAGACGATTTCAGATCACAGTCTGGGTTTGTCTTCTGCCTCAACGGAGGTGCAGTAAGCTGGAAAAGTGCTAAGCAAAGCACCATTGCGGATTCTACAACTGAAGCGGAGTACATTGCTGCACATGAAGCAGCAAAGGAAGCTATATGGCTAAGGAAGTTCACAGGTGAACTTGGTGTAGTCCCCTCCATTAAAGGACTAATAGCCCTGTATTGTGATAATAACGGAGCTATTGCACATGCAAAGGAGCCTAGACACCACCAAAGAGTCAAGCATGTACTTTGTAGATTTCACCTTCTACGAGAGTTCGTTGAAAGAAAAGAAGTCGAGATAAGCAAGATTGGAACTGATGACAACATATCAGATCCATTGACTAAACCTCTGCCGCAGGCGAAGCACAACTCGCACACTGCAGCTATGGGAATCAAGCATATTGGAGAATGGCTTTGATGTCCTTGTTTAATGTTTTAAAGTTTTAGAGTTTAATACTTTGTAAAACATTATTGGTTAATCATTCACAATAAATGAATAGAATTCATTTTCCATTTAATTTGTGGTTTATTAAATGATGAGTCCCTTCAATTTGACGAAATATTCAAGATAGAATGTCAGGACCAGTCCTGTGACTAAGAAATGTCTATCAAGTGAACTTGAATGTCAAAAGTTGAAAATGGTCCCTGGTCGGAGTTTTCTATAAAGATGGACGCATAGAAAACGTTAGACGACTAGAATGCAAGATGACTAGTAGTTCTGTTTCTTGAACTATGTGGACATGGCAATGTCGTAATCATTTGCATAGATACTTACTTTGGGAAGACTAGTATCGGACAGACCTATGAAACTTTACTATAAGAGATGAAAATCTGTCATGAGTAAATTTCATTAAAATTATTAGACACTAAATCCTCAATACCTGAGTGATTTGAGATTACTTGTTTGAGAACTGGTTACTTTGACGTTGACCAACCGTCACACCGTAAAAGGAGGCTATAAAGGCAACCCTCAGGTAATCACCTATCAAAAAAAGTCTAATCTCAAGATCGCAAGATTGGCATTGTCCTCCCATAAACCGAGATGAGATGCTTAAAAGTTGTACAAGGCCACTCGGAGAGCTAGAAACTGTAAAATGCATGGCCTTGCTCGGATGAATCATAGGCTATGATTATCTGTTTATTTGATCAGTTAAACTCTAAAACCGAGAAACACCTCTGGACAAAATAAGGATGAAAACTCTTACCTTATGTTCAAGAGCAAGCATCGAGCGACAAAGGAATTAGGAAATGCACACTTGTCCCTAAGGAAAATTGGGAGACTGAAGGAAATAATGCCCTTGGTCCAAGTATGCCTTTAATGTTAAGTCTAATAAATGCGGTTCAGTATTAATTAACAAGTTAATAATTCAGTGAGGTCAAGTGAGCTGAATGCCTAGCTAGACGCCGCTTCAGTTCAAGTGGAATTAATTATATTAATCCACAGCTTACTCTTGGCTGAACCCGTAGGGTCACACAAGTAGTACGTAAACGGATCAAGTATTTAATGGAATTAAATACTCCATCTATGGATATTCGGAATCGACGGATCTTGGTTTCAGTGGGAGCTGAGATCGTCAAAAGCAAGAAATGAATACTCCGGAAACGATGATATTGCCGGAAACGGATATATGGATCTTATCGGAAATATAAATATTATCCAAGTCGTAGATGTTGCCGGAAACGGAAACATGGTACGTATCGGAAAATATTATTGGAAACGGAAATATTGCCGGAATCGGAAATATTGCCGGAAACGGAAATATTGTCAGAATCGGAAATATTATAGAAATCGGAAAATAATTCCGGAAACGGAAATATTAAATATTTGTTCGAAACGGAAATTAATTCCAGAATCGGAAATATTAAATATTGTTCGTATCGGAAATGAATTCCGGAAATCGAGAATTTAATCGGAAGCGTATCGTACGAATTAGCATCGGACGAGGCCTGCAGACGAAGGCCGAGCACGAAGCCGGGCCATCGCCCAGCAAGCCAAACGTAAAAACCACATGCCAAGCAAACGACCAGGCCCAGCGCAAAATCCAGGCCCAGCCGAAGCTTGGGCGCGCGCACGGACAAGGCTGCGACAGTGGGCCTTGCACTGTGCGCTCGGCGTGGGCCGCAAGGCCTGCGTGCGGGCGTGCGGTGCTTGTGCGCCACTCGTGTGTGTTACTCGGAATCCTAAGGCTACCGGGATTCGTAATATGATTAAATCTAATCCTAATAGATAAAGTTCGTTTAATTAGAGTCCTAGTAGGATTATAATTAAATAGATTTGAATTCTAATAGGATTATAATTCCTTTCCACAAACTCTATAAATAGGTGCCTAGGGTCATATATTTAGATCGAGAATTGAAGTATTCAAAGGTAAGATTTTCAAGCAAAAATCAGCCACAAACATTTGCCTATTAGCCGAAAATCCTAGTACCTTAAAGGCGATTCTAGTTGGTCAAGCTTAAGGCGGATCTGGACGTGCTGTGGACTATCTACGGAAGGACGACACTTGGAGTCCTAAAGACTTGTTCTTGTTCGGTTCGGGCGCAGCTAGGGAGGGCACGCTACAAAGTGTATGCATCTGAATTATGCTAAATGATTATGTGTAAATAATATGTTTCCTGGCTTTATGGTTTTTCCGCATGATTTATGTTTATTCATATGTATCATAACCTATGCAAGTGTCGACTTGGCGGATGATGACACCCATGCAAGTGTTTGATTTAGTAAATGCCATTACTTAATCCAAAACAATATTATAAGATCTTTGTAAATAGATCTTAATACCCAGTATGTACAAAGTTTCGCCATGGTCCATCATTGATGAATAATTTCAATTCTAAGTCATTAGCATTTGAATGTTATTTCACAATAGAGAGATATGTGTGTGATACACATAGGACCAATTAAGTCATGGTCCATCATTGATGAATAATTTCAAATCTAAGTCATTAGCATTTGAATGTTATTTCACAATAGAGAGATATGTGTGTGATACACATATGTGTGTGACACAATAGAGAGATATGTGTGTCATCATCCGCCAAGTCGACACTTGCATAGGTTATGATACATATGAATAAACATAAATCATGCGGAAAAAACATAAAGCCAGGAAACATATTATTTACACATAATCATTTAGCATAATTCAGATGCATACACTTTGTAGCGTGCCCTCCCTAGCTGCGCCCGAACCGAACAAGAACAAGTCTTTAGGACTCCAAGTGTCGTCCCTTCGTAGATAGTCCACAGCACGTCCGGATCCGCCTTAAGCTTGACCAACTAGAATCGCCCTTAAGGTTCTAGGATTTTCGGCTAATATTGGTTGCAAGTGTTTGGCTGATTTTTGCTTGAAAATCTTACCTTTTGAATACTTCAAATCTCGATGTAAATATGTGACCCTAGGCACCTATTTATATAGTTTATGGAAAGGAATTATAATCCTACTAGGATATGGATTTATTAATTAGAATCCTATTAGAACTCTAAATAATAAATTTAATCTTTTAGGATTAGGATTTAATCAATGCACGAATTCCGATAGGATTAGGATTAGTTACGAACACGAGCGTCGCACGACCACGAGGGACGCACGCACCCGCGCAGGCCTTGTGGCCCACACGAGTGGGCGCTGCCTCGCAGCCCACGAGCACACGCTCCAGCGCGCGCGCCTACGGCTTTGTTGGGCCTGGCCTTGCGCTGGGCCTGGCGAGGCTGTGGCCTTCGTGTTGGGCGCTCGGCTTGCTGGGCGTGAGCCTGGCTTCGTGCTGGGCCTACGTCTAGCAAGCCTCGTCCGATGCTAATTCGTACGATGCGCTTCCGATTAAATTCCCGGTTCCGGAATTCATTTCCGATACGAACAATATTTAATGTTTCCGATTCCGGAATTAATTTCCGTTTCGAACAAATATTTGATATTTCCGTTTCCGGAATTATTTTCCGATTCCGATAATATTTCCGATTCTGACAATATTTCCGTTTCCGGCAATATTTCCGATTCCTGCAATATTTTCATTTCCGATACGTACCATGTTTCCATTTCCTGCAACATCTACGACTTGGATAATATTTATATTTCCGATACGATCCATATTTCCGTTTCCGGCAATATCATCGTTTCCGGAGTATTCATTTCTTGCTTGTGACGATCTCAGCTCCCACTGAAACCAAGATCCGTCGATTCCGAATATCCATAGATGGAGTATTTAATTCCATTAAATACTTGATCCGTTTACGTACTATTTGTGTGACCCTACGGGTTCAGTCAAGAGTAAGTTGGGGATTAATATAATTAATTCCACTTGAACTGAAGCGGCCTCTAGCTAGGCATTCAGCTCACTTGATCTCACTGAATTATTAACTTGTTAATTAATACTGAACCGCATTTATTAGACTTAATATTATATGCATACTTGGACCAAGGGCACTATTTCCTTCATGATCTCCCCCCATGCCATATGAAAGGTGTTGGTGGTATCCCCCAACACCGCTCCAGCAAGGCCTGTAACCAGGGTTTGATCCCTGTTCTCCTCTGAGTATCTCCCATGGCACGCCAGGAATCGACCAGGCCCGTCTGCAACCAGATCTCCATAGCCTCCGCGTCAGCATGGACGAATGGAAAAAATTTGTGAAGGTCCGCCAAGGACCAAAAAGTGCGCAACGGATCTCCATCAGCCTATGGATGAGCCAACTAGTTCAAAACCTATACAAGTTCAAAAAAAGGACAAAGCACAGTACAAGACTCACCAAACCAGCGCGAGGCCGCTGAGACAAATGAAACTCCGGTCGGAACACTAGATCGGAGGGACTCCAGCCAGTGCCAACGAAGGCGGGAACTCTCCAGGGAACCATGCCCTCCTCCGGCACGTTTATTGCAGCTGCTTCATCATCCGAAGCATCCTCCATGGCAGCTCGAACCACCAAACGTTCGCCAAACTTTCTCCAAGTGTGATGAGGCATACTAAATCTTGCAAAACACGAAATATCAAGATTCTAAACTGGGGGCTAACCTATACTAGCCCGTACAAAAGTCAAAATTCAAAAAAATGTCCCCAGTGGAAGTACGGACTCAGCCAGGGACCTCTACACCAACGCCTAGGCTATCCATGCCAAAGCAGGTATACGAGCATGCCGTAGAAAATACTCAAAGTTCTACAAGCAACATCTAGGCATCCTAGCCTATTCTCTCCCGAGACCCGACAAGGTCGCCGGTGAGACCACTATCAACGAATTCCAGGTACAAAGTTCAAGAAAAATTTTAAAATTCAAAAATTCAAATCTACGAGTGTGAGGGGGTCGAAAAAGCACGAGGCTAATGCGTGACCTCGTCCCTCGTGGGTGTCACCATTCTTTTTATTCAATCAAGTGTAATTGGATTTCCTGTGAGTTTACACCCAATTGACTAGTAATATAGGAGTCGCCATTCAGTTTTTAACGACAATGAGAAAAACTGACAAAACCCAGTTATCGTGACATAAAGGGAGTGCAATTATGTTTGACCACGACGGCCGTAGGTTCCCTTGTGATGCCTGGTGTGGGGATCTCTCAACATACACCCGCAAGGTAGAGATTGAGGGTCCGGGGGACTGTAACTACCGAGAGGAGTACTTCGCTCGTCGATAACTCCAGAGGCAGGATATCCTTACTAGCTCGGCATAAATAATTGAAGGGACATGCGTTAACTATTAAACTAATCTGAATTGATTTTAGCAATATGCAACATATAATACTAGATCGATCGCGATTATCTGATTTAAATAGCATTAAGGGACCTAGCATGATAATCCAATTTCCCAAAAATATTATATTTGTTAGGCATGGTAGAACAATCATATTTAGTTAGTTTAACAGTTCATAAAAAGGGCGAGGAAAGCAATTAAATCATCGAGAAGGGACACATTACGACGCACCCTTGAGAGGTGCGTCACGGTTCTCATAAAACTAACCACTTTGACTTTGCTATTTCTCCTTTTTATTTAACGAATCTCCAATTATGGGACAGGATACGTTCTGTTCGATTTATGGATCGATTGCGACATAACGCGTGAACAATTTCGCAGCGTGAGGCTTAGGCTAAGGTTGGAGTCAATACTCAGAATATGAATTGTGTGTTGTGATTTCACGTCGAACTTGGGCTACATTTATAGAAAAGAGTTTGTGGAAAGATAGAATTGCAAAGCTCTAATCCATAAAGAATTAGGAAAAAACACGTACCAGGTATTTTCAGCGCCCAGTGCTGGGCGTCAAAGATTTCGGCGCCCCGCTCTGGGCGTTGAAAATAGGATCCAGGCAATTTCAGCGCCCAGGGTTGGGCGTTGAAATTGCTGTTTGGGCCGTTTCTTTGTCAGATTCGGATTCCTAGAATCCGGAGTGTTTGAGATTTAATCGAGTCTTTCTTTGCGTATCAATTTTATGACGGAATGCGTCTGGGCCCGTTACGAACTCTAGGCTCGTTAGGATTTTAATTAATACGTAACTCTTATTTCCGAATCATATTAGGAATAGGATTCTCGCAGTTTTCTATCTCATTTAAGATTTTTGTTGGAGTGCAACACCTAATTCTGACAGGTTTCTATCTTTTATGACTTGCCACTTTTAGAAGCTACCCTTTTACGGCAGTTACTATTTTTAGCAGGTTTCCATAAATAGCAGGTTTCTATAAATAGCAGGTTTCGGGTGAAATGAAAAGGGGAATTGAGATTCGTTATTTTTATAGGAGATGCGTTGTCAAGTGGAGATTTATGTTTTCATCATCGAACCTTCCCTTTCGGGAACGGGGACAAAAGTAGGTGTCTACAGTTAGCCCCCACTTTGACTGAGTCTTGGAGTAAGACGATGGTCAAAGTATTAGACGGAGTGCGTCACACAAGCCATGGTGACCTGCTTTTGCGAGGGTCTCACGAGCCCCTGAGTGATAACATTTGACTTAAGGGTCATCACTTGAAGTGTCGACATATCCCTCACGTGTCATTGGGATTTGTCAACGGATAGTATAGAAACTTCCTCACTTTGTCATTGGAAGGATCCAAAGGTGCGCAGAAACTCCCTCACTTTGTCATTGGGAGTAGCTACAGATGTTATCGAAATCAAAGCTGTAAAGTGTAATTGAGCCTGGCCAAGCCCAACCACGAGGTAAAAATGTTTTTAAAGATTCTCATTTTTAGGGTTAGCTAAACGAGAAAACCCCCTTGTTTTTATGGGACGTAAAACAAAGGAAAATCTAGCACATCGTTCTTTTTTGGAAAAAACGGAAAACCAATACTTTAATTTTTGGAAAAAAGGAAAAACTACTCACATCGCTCTTTTTTTGGAAAAACGGAAAACCAAAAGCTACTCACATCGTTTTTGGGAAAAACGGAAAACCAAAGGCTACTCACATCGTTTTTGGGAAAAACGGAAAACCAAAGGCTACTCACATCGTTTTTGGGAAAAACGGAAAACCAAAGAAAGTTATCGCTGTAGCGACTAAGGACCTGCGCGGTTAGTGACGCAGACCCCGCCGGCTAAAGATGGCGAGCCTGTCCGCTAAGGGTGGACACCCCGTCCGATAGAAGTGGACGAATCTATTTTGAAATTTGTTTGTGCTTTTTGAAAATAAGGACCTACGAGGTTTGTGACGTAGACCCCGGCGACTGAAGATGGCGAGCCTATTTTTTGAAGATTCTATTTTGAAAACTGAGGACCTGCGCGGCTAGTGACGCAGACCCCGCCCGCTGAAGGTGGGCGAACCCTGTCCGCTAAGGGTGGACGCCCCGCTCGCTGGAGGTGAGCGAACCTGAATTCGGCTTTTCAATTTGGGATTCGCGTGCCGCGATCTTGCCCGATTGAGGTGGGCAAGTCCCTATTTCATTTTTTTCTTGTGATTTCTTTTGAGAATTTCTTTTTATTTATTCTTGTAGGAGCGAATTCTTTTGAGGGATGCTCGGATTTAGTTGCAACCTGAAGGTGGGTTGACAACATGTTCAGACGGACCATTGTCTTGTGGTCATCATCTTTCATGGTTTTGAGCTAGTCTTTATGGCTCAATCTTGCCACTACCTGGGTCCTTGATTAGGGACTATGTATAAGTATCAACGGCGACCTTTGTCTTGAGGTCGTAATCCGGTTTTATTTATTTGAGATTATCTAAATACGGGACTTCGTACAGCGTAGTCTGGGAATATTGTTTTAACTTTGCATACTTTCTTTTAAGATATTTTTTTTTTCTTTCGAGCCCCCAAGCACTCGTGCTTGACGGTCAGTTCTTGTCAAGGAGATTCTTTGGGGATATGCATTTTGTAATGTCCTTGATCATGTTTGGGATTGTGCTCGTAAGTGCGAGCGATCTTTGTAGTGGCGTGCTACTCTTGACAAAGTCGTGAGGTGCGACTTTCAGTAAGGAAATCGGCAATTTTCGAGTCGAATGGATGCGGCAGGGCCCAACAGAAGTTAGGGCCTTTTTTGAGCCTGGGTTCATTTTCGGCGCCCAGGCCTAGGCGTTGAAATAATTCACGCCCAGGTGGGGCGTTAAAAATGTTGTTTGGGCTGGTCTTTTGATGACACAGTTGGCCTCTTGGAAGTTCTATGTATTCTCTTCTCTTTTGTTTTTTCTTTATTTTTAGAACGTGATGATTTTCTTGAGAAGCCGTAGCCGATTGGTGGACTACGGTGCTTGTCGTTTTGGGGCGATTATTTTAAGGAACTGTTGCTTTTAAGGCGTACAGTTATTGCAATCGTTGGGCGAGTCTATTTGGCCCGAGGAACATACCTTGAGGCGTAAGACTTTGATCGCTCTTGTATATATATTTTTTCTTTTGAACGCGTTCGTGAATGTTTGATACTTAGAATGATGATATGTATGTGCGAACGAGCGTTCATAGAATGGCCGTCGTGTGCAGTCCATTAATCAGTTTGCTTGAATCATTTTTTTTTTGAACAATGACTGATTTTGAATAGTTTGCTTAGAAGCTTGATAGGGGTCAGGCCCATTCATGAAGTGGGCTCAAACATCGTGCCCTTTCGATTGTTCGAACATTTGCTTCGAGATTTTTTTTATTTTTCTATGGTTGTTTCGTAGCTTGGAGCCCCCAAGCATGCATGTTGGGATGCTTCCTTGTGGCGTACGATTTTTGTAGGTTCTTTCGAGAAAGATGCCTTGGGGTTTCGCTCGTGTAGGTGCGAGTTATCCCTTCCGTGGTAGGTAATGTTTTGCTACCTTTAATCCTTAATGTAGAAGTCGTGTGGCTTGCATTTGGGCGATAAGTAGTCTTTGCCTCTTACTCTTGGTCGTGCTTGCATTAGTGCAATGTGCCTTACTTTTTTTTTTAGACTTGTACTGTGGGATGGTTGAACTTATGGTGCAATGTAGGCTTGTGTGGCCTAACGGCGTGTCTTAGAACATTCCTCCAAGTGTTGGGATATCATTATTTTTTTTGCATTGGAGTACTTCATCGCGCTGAATCGTTCAGGTGCTCGAACAAGTGTAGCACCTTCTGCGTGGGCGTGCACGGTTTATTACTTCGTTCGATGCGAGGATTCATAGATGTTTCTTTCTTGTTTTTATATCATTGTGAGGGGGTCGAAAAAGCACGAGGCTAATGCGTGACCTCGTCCCTCGTGGGTGTGACGATTCTTTTTTATTCAATCAAGTGTAATTGGATTTCCTGTGAGTTTACACCCAATTGACTAGTAATATAGGAGTCGCCATTCAGTTTTTAACAATAATGAGAAAAACTGACAAAACCCGGTTATCGTGAGATAAAGGGAGTGCAATTATGTTTGACCACGACGGCCGTAGGTTCCCATGTGATCTCTGGTGTGGGGATCTCTCAACATACACCCGCAACATAGAGATTGAGGGTTCGGGGGACTGTATCTACCGAGAGGAGTACTTCGCTCGTCGATAACTCCAGAGGCAGGATATCCTTACTAGCACAGCATAAATAATTGAAGGGACATGCGTTAACTATTAAACTAATATGAGTTGATTTTAGCAATATGCAACATATAATACTAGATCGATCGTGATTATCTGGTTTAAATAGTATTAAGGGAACTAGCATGATAATCCAATTTCCCAAAACTATTATATTTGTTAGGCGTGATAGAACAATCAGATTTAGTTACTTTAACAGTTCATAAAAAGGGCGAGGAAAGCGATTAAATCATCGAAGAGGGACACATTACGACGCACCCTTGAGAGGTGCGTCACGGTTCTCAGAAAGCTAACCACTTTGACTTTGCTATTTCTCCTTTTTATTTAACGAATCTCAATTATGGGACAGGATACGTTCTGTTCGATTTATGGATCGATTGCGACAGAACGCGTGAACAATTTCGCAGCGTGAGGCTTAGGCTAAGGGTTGGAGTCAATACTTAGAATATAATTGTGTGTTGTGTGTGTTCCTTTCACGTCGAATTTGGGGCTGTATTTATAGGGAAGAGTTCTTGGAAAGATAGAATTGCAGAGTTCTAATCCACAAAGAATTAGGAAAAAACACGTACCCAGGTAATTTCAGCGCCTAGGCCTGGGCGCCGAAGATTTCGGCGCCCAGAACCAGGCGTTGAAAATAGGGTCTGGGCCGTTTTCTTAGTCAGATTCGGATTCCTGAAATCCGTAGAGTTTGAGACTTAATCGAGTCTTTTAGTGCGTATCAATTTCATGACGGAATGCGTCTGGGCCCGTTACGAACTCTAGGCTCGTTAGGATTTTAATTAATACGTAACTCTTATTTCCGAATCATATTAGGAATAGGATTCTCGCAGTTTTCTATCTCATTTAGGATTTATGTCGGAACGCAACACCTAATTCTGATAGGTTTCTATCTTTTATGACTTGCCACTTTTAGAAGCTACCCTTTACGGCAGTTACTTTTTTTAGCAGGTTTCCATAAATAGCAGTTTTCTATAAATATCAGGTTTCGGGTGAAATGAAAAGGGGATTTGAGATTCGTTTATTTTAAGGAGATGCGTTGTCAAGTGGAGATTTATGTTTTCATCATCGAACCTTTCCCTTTCGGGAATGGGGACAAAAGTAGGTGTCTACAGTTAGCCCCCACTTTGACTGAGTCTTGGAGTAAGACGATGGTCAAAGTATTAGACGGAGTGCGTCACACAAGCCATGGTGTATGTGACCTGTTTTGCGAGGGTCTCACGAGCCCCCGAGTGATAACATTTGACTTAAGGGTCATCACTTGAAGTGTCGACATATCCCTCACGTGTCATTGGGATTTGTCAACTGATAGTATAGAAACTTCCTCACTTTGTCATTGGAAGGATCTAAAGGTGCGTAGAAACTCCCTCACTTTGTCATTGGGAGTAGCTACATATGTTTTCGAAATCAAAGCTATAAAGTGTAATTGGGCCTGGCCAAGCCCAACCACGAGGTAAAAATGTTTTTAAAGATTCTCATTTTCAGGGCTAGCTAAACGAGAAAACCCCCTTGTTTTTATGGGACGTAAAACGAAGGAAAATCCAGCACATCGCTCTTTTTTGGAAAAAATGGAAAACCAATCCTTTTAATTTTTGGAAAAGGGAAAACCAGAAAAAAGTTATCGCTCTAGCGAATAAGGACCTGCGCGGTTAGTGACGCAGACCCCGCCGGCTAAAGATGGCGAGCCTGTCCGCTAAGGGTGGACACCCCGTCCGATAGAAGTGGACGAATCTGTTTTTGAAATCTGTTTGCTTTTTTTGAAAATAAGGACCTACGCGGCTTGTGACGTAGACCCCGCCGGCTAAAGATGGCGAACCTGTCCGCTAAGGGTGGACACCCCGTCCGATAGAAGTGGACGAATCTATTTTGAAATTTATTTGTGCTTTTTTGAAAATAAGGACCTACGTGGTTTGTGACGTAAACCCCGCCGGCTGAAGATGGCGAGCCAATTTTAAATTTGAAGACTTTATTTTTTCGAAAACTAAGGACCTGCGCGGCTAGTGACGCAGACCCCGCCCGCTGAGGGTGGGCGAGCCCATTTTGAATTTCTTATTTTGCCTATGTAGAAGGGCTTTCGTGATTACAACCTGTTGGTGGGTCGTAATATTTCCTGATCAGGTGTGTCCTATGAGTGGGTCCACACTGTGTATATTTTTAACGATATCGCAAAATACCATTCTTGGGAAAGAAATATCAAGATAACAGATAATTTACACAAAATAGGGGAGTACGCGTGCCCGACAGCGAATATTCGCTGTCTGGGAAGCATTTTCAGCACCCAGCTCTGGGCGCGAGAATTTCTAACGCCCAGAGCTGGGCGTTGAAAATGCGAAGGGGAGACAGGTCTTTAAATTCGCGGACCGTCTCCTTCCTTTCCCATTTCCACCATTTTCGCTCAAGCTCCTCATCTCTTTCAACTGATTTCTTGCTCGTTTCTTCACTTTTCTTTACGAATTCTACTCCAAATTACTTCCTATTCTTCCCAATGTAAGTAATCTTCAGTAATTTTGAGCTTTTTTTTGTCAATTTCAATATTTTTGTCAAGTAGTTTTATGCATGAAATTGATTTGGGGGTTTTTGATTTGGTGCCCCTTCCCTTTAATTAGATAGTTGGAAATGTTCCTCATAACATGTTAATTAGTTTGTGCATGTTAATTTTCGCAAGTATGTTGATTCTTGTTGAATTTGGGCATTTTCATGCTAGCCCCCAAGCATACCTACGACTCTAGTGTTTTCTTACAATGTAGGTGTTCTTGGTATATTGCTTGCGTTCCTCATAATTCATGAATGACAAATTATGGAAGAATTTTCACTTTGTTGGAGTTAATTAAAAAAAATTCACTTTAGTGAATTTTTTGCTTGATATGAACTTAGTATCATGTCTTAGGGAACAAAAACTGTATGACTCCATTTTATGAGCGGAATGCACTCCCTTAGTGACTGGTGTGAGTGCCAGTTTTGTTAAAGGTATAATGCCTTATTGTATTATTGATCAGCATGCCTGACGAGTCGTCACCCCCTCCTGGTGGCTACTAGGAGCGTGGCATGACGCGTCAGTCTACTGGTGCGGGTCCCCTATGGGTGGGCCCTGAGCTCTACGACGGTCGTGATCTGCACTACGACCTAGAGCACCACGCGACTTCCCGCCTTCATGCGAGGAGAGAGACTACGGTTCGCGGCTATGGCGCAGCGACGAGTGAGACCGTTTTTAGTTTCCTGAGCTCGGACGCCCAGGCCTTGGTGAGGGCGAGCTCAATGTTTCCGGTGGTCGAGAGCTTCTGGGAGATACTGCGGCTTAACATCTCCCTGTCCTTTCTGCGGTCGTTCATGAGGTGGTGGTAAGATACTGAAGGAAATAATGCCCTTGGTCCAAGTATGCATTCTATGTTAAGTCTAATAAGTGCGGTTCAGTATTAATTAACAAGTTAATAATTCAGTGAGATCAACTGAGCTGAATGCCTAGCTAGAGGCCGCTTCAGTTCAAGTGGAATTAATGATATTAATCGACGGCTTACTCTTGACTGAACCCGTAGGGTCACACAAATAGTACGTAAACGGATCAAGTATTTAATGGCATTAAATACTCCATCTATGGATATTCGGAATCGACGGATCTTGGTTTCAGTGGGAGCTGAGATCGTCACAGGCAAGAAATGAATGCTCCGGAAACGATGATATTGCCGGAAACGGAAATATGGATCGTATCGGAAATATAAATATTATCCAAGTCGTAGATGTTGCCGGAAACGGAAACATGGTACGTATCGGAAAATATTATGGGAAATGGAAATATTGCCGGAATCGGAAATATTGCCGGAAACGGAAATATTGTCAGAATCGGAAATATTGCCGGAATCGGAAAATAATTCCGGAAACGGAAATATTAAATATTTGTTCGAAACGGAAATTAATTCCGGAATCGGAAATATTAAATATTGTTCGTATCGGAAATGAATTCCGGAATCGGGAAATTAATCGGAAGCGTATCGTACGAATTAGCATCGGACGAGGCCTGCCAGACGAAGACCCAGCACGAAGCCGGGCCATCGCCCAGCAAGCCAGCGCGCCACAACGCACCAGCCAAGGCTGCGCCAGGCCCACCGCAATGCAGGCCCAGCGCGCGCCAAGGCTGCGGCAGCGTGTGGGCCTCGCAGCAATGGGCTGCGAGCTCGCGGGCTGCGCGCGCGCGCATGGCGCCCCTCGTGGGCTGATGTGTGTGCGTGTGTGTTGGTGTGCTATACGAATCCTAAAGCTATCAGGTTTCAATTAATGATTAAATTCCTAAACCTAAAAGGATGAATTAATTAAATAAGAACTCTATTAGAATTCTAGTTTAATTAATTCGTATCCTAATAGGATTACGATTCCCTTTCCATACCTCTATAAATAAAGGCATAGGGTCATTATTTTGTATAGAGATTTTCAAGTATTCAAAGTGATTTTTGAGAGCAAAAATTCAGTCATACAATTGCCTATATGTGCCGAAAATTCTAAGTACCTTAAGGGCGATCCTAGTTGGTCAAGCTTAAGGCGGATCCGGACGTGCTGTGGACTATCTACGGAGGGACGACACTTGGAGTCCTAAAGACTTGGTTTTGTTCGGTTCGGGCGCAGTTAGGGAAGGCACGCAACAAAGTGTATGCATCTAAACTATGCTAAATGATTATGTGTAAATAATATGCTTTCCTGGCTTTATGGTTTTTCCGCATGATTTATGAATTGTCATATGTATCATAACCTAACAGTGGTATCACGAGCCTCTTATTATTTTCATAATCTAAAATTGCATGAACATGGTTAAATATTACAAATTTGCAAGAATTAAAAGGGGTGATTAATTTTCGTAATTGTTAATTAATTGCAAATTGCGTTTATTTAATTATACGTACGCAATTTTTCGGCTGTTTCTTCGTTACTCATCCAAATCGAGTGATTTTTGTGTCAATTCCGCATGTAAAAGGCATTCTAAAATTTTGACAAAAAGAGTATTTTTCTGCCGAACCCAGATTTCTCAAATTCGAAGCCTAACTATGACTTTTCGGAGGTTTTAGTTTTTCGAATGCAAAATTTCGTAAATATAAGATGTTAAATTAAATATTTGCGATTCTTGTTGATAAATCTTGAATTTTTGATTGACCTACTGTATATGTTTAACAAGTTTGAATGCCTAGCCTTGTTAATTATGAAATCTAATTTGTAATTATGATTAATTTGTTGAAATTAGAATAATTTAGAATTAATTTGATTTTCATAATTAATTATAATTTAATTAGATACCTATGATTAAAAACCACCATAAAAATTATAAATTTATGTTAAATTTGAAATTTTTATGACCTAGACTTGAATCCATGTTAATCGGAAATCAATTGAATAATAAATTTTCGATTTTTCGCCCTAAAATTATGAAATTAATATTATTTATTAATTTGTCATTAATTTTAAATATAAATTTTTTAAATTTTATGCGATTCGCTCATATAACTTGCACGCACAAAGCAATTTACGCTACGTGTTACCCTTAAGGGGTGTTGCATAGTGCGGGCATGTGACGACGAGCAAAGGAGCTCGTCGCCCATGCGGCACGAATGCAATGAGCAAGGCCATGGTGCACGAGCACAAGGCAGCAGCCCTGCCTTGTATCGTGGGCTGTGAGCAATGGACGATTAGGCGAGGGCGAAAGCAAGGCACAGCAGTCGCATGTGGGCAGCAAGCGAGCTGCGCCACAGCGCGCACTGCCTCGCGCAAGCGTGCGGAGCCTCGCGCGCAGCGAGCGCAAGCTCGCGTGCCACGAGTGCTACGCCCAGCGTCGATGCCTCGCGCAGCGAGAATGGCTCGCAGGATCGAGCGCTGGTAAGCGCGCGCAGCGAGCAATGGCTCGCATAAAGCGAGCGCTGGCGAGCGCGCTGGCGAGCGCTGGCTCGCATGAAGCGAGCGCAGCGAGCGATGGCTCGCGTGCATCGAGTGCTGGCGCGCGCAGCGAGCACCAGCTCGCGTGATGCCTTGCGAAGGAGAGCAGCAGCAGCGATGCGACGCAGCGCATGGGCTGCGCGCACATGGCCAGCGATGGCTGTGTGCGTGTGGCCCATGGGCGTGCGTTGCGTGGGGTTGTTGCGTTGCGATTGGATCGTTTTGAAATTTTAATTTGAAATTTTCAGTTTACGTAATTTTAATTAATTTTAAAATTAATAATTTAAATTATTTTCTTGGATTTTAATTTTGAATATTGTAATTATAATAAATTTTATTTATTCTAATTATTTTACTAAAATTAAAATCATGAATTAATTTAAATACGACTGAAATTAAATTAAACTTTTTGGATTCAATTATAAATTTATATGAGCTTTAAATTTTAATTAAATTTGTATGTTTCCGGTTAGACTAGAAATACATTTTTATGTTTAAAATTAGTAAAGCATATGAATTTATTGGTGTAAGTGGGAGCCCTTTTTAGTCATAAACTCTTGATTAGGTCTACAAATCCTTAAGGTTAAAACAACTTGATTAGAATTAATAAGGACAGAATAATTTGTAGATTATTGGTGCCCTTGATTAATTGGTGCAAATGTTTATCTGATGCATAATGTGTTTTACTAACCAGCTATGTTGGCCATTCATGATAATGAATGGGTGAATGGTATATATTGTATATGTACTGTTTTGCAGGTTATGAAGTGACTAGTATGGCCCAAATAGGATAGAAAATATGGTATGCGTACCATTAATTTGAATGTAATTGGTCTAAAGTACCAAAGTTGTTTTTCAATTCAAATATGGTCTGCGTACCATCAAATAGTTGTAATTAGTTTTAATTATAGCTTATCCTATTTGAAGAAAATGGTGCCTCCCACGGAGATTTTCAAGACGGACTTTGAAGTTAAAGCTTCAAGATGAAGTCGGGCCATACTAGATCACATTTATCTTATGCATGTTTTAAGTTATTTATTGCTTTTAAATATGTCTTAAAATGCATGAGATCAAAAGCTTGATTATGTTGCATGATTAAGGATTTTAGTTCACTTAAAATCTAACCAACATAGTAAGAGCCTTAAGTTCCAAACTTAAAAATTGAGTTAAAAGGTGCCATGCCAAAATATACACTTGCTTGGATATCCTTTACATCAATCTAGTAATAGTTTTCGCTCAGCGAGGTGTTACTTATTGGTCCTAAAGGGGCAAGGTACACAAATAATTGTGAGTACATGTTATTTTTGGTGAAACTCAACGATATAAGTAAGGAGTCCTTTTATGTCGTGGCAAAATCGATAGGTTTACCTAATAAGTTCTTAGACGTACCTATCAACCAAGAATAGTTTCTAGACTATTAGCAAAAGGCTTTTGCTTACCTAAGATGTTTTAGGATTAAGTCGACAAACTGTGCTTAATTCTTCAATGATTTTAGGATCTTGGAATCATTTTATTCACACCTGCCGGAACAATAAATTCGAATAAAATGCTAATAACTTGTTGAAATTGCATGATTGCTTTAATTTTCAAGTTATTACTCATGATAAATGTTTAGACTTTGCATGCTTCAATGTATGTTTTAATTATTGTTTATAATTAAATATCTTGCACTGCAATAAATCCTTTTAGAAAGGTAACAGTAAATTTCCTCGATTGGTAGTGAATCCAAGAATGATTCACGGAAATGAGAGAAAGTGAGCAATTTAAAATGTACGTTTCTTATAGCGACTTTTATGGTTGTTTTCGAACATCAAAGTCGAATGGCAAACCAATTGGTGCTTGTGAATTCAAAATACACTGTAGTTTTGAGATCATAAAGCATTGAGTTTAATACGCTCAGCTTTACCAATGGTTAACAACCTAATATCTTTGTCCATTTAATTCTTGAATGAGTCTAGTCCCTAGACATTCGAATAGATCGATGCTTAGAGAACTTTAGAAGCTTCTGGTAAGATCATCTAGTTGAAACTTAATATTCAACATAAATTAAATGGTAAGAACCTTGATAGGGTGACATTGGACATGTCTAACAAAGTATAAAAGTCAACACTAAAGAATTCAATTCTTAAGACTATAAGAAAGGGTACAAGAAATAGGAAAACGAGGAACAAATGAAAGGAATTTACGATTCCGTTTCTACCTATAAGTTTATGTTTAAAGAGAAGTGACCTAGCAATCAAACTTCCTTGGTATCATATACCGCTTGAGGTTCTTACTTCGGTAATAACTCAAACAATGGAAGCTAGGCTACACTAATGACCTACAAGTGGGAAATGAAGCATGGCAATGCTACATTAGTTGTAGGGTCATCTAGTTTGTTTTAAGTCCTTTCAAAGGCTGGAACTTAATGGATATTTTGTTCCATAATCAGCATACCTAAATTTCTGTTTCAAACACAGAAAGACTCACATTCAGAAGAACAAAAACAATGTTTGTTTGTTTATTTGAATGAAATGGTCATTTACGGGTTGAGTCAATATGCTTGATTAAAACAAACAACTCTTTAAAGAACTTTACTAGGTTCCAATCAACCCCTTGATTTGAGTTCCACTAATCTTTGGCATTGTTGCTTAGACCATATCAACAAGTTAACATTCAAAAGCTCTATTTTGATGGACTTTTGAAAGTTGATTGATTTCTAGATCATTTTAAGACAACTAGTCTTACTTGTTGAAAGTAACAAAAGATATGAACTATTGTTAGAACGCCTAGACAATAGAGTTCAAAGCTAAAGAAAGATTTTATGACTTTATTATTTCACATGGATTTGAGTGAATATAGGTTTATTGACTCAAATGTGATATAAGTTGAATCTGTTTGGGTAGTTCCAAGATTCAGAAGTATAAAATCCACTTGGCAAGAAATCATAAAGATCTAGGTTAGATCATGTTGATGATTACTTGAGACCAAATATGATCATCAATGGTTGTGTGTTGTATTTCACAATCTAGGTCCATAAGATATGGCATATCTTAGTTGGAATAATCGAAGTCAATTAGTACTTGATTCGATTAATGATGAATCATAAGGACTTTTCCTATAATTTCTAAAACAAAATGCTCAACTACCACCAAACTAAACCAAATTCGTCAAAGCTATTGAAAAGTAATTTCAGAATAACTTTTCATAAAATATATCTAGAGAGTTGCAAAACTCAGTGGGAGCTTAGTGTTTGTCATTCGACAAACTAAGGCCCAAGTATAGATATATGTTTCATTGTGATTTATTCAAATGAGACACAAGGGTATTGTTTCTACCACGAATTTTTGAGAACATAATGTTTGTTTGCTCGAAATAATGTCCTTTTGGAGATTCGTTTCCAAAATGACAAGTGGGAGAAAATAGACCTCGAAAGTCTTCGAGGCGAACAACAAACATAAACGGACATTCCGGAGGCTTTTCGAAGTGCTTCAGAAAATCCGAACTTATTCTGTAAGGACTTTACAAGTGGCTTTAAAGAATAGACATCTCTTAGAAGACTTTACAAGTGCTTCAAAGAGAATAGAATATTCAAAGGACTCTCAAAGTGCCTGTTGATATTCTATTGTTTGATGTTCTATACCCAAGTAGGCATAGAGTTCAAATCACTGGAACTATGAGATTCTTCTATTAGATAGTAAAGAAACATAGAGTTCTGGTCAATGAAACTATGAGATTCTTCTATTAGATAGTGAAGAAACCTACAACTTGCAGTCAAACTATTATCATGTAGATTAATGAGTTTGTGACTTGTAAGAAAGCTATGACGAAACCTAGATTCCCTAAAATGGTTAGAGGCCATATATAGACTCAAATGTTTTAAATGGTTAGAGGCCATAAAACATACTCAATGTTTTGATGACAAAATTGAAATTTTGTTGATTTGCAAGAATAGGTTCACACCTATTGGTTGCAAGTTTGTTTTAAGGATAAAAACCATCAAACATGAAATTGTGTTCACACACAAAGCGAGATTAGTTGCTAAAGGTTACAAGCAAATTCATGGTGTGAATTGTGTTGAAACCTCATGCATAATCGTAATGCTCAAGTCTATAAATCAAGCAATGATTGCATATTGGTACATATGGCAATTGGATGACAAAACAATTCCTCAATAAAATGTGGAATAAACTATGTACATGGTATGTCATAGGATTTGTGGATCCAAATAAATGCTTGAAAAGAAAAGCTAGTTAATAAAATCTAAGTACAGATTTAAGCAAGCAATTGGGAATTAGAAATGTATTTTGGTGAAGCTAATAAGTATTTTAGTTTCATAAAATGTACATGATTCTTATAGATATATAAGAAGTTTAGTGGGAGTACATAAAACTTAATTGGTCCTATGTGTATCACACACATATCTCTCTATTGTGAAATAACATTCAAATGCTAAATACTTAGATTTGAGATTATTCATCAATGATGGACCAAGGCGAAACTTAGTACATACTGGGTACTAAGATCTATTTACAAAGATCTTATAATATTGTTTTGGATTAAGTAATGGCATTTACTAAATCAAACACGAAATACTCCATTGGAGATATTCGACCCATGTGAATAAATCTAAGTAATGAATGTTTGAACTATGTATAAGCAGTTACTAAGTTAAACATCAAAGGATCTAAATGAGATTCCTAACCTATATTATATATCAAAGAATTTAGTTGGATTCAGTATCTACTGAAATTAAATGAGCTAAAGTTACATGAATAGAATTCAATTGGGAATTATTCTGCAAAAGAATTTATCATGTATGATATAATATGAGGATCGCCAAAAACGTATCGTATGACTTTAGGCATGACGAACATATACCAATCTCTATTGATCTAAGTGAAGATCAACTAGATTGAGATCAAGAATACTTATGGTACTTGAAAAGGTACATAAGAATAGTTCTTGATTCAAGGAAATAAAGATATGCTAAATATTGATGCTACACGCATAAACACTGGCAAAGGATCAAGCAAGACCCTTTGGAGTTAACCATTGATAAGGACGAGCTATAGAGCATCGTGTTTTGAAATGGCAACATGGATTGGAGACCATGAGTTGTTGCATGGGAAATTAAATATTAATTTCTATGTTCTAAGATACAACTGGAAAGTCTTCCGCATATCTGTGAACTGCTTGGATAAGTAAATCCAAACAAAGCATCACTAGCAACCTATACAGTTGAAGTAAAAGTACTTATTGCCTAAGAAGCAATAAAATAGAGTTGTTTATATTAATGAGTTCTTCATTGAACTTGGGTGGATCACATGTCTGCTAACTTGATGGTTCTTCATTGCAAAATGCGTAGAACCACTATCGAAGTAAGAAAGACTAGATCACATAATAAACAAACTCAAAATTTCTTATCATCATATCTCGAAGAACATTCGATGAAAAGGATGTTAAGATTGGCAAAGCGTGATAACTAAACCTATGCAACAAGTGAGAAGCAACACTCACGTTGTAGCACTGGAAATCAAGCATAGCTTTGAAATTCCATGAACTGTTTTAGAAGATGGGTTTGAGGCCCATGGTTGTAAAACATTGGGGTTGAACATTTATCATATATGAAATGTATTTTCATATTCCGTTTAATCTTGGTTTAGTATTAAATGATGAGTCCCTGCAATTTGACGATATATTCAAGATAGACTGTCAGGACCAGTCCTGTGACTAAGAAATGTCTATCAAGTGAACTTGAATGTCAAAGGTTGAAAATGGTCCCTAGTCGGAGTTTTCTATAAAATTGGACGCATAGAAAACGTTAGACGATTAGAATGCAAGATGACTAGTAGTTCTGTTTCTTGAACTATGTGGACATGGCAATGTCATAATCATTTGCATAGATACTTACTTTGGGAAGACTAGTATCGGACAAGACCTATGAAACTTTACTGTAAGAGATGAAAATCTGTCATAAGTAAATTTCATTAAAGTTATTAGACACTAAATCCTCAATACCTGAGTGATTTGAGATTACTTGTTTGAGAACTGGTTGCTTTGACGTTGACCAACCGTCGCACCGTAAAAGGAGGCTATAAAGGCAACGCTCAGGTAATCACCTATCAAACGAAGTCTAATCTCAAAATCGCAAGATTGGGATTGTCCTCCCATAAATCGGGATGAGATGCTTAAAAGTTGTACAAGGCCACTCGGAGAGCTAGAAACTGTGAAATGCATGGCCGTGCTCGGATGAATCATAGGCTATGATTATCTGTTTATTTGATCAGTTGAACTCTGAAACCGAGGAACACCTCTGGACATAATAAGGATGACAACTCTTACCTTATGTTCAAGAGCAAGCATCGAGCGACAAAGGACTTAGGAAATGCACACTTGTCCCTAAGGACAAGTGGGAGACTGAAGGAAATAATGCCCTTGGTCAAAGTATGCATTCTATGTTAAGTCTAATAAGTGCGGTTCAGTATTAATTAACAAGTTAATAATTCAGTGAGATCAAGTGAGCTGAATGCCTAGCTAGAGGCCGCTTCAGTTCAAGTGGAATTAATGATATTAATCCACAACTTACTCTTGACTGAACCCGTAGGGTCACACAAATAGTACGTAAACGGATCAAGTATTTAATGGCATTAAATACTCCATCTATGGATATTCGGAATCGACGGATCTTGGTTTCAGTGGGAGCTGAGATCGTCACAGGCAAGAAATGAATGATCCGCAAACGATGATATTGCCGGAAACGGAAATATGGATCGTATCGGAAATATAAATATTATCCAAGTCGTAGATGTTGCCGGAAACGGAAACATGGTACGTATCGGAAAATATTATCGGAAATGGAAATATTGCCGGAATCGGAAATATTGCCGGAAACGGAAATATTGTCAGAATCGGAAATATTGCCGAAATCGGAAAATAATTCCGGAAACGGAAATATTAAATATTTGTTCGAAACGGAAATTAATTCCGGAATCGGAAATATTAAATATTGTTCGTATCGGAAATGAATTCCGGAATCGGGAAATTAATCGGAAGCGTATCGTACGAATTAGCATCGGACGAGGCCTGCCAGACGAAGGCCCAGCACGAAGCCGGGCCATCGCCCAGCAAGCCAGCGCTCCACAACGCACCAGCCAAGGCTGCGCCAGGCTCACCGCAATGCAGGCCCAGCGCGCGCCAAGGCTGCGGCAGCGTGTGGGCCTCGCAGCAATGGGTTGCGAGCTCGCGGGCTGCGCGCGCGCGCATGGCGCCCCTCGTGGGCTGATGTGCGTGCGTCTGTGTTGGTGTGCTATACGAATCCTAAAGCTATCAGGTTTCAATTAATGATTAAATTCCTAAACCTAAAAGGATGAATTAATTAAATAAGAACTCTATTAGAATTCTAGTTTAATTAATTCGTATCCTAATAGGATTACGATTCCCTTTCCATACCTCTATAAATAAAGGCCTAGGGTCATTATTTTGTATAGAGATTTTCAAGTATTCAAAGTGATTTTTGAGAGCAAAAATTCAGTCATACAATTGCCTATATGTGCCGAAAATTCTAAGTACCTTAAGGGCGATCCTAGTTGGTCAAGCTTAAGGCGGATCCGGACGTGCTGTGGACTATCTACGGAGGGACGACACTTGGAGTCCTAAAGACTTGTTCTTGTTCGGTTCGGGCGCAGCTAGGGACGGCACGCAACAAAGTGTATGCATCTAAACTATGCTAAATGATTATGTGTAAATAATATGCTTTCCTGGCTTTATGGTTTTTCCGCATGATTTATGAATTCTCATATGTATCATAACCTAACAGATACCACCAACACCTTCCATTTTCCTTGGGGTGAGATGACGATCCCTCCTGAGGACTACACGGCTTTGACGGGCTTGACCTTTACACGGAACCCCGTTCGTCTGAGGTCGGATGGCCCATCGCCGACTGTTGCTGAGGGTACCAGGCTCCTGGGCTCGTGGATGGGTAGGAGATTACCTTCGTACCAGCCCCGTGGGATACCTTTCGCTGACCTGATGTGGGCCTTAGAGCATGGGGTAGAGGAGTCGCCTTCGAGACAAGCTCGACTGTTCTACCTCCATTTTATTACTTCCACTTTTCTATCGGGTCCGACTGACACCTTTGACCCGAGGTGGATAGGCATGGTGGAGGACGTGTCTACACTGGGTGACTATCGCTGGGGCGATTTGGGCTATGCGACGCTTGTCGGCCAGATAAGTTTGGCGGTGCGCGACTCGGACCCGAGTAGACGTCACTTTGTGATTACATTAGCGGGAGTGCCGCGTTTGATCGAGGTATGTGCCTAGACTTTCTTTTGTTTTCTCGCTTTTACCGGGCCTCTCTTTTTTGATGTTTTATTGTCTCTTCTTTTTTGCAACTGTGGGCCTTTGAGCACTTACCTTGGCTGGCTCCCCGAAAGGGGCAGAGGCCTTTGGAGTTCCCTGCCGGTCGTCGTTGGGATTGGAAGAAGAAGCTGACAGTGCGTCCACCGCCCGATACCGTGTGGGATCTCATTCGGGACGGGAACCCTGAGCATGTACAGAATCTTATCCTCTATATCGTATTTCGTCATTCTTTTTATTTTCTATGTGCGAGATCTGACCGTGTTTGTACAAAAATAGGTGGTTTGGACCCCATGGCTCTCTTTTAGGGGTACTCATGCTTCGGTCAGGGATAGTTATGCCCTGAGCCAGATGCGGGTTTTGTTCGTTGGCCACCGGGACCCTGTCTGGTACCTGGGAGAGCGGGTACGTATGCAGACGGTAGGGGCTTTTTCGGTGCCTAGGCCTCCGCCTGCGACCATGTTGTCTACTCGCTCGATAGGCGAGTCGTGGAGGGTCCACTCGAGGACTGGCGTGCCGGCGACGGAGTTGGTGATAGAGGGAGCTAGCTATCATCAGTTTATCCAGGATTCTCTTCGTCTCCCGGAGCCTGGCACTGTAAGTTGTCTTCTCTTTTCGTATTGATTTTAGTGTTTTCATGCTCGTGCCCATGTGTTTATGTCTACTGTGTTTTGTGCAGGAGTGTCCTGACCCTTCGTTGGGGGGATGGGTGCTTCCCGATGCTCGGATCTCGTATACCGGAGAGAGTGGATCCGAGATTGTGGAGACTTTCCCGGAAGACCGGGTTTTCCATGCTCCGCTCCATGAGGGAGTACACGCGGTATGCACCTTTTATTTGTGCACTCTTCTTATATTTATTTTCTCTCTTTTTTGTTACTAACATTCCTGTTTCAGGTTCCGGCCCGTACAGCCAACGCGATGGTGGGGGTGATCAACCGGTTGAAGTCCGCGTTGGTTCGAGCCCGATCTGCACTTTCTTGCACGAGCCCCCACTCTACTCGGGTACTGTGCCCTCTTTTTTTCTTTTGATCTGTACCTTTTGTTTGACTTTCTGTTACTCACTCTCTTTTTTTTGTCTTTTCTTGTAGACGGGTGCTGGACGTGCCGGGGTCGACGACGCGGGTCCCTCGGGCGGGGGACACGGTCGTGAGAGAGAGAGGGCACGGCACTCCCCCCTACGGCATCGTCGTTCCGACGCGGGGGTGAGTTCTTCCGGGGAGAGGTCCGAGCCGGAGCGTAGGTGTAGACACCTACTTTTGTCCCCATTCCTGCAAGGGAAAGGTTCGATGATGAAAGCATAAAAACTCCACTTGACAACGCATCTCCTATAAAATAAACGAATCTCGATTCCCCATTTCATTTCACCCGAAACCTGCTATTTATGGAAACCTGCTAAAAATAGTAATTGCCGTAAAAGGTAGCTTCTAAAAGTGGCAAAGTCATAAAAGATAGAAACTTGTCAGAATTAGGTGTTGCATTCCAACATAAATCCTAAATGAGATAGAAAACCGCGAGAATCCTATTCCTAATAGGGTTCGGAAATAAGAGTTACGTATTAATTTAAATCCTAACGAGCCTAGAGTTCGTAACGGGCCCAGACGTATTCCGTCACAAATTGATACGCGCTAAAAGACTCAAATGAATCTCTAACTCTACGGATATTAGAATCCGAATCTGACTAAACAAAAACTGCCCAGACCCTATTTTCAACGCCTGGCTCTGGGCGCCGAAATCTTCGGCGCCCAGGCCTGGGCGCTGAAAATACCTGGGTACGTCTCTTTTCCTAATTCTTTGTGGATTAGGACTCTGCAATTCTATCTTTCCACGAACTCTTCCCTATAAATAGACGCCTAGTTTCGACGTGAAACAACACACAACAACACATAATATGCTCTGAGTATTGACTCTAAACCCCTTAGCCTAAGCCTCTCGCTGCGAAACTGTTCACACGTTCTGTCGCAATCGATCCATAAATCGATCAGAACGTATCCTATCCCATAATCGAGATTCGTTAAATAAAAAGGAGAAATAGCAAAGTCAAAGTGGTTAGTTTTCTAAGAACCCTGACGCACCTCTCAAGGGTGCGTCGTAATGTGTCCCTTTTCGATGATTTAACTGCTTTCCTCGCCCTTTTTATGAACTGTTAAACTAACCTAATATGATTGTTCTATCACGCCTAACAAATATAATATTTTTGGGAAATCGGATTATCGACGAGCGAAGTACTCCTCTCGGTAGTTACAGTCCCCCGAACCCTCAATCTCTACCTTGCGGGTGTATATTGAGAGATCCCCACACCAGGGATCACAAGGGAACCTACGGGCGTCGTGGTCAAACATAATTGCACTCCCTTTATGTCAGGATAACCGGGTTTTGTCAGTTTTTCTCATTGTCGTTAAAAACTTAATGGCGACTCCTATATTACTAGTCAATTGGGTGTATACTCACAGGAAATCCAATTACACTTGATTGAATAAAAAGAATCGTCACACCCACGAGGGACAGGTCACGCATTAGCCTCACGCTTTTTCGACCCCCTCACAGTGGCGACTCCACTGGGGATAGTGAAGGAAATACTCGTGCTTGTAGGTAATCAAAATAGCCGAAGGGTGAAACGATCCTACCCCGCGTTTATTTCCCCATCAAGTTGGGACGACCTGAAAATCAGCATATTAATGTGAACGGGCAGAACATCATAACGAATCTCGGCTCCCTCGGGAGTTGGGACTAAGGATACCTTTTTCGCCAATAGGGGGGTGCATACGTCGCGCATGTTTCCCACTCGGTACTTGTGCAGGTAGTACACCTATCCCGAACCCAATCGCTCGCTCACTAGGTCCCTCTCGCCTGCTTGCCCCCTTGGCTTGCACTTGCGGGTTGGCCTCTTGAGCGAAATTCGTCTGTTGAAGACACTACCTCGACCGGGGCATGTGTTGGATCTACGATAGAAGCGGTACCAAGCCAGGCGCAAATACTACCCATAGAAGCCTATCATAAACTACGTGGCATATTTAATTTTCAAATCCATGTTTGTAATGTAGTTATGTGTAGCGAAATATGTGATTGCGTGTGACAAACTATCCTAGAAAACCAATGACCTTAAAGATTGCCCAAACATTCATAGACCAACTTGCCAAAGAGTTATACCGAAGCACGTGTTCCGCAAACCCGAATGATCGCCACAAAACAAGCGACGCTCGGGATGGCCTGTAACGAATCCCACGAACGCTGTTACGCGTAAAGGAAGTTATTAGGCAAGCACGCAAATCGAAGTCGCATAAACAAAAAACAGAAAACGAGAACCAGCCAGGGACGCATTTTCAACGCCCCTGGCTGGGCGCCAAAATTTCTCACGCCCACTGCTGGGCGCTGAAGTTGCTGCTTGGCTTTCTGGTCAGGCGCAGCAATCTCGGTGCCCAAGCAAAAAAGAAAATACGTAGCACAAAAAATGTTCATCAAAAGAATTGCTACGAGGGCGTAAGAAAAGCACTGGATTTCAAAAGGCGACTCGCGAAAAATTAATAACTCTTTGTGTCGTCGTTAGGCCTCCTACGACGGCAATGCTCGGCACCAAAACCGAACATGCTAACAACTATGAATGTCACACAGGCAAGTGTTTCGAAAATCCAAAGAATGACCAAAATAAATAAATAAAACTCCCAAAAAGTGTACCGATAGAAGAAAGAGCGAAAAAGTGAAAAACCAATTTAGAGAGTCGAAGTCTAGACTAAGTAATGCTTGAAACTTTGGGAACCTAAACTTTAGCTTATCTTATGCCTAGGACCAGTCCTGCCACTTGGTGCCGATCTGGGAATCAACGGCTAGTACGTCTCGAAGATACATCACCAAGTCTAGCAACTCCAAGCTCCGTCCGTCGTCCCTCATTTCAAGGATCTCCGCTTCCCCAACCTCGATTCGCACCTCCAAACATGTCCATCGAAGATTTGCGAGACCAGATGGTCCAAATGACCCAACTCATGGGCCAGCTGAAAATGGAAAATGAAGCCTTAGCGGCTGCGCAAGCCAAAAATGACCTCGAAAACGAGAAGAGGATCGAAAAAATGGTCCTACAGCAAACCATGGGGAGCAAATACTTCTCCCTCGAGCCTGAACCTTTTTCTGGCAAATTACCAGAAAAGTTCAGTTCATCTGACTTACCAAAGTTCAAGGCCACGGATAACCCCCGTGATCATCTACTGAGCTTTGTGAACACCATGAACTTGAAAGGCGTGGACAAGTCCATGTACCTACCTGCCTTTCCTTTGTCCTTGGAACCTGTGCCACTCAAATGGTACTATCACCAGGACCCTAAGCTCTTCCCCACTTGGGAAGACTTTGCCAATGTCTTCATCAAGCAATACTCGTCGAACATGGATTTCCAAGTCACCATGCGCGAGCTGGAAGTTCTCTTCCAAAAGAAAAATGAGGGTTTCACAACCTACTTTGCTAGATGGAGGGACCAGGCGGCCCAGCTAATCAATAGGCCTCCCGAAACAGAATTGGTCCAAAAATTCATTGACAACTTAGAACCGGCCTACAGGCAACACCTTAGGTACCTGGGACTCGACACTTTCAAAAGGGTTTATGATGTGGGAATAAAAATCGAGGATGACCTCGCCAAAACCATACAAAGCGAACTTGCATATAAGACCAACACCTATAATCGGGGTAACACACCTCAAGCCCAAGAAGTCCATGCTGTAGAAGAGGTTCCCGCCCGATGATACCCTGTAAGATGGGTCCGAGACCGAAAGTTTGCCCCACTCGGGTCAACTTTGGTACAAGCCTTTGAAAGACTAACCAATCAAGGAAAGTTGAGACCTATAGGCCCCACCCGTGACCCTCCTGTCAAAAACAAATATTGGGTCGAAGGTACTTACTGCAAATTCCATCAAGGAAATGGGCATGACACTGAAAACTGCTGGTATCTAAAACATACGATCCAGGACATGATAGAGGATGAAGTAATACCTCTCCCTAACGTTGGAAAACCCAACAACAACAGGAGCCCACTCGGCTCTTGTCACATCTCTCTCGACCAACCAGAGAATTTCGACCCCACGGTGTATATTACACCTCAAGGTGCACCACTCGCTGTGGTACCTATGGATCGAATCGAGGGGGAAGTGTGCGGTGTGTGGAACGATGATGCTGAAGATATTTACCTATCTCAAGTCTTGGGCCAGGACCTCTTCACTGAAACTTGGCCCGGGTATGCTCTCATTGACACCACCCCTCAGGAGCCCGAGGTCGACAACCTCACCCGATCCGGAAGGATATACCAACCGGATATTCACCCACCTCCTATGGACGACATCCCGGTTAGGAAAAATCCTGAGAACGGGCGGCACGCCACCGTCGCGGAAGTCATTGAAAATCCTCTCCTGAAACAACTGAAAAGAACCAAGGCTGAGATTACCATCTGGGATCTTATGTGTACTTCAAAGGAACATCGCGAAAAGCTTATTCGCTCACTTGACCTCATCTCAGTACCCACAGATGTCACACCTGACTCATTGGTTAGCCATGTCACGAGAGATGCCGGAGAAAAGGCCATAGTTTTCACTGATAAAGACTTACCCAAAGAGGGGGGTGCTCACAATAAAGCCCTTTACTTAGTGGTTGGATGCAAAGGACAAAACATCCCCCTAGCGCTCGTAGATAATGGTTCGGCGGTTAATGTCTGCCCATTGCGAACCGCCCATTGCTTGGGGCTAGTAAGCGATGACTTCCAAACCTCCTCACAAGGGGTACGAGCTTATGATAACTCCCGAAGGCCTGTGTTGGGAAAAATCAACCTTACCATACAAACTGGGCTTGTGTCACGCACCACGGAGTTTCAAATAATCGACATCAAGCCCACTTTCAACCTCCTCTTGGGGTGACCTTGGCTCCATGACTTAGGAGGTGTGGCTTCAACCTTGCACCAAATGGTTAAACTTAACCATAACGGGGTAATACTAGAAATCCGCGCCCCTCCTCTCGACGTCAGTTGTACTATGGTTGGAACGGCCAAAACTGCAGATGACCTTTATGGGTTTCAAATGGAAGAAGCAATCCAGTTCATCGAAGATTATGATCCAGCATTCCTAGACCCGCATGCATCCCGAGTCATCCCTAGAATGCTGTTGGCTCAAGGTTATTTCCCAGGAACCCCATTGGGCATAAGGAAGAAGGAATGCACATTCCATCCTTTTCCCGACAAATCTACTCCCTTTGGCTTAGGTTATGAACCAATGGAGGAAGATATTGTTGACCGCCTATCTAGGCTACGCCTTAACAAAGATAAACAAACCACCCTCCTTCCCCCATATCAAAGGACCCTTAACGGGATGTTTGTTCGGGAAGGAGAAGAACACCCATGCTGTGATTTCCCTGAACCCTTCGTTCAGGAAGGCTTGCTGAAACCCGGATTTGAAATTTTCCATGACTGCCACACCTTGGATGAGGCACCCCACCCCACCAAGACTAAAACAACTGAAATATTGGACAACCAGGCTCTATGGACATTGTTTAACGAATCGAGGCCTATGGAGAACGAGACTGCGATGACTACCCTAGCTTTACAAGATGAAAGTTTCGATCCAACCCGGTTAATCTCTCCTGCATCAACACTAGAAGAGATCGAGAACGGATGGGTGAAGACATATCAGTGGCTCAACGCAAAAGGAATGGAATTCAAGATGAGTACCGGTGAAGGACCGAAGTTTTGAGACTAAACCCCAGGCTTGAGCCACATAGAGCACCATTAGTAAAAAGCGCCTACTAGTTCTTTAGATTAATAGAAAAAAATAATAGAGACTTTAGATGGTCCTAAGGCCCTTTAGAATATGGGTCAATTTTATTTCAGTGTGTTTTCCTTACTTTCCAAATCAATAAAAGCGTAATATTTTTCCTAAAAATTTTATTCTAACACTAAATAAACACCAAATGTACTTGCAAAATAAAAAAATAAAGGAGCATCCCACTATAGGCCCAACAAACAAAGCCCACTCGGTTTTGTAATAATGCCATGTGAACCAGTTCCCGAAACCCACAAAATAAACCAAACTATCCCATCCTCAAAACCTAAAAAGCCAACCAATGTCATCATGAGAGACAACCCATGCAACCCAAAATCAAAAAAGAAATCAAAAATTTAAAACAAATGCAAATGTTACCAAAAAATAAATTCATAAAACGTAGAACCCACCGACAGCTTTCACATAAGATTCCATCATACCCTCCACAAAGATCTTCATAAGTTCCGCACCCTAACTCCATTTTCAAAACTGTTTTGAGTCACCAATAGAAAAAATTAATCTGGACAAAAATGCGTTTCACGCTAACAGTCAAAAAACCTCCAAAACAGCCTCAAAATTAACTTTAACTGTGAAGCAAAATATCAAGGCACAAAAAAACGAAATAGAAATAAATGCAAGAACATGTGAAGCAAAAACGTCAAAATTGACCGCCCAAGTTACTTTCAGCGCCCAGGGCTGGGCGCCGAAATTTCTGACGCCCCAGCCTGGGTGTTGAAACTGTCTGCCTGCCAAAAGTTTTCCTTTTTTCGAAAAGTGCTCGTCATTTTATCCGCACACAACGGAAAAATAACGAACACTTGGGGGGTACAATACGTATCCAAATAGGTTTACCAACAAATTGGTCGAATTTTACGCGAAAACGGCAGATGAAAATAATGGCAAATACTTCACTCATTTGACTGATTAAGTAATATGTTTCCACTTCAGGACATATCTACCGAAATCCGGCATACTAGAACTTATTCTAAAGCTAAGAACTACGCGCGACCTGATTCTGACAAGATACGTAGGCAATCCTTACCAAGGATTCGGTCCAAATAATAATAACAAAATTATATTCTTTGTGTAAAAAAGTGTTAGACATATAAACAAAATTGAATGGAAACTAAAAATACGCCTTTATTCAAATATAATAAGAAGGAAAACAAAGTGCTAGGAATAAAAACAAACACAACTGAAATAAATAGAGGGCACCTACACCCTAGCAAAGAACTACACTACTCTAGTTCTTCTGGATCATCAAATAAAGTCTTGAAGAGAGCAATGTTTGCAGGATCCATCCCCATAGTCTTCTGCGCTGCCCCAATATCAATCTCCATAAGAACTGGCTCCTGGACACTAACTTCCAAAGATGCCAAAGCTTTAGAAACATTCTCAGTTATAGCCCGCTCAGCCTCAAGGGCACAAACAGTGGTGGGAGAAGGATTACTATCATCGGCTGGACCAGCCACTGTTTCTACAGGCGGCTGAGCCTTCCTAACCCATACATCGTTCCGGCGACGATCTCCGCGAGAGCTTGCATTTCTTTTAACAACAGCAGGCCCCTTCATGTTAGGCACCTTTTTAGGCCTGACACTGGAATGGGGAAGAACTTCCTTTCGCTTTCGATCAGGACGAGCTTTCACAGTCTTAAAACTATAGGTACGAGGTCTGGCAGAATCAGGACCCTCATACTTAACACGAATACGAGGTATCAAAAGCTCAGCCGGCTCTCCATTACGAGCCTCGGTCCTCGCATCCTTGTCATCGGAACTCATCCACAACTTATAGTTTTCAGAAAGACCCATAAACCCATTTGTAGCAACAACCCAACGCGGGAGACCATCATAATACCTAGCCCACGCTAAGACCCGTGTTTGTGCAAAGGTCGCTACCTTAGGTGGTACCGTATCAGAAAAGGGGATAGTCTGCCTTAAACCATATTGACGCATGACTCGGTAAGGGAAAATATAAATGGGACAAGATAGCCCCAACAAAGAAATATAAACCGATACATCAGACCCCCCTGTCATAGTAGTCAAACCCCATCATGGTACCACCCACTTAATAGAACAAATGCCGTAAGTAAAAAAGGAGGTCCATTCGGCCTCGTCCTGGCCTTGGTGCAAGTATTTTCGGTTACCCAAAGATATAGGGCGATAATGTTTAGGATCGGCAGGAGCTTCCAAAAGTCTAAGCCGTTCCGCAAGCCAAATCTGCAAAAACAGGTATGATCGAATCAAAAAGAATGAAAAGAAAGAAAAAAGGTTCCTGGGGCGCAGTTTCAACGCCCAGGACCAGGCGCCGAATATTCCAGCGCCCAGCCCTGGGCGCTGAAACTCAGCCCCAGGCAAAAAAAGAAAACTGGCGTATATGCGCGCAAAGAAAAAAAGTAGATTACCTGCAGTAATAGGGGGCTTCCCTTAAAAATTTCGGATTTGGCATCCTTCTTCAGCTCATCCGCACTCAGCAAAGTCTCAGCAACAACCAACGGCATAATAGAATAGCAACTTTCCATCTGGCTAATCAAGGGGATCAGCCTTATGTCACCGAACTCACCATTATTGTTCGACAGCAAATAATGATTCAACAAGCAAAATACAAGGGCTCGAATGTTCAATTTTTGTTCGGTCATATTCTTACTAGGCCTAAAATGATGTTTTACGAGTTTTGCCAAGTTCACCTTATCATCCACAACAAGTTCAGCAAACATGTTATCATCTAGCCCTAGGAAAGTCCTTATGGTTGTTTTACCCTCTTCAATAGTGCCAGGGGTAACAGGAGTAGCATTATTAGGATAACCAAGGATCGCAGCAAATTCATCAAGCAAAGGACATATTTCATTGCCCCGAAAGGAAAAAACATGATGATCGGAGTCCCAAAAGTTTAGGGCAGCATGCAGAAAATTATAATCAATATTAATTTGTTGTAAGCCTAAAAGTGCCTCTAAGTGGTATTCTTTTAACAAAGCTTTTTCTGTGAGAGTAAGGGCTCGTAGCCAACGCCTAACAGTCCGTTGGAGTGAGAAAGTAGGGATCGACATGGCAAAAGCAGTAAATAAATTAGAGCACGGCAAAAAAAAAAAAGAGAGAAAGAATTTGAGAGTGGTGGAAAATAAGGACGTACCTAGCCCCTATATATAGCTGAACGCACCCAAAAAAAGATCCTGATCCCATTCGGAAACGTGTTTAGAAATCCGAAAATCAAATATTACCAGGAAAGAAACTTCAGCGCCCACCTCTGGGCGCCGAAATTTTTAACGCCTGAGCTTGGGCGCTGAAAATGCAGCCCAAGGCCCAGATTTTACAAAAACACGGAACAGGAAAGGACTTAAGACCGTGTTACTAAAACACGAGGCCCTATTGCAAGTAAGATCAAGCCCAAAGCACCTTTAGCTCCCAAATAAGCAAAAAATAATAATAACATTGAAACTTGGTCGAAACTTAGACTCATCTCAGAAAACGCTCATGTAAACTTTTCAAAAAAAAGCAAGTTAAATATCATGGTCATTCTTCGAAACACCAAAAATATGTGTCGTCAAGTCATTGGTTTTCCAAATAGAAAATGTATGTCTGTCAAAGGGATAATCCAGGCCAAGCCAAAACCGGATGTCACCTGAAAGCTAAAGTCGCACTCCACGGCTTCACTAAAATAGCACGCTACAATAGGAGGTCTCTCGCACATACGAGCGTGACCCCAAACATGATTACAAGACGCGAAAAACAACCGACGAGCCCCAACACTTGGGGGCTCACGAAAAGTGGACTCCAACAAAAAGCGTGCAATCAAAATCACATTCCCAGACCGCGCCACGCACCATAACATGTTTGGATATCTCAAAAAATATTGTTAAACAAAAATATACACAATGTGGACCCACTTATAGGACACATCTAATCAGGAAATATTACGACCCACCAACAGGTTGTGATCACAAAAGCCCTTCTACATAGGCAAAATAAGAAATTCAAAATGGGCTCGCCCACCCTCAGCGGGCGGGGTCTGCGTCACTAGCCGCGCAGGTCCTCAGTTTTCGAAAAAATAAAATCTTCAAATTTAAAATAGGCTCGCCACCTTCAGTGGGCGGGGTCTACGGCGCAAACCACGTAGGTCCTTATTTTCAAAAAAAAAAGACAAAACAAAAATTTCAAAACAGATTCGTCCACTTCAGCGGACGGGGTGTCCACCCTCAGCGGACAAGGTTCGCCACCTTCAGCGGGCGGGGTCTACGTCACAAACCGCGTAGGTCCTTATTTTCAAAAAAAATTCAAACAGATTCGTCCACTTCAGCGGACGGGGTGTCCACCCTCAGCGGACAAGGTTCGCCACCTTCAGTGGGCGGGGTCTACGTTACAAACCGCGTAAGTCCTTATTTTCAAAAACATCAAACAGATTTGTCCACTTCTATCGGACGGGGGGTCCCCCTCAGAGGACAGGCTCGCCCACCTTCAGCGGGCGGGGTCTGCGTCACTAACAGCGCAGGTCCTTAGTCGCTGCAGCGATAACTTTTACTGGATTTTCCTTCGTTTTACTTCCTATAAAAACAAGGGCACTGGATTTTCCTTCGTTTTACTTCCTATAAAAACAAGGGGGTTTTCTCGTTTAGCCAGCCCTGAAAATGACAATCTTTAAAAACGTTTTACCTCGTGATTGGGCTTGGCCAGGCCCAATTACACTTTACAGCTTTAATTTCGAAAACATCTGTAGTTACTCCCAATGACAAAGTGAGGGGGTTTCTACGCACCTTTAGATCCTTCCAATGACAAAGTGAGGAAGTTTCTATACTATCAGTTGACAAATCCCAATGACACGTGAGGGGTATGTCGACACTTCAAGTGATGACCCTTAAAGTCAAATGTTATCACTCGGGGGCTCGTGAGACCCTCGCAAAACAGGTCACATACACCATGGCTTGTGCGACGCACTCCGTCTAATACTTAAACCATCGTCTTACTCCAAGACTCGGTCAAAGTGGGGGCTAACTGTAGACACCTACTTTTGTCCCCATTCCCGCAAGGGAAAGGTTCGATGATGAAAGCATAAAAACTCCACTTGACAACGCATCTCCTATAAAATAAACGAATCTCGATTCCCCATTTCATTTCACCCGAAACCTGCTATTTATGGAAACCTGCTAAAAATAGTAATTGCCGTAAAAGGCAGCTTCTAAAAGTGGCAAAGTCATAAAAGATAGAAACCTGTCAGAATTAGGTGTTGCATTCCAACATAAATCCTAAATGAGATAGAAAACCGCGAGAATCCTATTCCTAATAGGGTTCGGAAATAAGAGTTACGTATTAATTTAAATCCTAACGAGCCTAGAGTTCGTAACGGGCCCAGACGCATTCCGTCACAAATTGATACGCGCTAAAAGACTCAAATTAATCTCAAACTCTACGGATATTAGAATCCGAATCTGACTAAACAAAAACTGCCCAGACCCTATTTTCACCGCCTGGCTCTGGGCGCCGAAATCTTCGGCGCCCGAGCCGGGGCGCTGAAAATACCTGGGTACGTCTCTTTTCCTAATTCTTTGTGGATTAGGACTCTGCAATTCTATCTTTCCACGAACTCTTCCCTATAAATAGACCCCTAGTTTCGACGTGAAACAACACACAACAACACATAATATGCTCTGAGTATTGACTCTAAACCCCTTAGCCTAAGCCTCTCGCTGCAAAACTGTTCACGCGTTCTGTCGCAATCGATCCATAAATCGAACAGAACGTATCCTGTCCCATAATCGAGATTCGTTAAATAAAAAGGAGAAATAGCAAAGTCAAAGTGGTTAGTTTTCTGAGAACCCTGACGCACCTCTCAAGGGTGCGTCGTAATGTGTCCCTTTTCGATGATTTAACTGCTTTCCTCGCCCTTTTTATGAACTGTTAAACTAACCTAATATGATTGTTCTATCACGCCTAACAAATATAATATTTTTGGGAAATCGAATTATCATGCTAGGTCCCTTAATGCTATCTAAATCAGATAATCACGATCGAATTAGTATTATATGTTGCATATTGCTAAAATCAATTCAGATTAGTTTAATAGTTAACGCATGTCCCTTCAATTATTTATGCTGAGCTAGTAAGGATATCCTGCCTCTGGAGTTATCGACGAGCGAATTACTCCTCTCGGTAGTTACAGTCCCCCGAACCCTCAATCTCTACCTTGCGCGTGTATATTGAGAGATCCCCACACCAGGGATCACAAGGGAACCTACGGCTGTCGTGGTCAAACATAATTGCACTCCCTTTATGTTACGATAACCGGGTTTTGTCAGTTTTTCTCATTGTCTTTAAAAACTGAATGGCGACTCCTATATTACTAGTCAATTGGGTGTATACTCACAGGAAATCCAATTACACTTGATTGAATAAAAAGAATCGTCACACCCACGAGGGACAGGTCACGCATTAGCCTCGCGCTTTTTCGACCCCCTCAGAGTAGGCGACGTTCCATGTCGGTGGCCCGAGAGCCTAGCCCCGAGTTGCAGTCACAGCCTCATTTTTGGGGTGATTCTGGCTGGGGACCCTCATACCACGGGGAGTGGAGTGGATGGACCGGCGAGGCTTGGAGACATGGAGCCGATGACGAGTCTTAGGCTTACCTCCTGTTTTGTACATATTCATTCTTGTCTTCGCATGTATATATATTTTTTGCGATTTTTGGTGCAAGAATGTTTTGAGCCTTCCGTGGGCTTTGTTTTAACATATTATAGTAATATTAGCTTTCTAAACCAACGACGAATTTTGAAAAGGGAAAGACTTTCGTAAAAATAATGAGTTCATACAAGAGTGCACACATATTTTTAGACTAACCGACTACTTGGGGTGTTACATATGCATGTTCACTATTTTTTTTGTTTTTTGCCGACTCATGCCATACTCTTTTGTTGGGCTTGTTCCAGAAAATTCTTGTGGCTTTGTTTTTCATTCTATTTGGTCTTGCCCGTGCATGGGTTAGGGTATAGTGCCCTTTGCAATATCCTTTCTTGTTGATGCGTTGCATGACTTTATTATTTTTTAATTTTTATTGGACCGAATCCTTGATAAGGATTGCCTCGTATCTTGTCAGAATCAGGTCACGCGTAGTTCTAGCTTTTTGAATTTTTTTTTGAAAGGGTGTTCATTACACGTCTGCTTCCCCCCCAAGTGTTCGTGGTTCTTTTGATGGTTCGAAAAAGGAGTACGTACACTTGCAGAATCGGGAAGATAGGTGGCAAGAGAGAATGACGCCCGTTCAAGGGCGAAAGAAATATCGGCGCCCAGGCCTGGGCGTGAAAAATAACAGCGCCCAGACCTGGGCGTTGAAGTTTTGTCCTTCGCTTTTCCTACTTTATCGAGTTTTATGCCGTTTGCGTAGAGTAATGTACAGAATGCTTGCTTATGAGTCTTAGCGTGTTTTATTAGATGCCTTAACTCCGGACTGGACTTTAAATATAGTACTTTTTCAATTGGTCTAAGTTCGTGAGGTTAGCGAATTCCGCTCCATCTATGTCAGCTAGTTGGACTGCTCCGCCAGGTAGGATGGTCTTTACAAAATATGGTCCTGTCCAGTTAGGCCGGAATTTTCCTCGAGGGTCCGTAGTAGGTGCGCGGACTTCTTTTAATACAAAATCGCCTTCTTTGATATTTCGAGGTTTGACTCTTTTGTTGAATTGCCTTGCGATTCGCTTTTGATACACTTGCACGTGATGTAAAGCTCTCAACCTCCGTTCGTCTAAAAGGACGAGCTCGTCGTACCTAGCTTGAACCCAATCAGCTTCGGGTAGCTTGCTTTCTAGGACGATCCGGAGGGAGGGAATTTCCAACTCGATCGGTTGAACTGCTTCCATTCCATATACCAAGGAGTAGGGTGTTACTCCAATGGAGGTGCGGATTGAGGTTCGATAGCCCCATAATGCGAAGTGTAATTTGTTGGGCCAATCCTTATAATTTTCGGCCATTTTTTCGATTATGACTTTAATATTTTTGTTGGCCGCCTCTACCGCGCCGTTCATTTGCGGCCTGTAGGGAGAGGATTTATGGTGTTTGACATGATATTTTTCGAGCAGGTCTTGGACTTCGGCCCTAAAGTGGGAACCTTGGTCACTTATGATTTCATGTGGAACCCCGTATCGACAGAATATGTTCTTTTCTAGGAATCGAGCGATATGTTTGGCCGTTAATTTTGCATAGGAGACTGCCTCTACCCATTTAGTGAAGTAATCAATTGCGACTAAAACTTACTCGTGTCCCCCTACGCCTATTGGTGTTACCTTGCCGATTATATCTATACCCCAGGTGGAAAAGGGCCATGGAGAAGTGAAGGTGTATAGTTCCGAGGGAGGCAAATGGTTAAGGTTACTGAAGATTTGGCATTTTGGGCAAGTTTTTACAAAGTGGTGGCAATCGGTTTCCATAGTTGTCCAATAGTACCCTGAACGGGATATTTTTCGGGATAGCATTTTTTCGTTCATATGGGGTCCGCACACGCCGTTATGGTATTCTTCCATTAGTCTTTGGGCTTGGTTTTGGTGGACACAAAGTAACTTGATTTTATTCGGCGTGTATTTGTACAGTTCTCCCAGAATTATGCTATATTGTGAAGCGAGGAGGCGTAGGGCCTTTTGTGCTCGCGGGGAGGTGTTTGGGGGGAATTCCCCACTTGTTTTTTAACGAAGGATGTCCGTGTACCATGGTTCTTCTTCGGTGTTTTCAGGTTCGGAGTCTATGGCACAGCAATAAGCCGACTCTTTCCTTCGCTCGACCCGAAGGGTCATTCCGTCCCATTTATTCGGGATGTTGAGCATTGAAGCTAGCTTCGCTAGTTCATCCGCGAATTGGTTGTCGTCTCTTGGTAAGTACGTATACTCGATTTTTTCAAATTGCTGGACTATTTGGTCTAAGTGAGCTTGATATTTTGAGAGACTAGTGCTTCGGACCTTCCATCTTTTGGGTATATGGTTGATTATTAGGGAAGAATCCCCGAAGACTTGTAGATGTTTGACTCTGAGGCTAACTGCGGCCTCTAGCCCAACTATGCAGGCCTCGTATTCGGCGGCGTTGTTTGTGGCCTCGAAGTCAAGTTTGACGGAAATTGGTATATGGGCCCCTTCGGGACTGACTAGGAGAACTCCGACGCCGCATCCTTTCTAGTTGGACGCGTCATTGAAGTATAGTGTCCAATAGTCGTCTCGTATCATCAGAAGTTCCTCGTCGGGGAGGAGGTAAGCTTCCGTGGCTTCCTAATTCGTGGCATGCTCGGCCAGGAATTCGGCTACTGCTCTTCCTTTGATTGTTTTTTCTGGCATGAATTTTAGGTCGAATTCTGAGAGCATGACTAGCCACCTGGACAGGCGACCATTTAGGGCGGGCTTTTCGAACATGTATTTTAAGGGGTCTAGTTGTGACACTATATGAACAGTGTGGGTCAATAGGTAATGTCTGAGTTTTTTGGATGCCCAGACGAGGGCGAGGCAGGTTTTCTCAAGTTCCGTGTATCTCGTCTCGTACTGTATGAACTTCTTGCTCAAGTAGTAAATGGCTCGCTCGGATCCATGTACACACTGTGAGAGCATAGCTCCCGCTGCAGTATCCGTGACGGTTAGGTATACGCGTAAAGGGATTCCAGGCAAAGGCGGGGAGAGGACGGGTGGTTTGCTTAGGTATTCTTTGATTTTATCGAAGGCAGTTTGGCATTGTTCATCCCATTCGACCTTTTCTTCTTTTCTTAATTTTTTGAATATTGGCTCGCAAGTCATAGTAAGCTTGGAAATGAACCTACTAATGTATTGCAGCTTTCCTAGGAATCCCCTTATCTCTTTTTCAGTTTTTGGTGGGGGCATTTTGGTAATGGCTTTGATCTTAGATGGGTCAATCTCGATTCCTCGCGTACTAACAACATATCCTAGCAATTTTCCCGAGGTTACCCCGAACACACATTTTTGTGGATTTAGTCTCATGTTATATTTCAAGATTCGGGTGAAGAATTTTTTAAGTGCCGGGAGGTGACCGTGCCGGTCTTTAGATTTGACGATCATGTCGTCCACATAGACCTCGATTTCTTTGTGTATCATGTCATGGAGTAACGTGGTGGCTGTTCTTTGATAGGTGGCCCCCGCGTTTTTCAAACCAAAAGGCATTACAGTGTAACAATATGTACCCCAAGGGGTAATGAAAGTTGTTTTTTCCATGTCTTCTTCTTCCATGAGTATTTGGTTATATCCGGCGTACCCGTCCATAAAGGAGAGGAGCGCGTGCTCTGCGGTATTGTCTACTAGTATGTCAATGTGAGGTAGAGGGAAATCATCTTTAGGACTGGCTTTGTTGAGGTCTCGAAAGTCTACGCACATTCGCACTCGTCCATCTTTTTTAGCTACGGGGACAATATTGGCCACCCATTCTGGGTAGTTGGAGACTTTTATAAAGCCGGCGTCTATTTGTTTAGTGACTTCTTCTTTTATTTTCAAGGCTATCTCTGGTTTGAGCCGCCGTAGCTTTTGTTTTACTGGCGTCATTTTGGGATCTAGCGGAATTTTATGCTCAGCGATTTCTCGATCTATTCCTGGCATGTCTTTGTAGGACCAAGCAAAGACACCCTCGAATTCCCGCAAAGTGGAGATTAGATCGGCCTTTTCAGTGGGAGTTAAGGTGAGGCCAATTTTAATGATTTTAGGATTTTCTTTTGTTCCAATATTTACCGATTCTGTGTCCTCAATTATAGGAGTTGTGAGTTCTTGTTCACTTACAGCTTTTATTAGTTCGGTATATTCCTCTTCTGGCTCTTTTTCGTGCTCATTAGTGGCGAGACATTCTGCATTATTACTCGGATTTTTAAGCGACATATACTCAAAAGTTTTGTTTATCTTATTAAAGTCATGAAGCATTATATCAAAAAGATCTCCCGGAGTAGAGATTTCCTGGTCTAAACTATTTTTGGGAGGGGTTACAATTTTGTTAGGTTCGGACTCGGAGTCAGACTCGGATTCAGACTCTAATTCTTCGTACATCGGACCGTCTCCCGCATATATCTTGAACTTCATCCCACGAGCATTAGTCCATTTGAAATTCTTGCGCCACCCTCGTTGGATTTGGTCATCTTTTGAGGGTGATGGAGCGATCAATTTAGTAGGATCGAACACTTCATCTTGGAGAGCTAATGCCATAATTTCTGTTTCATTCTTCGCTCTTTTCTTCTCTAACCCAAACAATAGCCCGAAAGCATGTGAGTTGGGGAGCGTTTTTGGAATAGCACAATTCTTTAGGGCGAGTGGCCTTTGAGAACGTAAAGGGTCGTGTCCCAGAGCATGCATCTCTTGGGTTTGTGCGACCTCTAGGTATAGATGTTCGGGATATGGTTCTTCCATCGCGTTCCTTGATGGCTATCACGGGCAAGTACTCAGGGGCCCTGCATTATTGTTGTGGAGTAGGAGACACATTAGTTTGTTTCGTGAGTCGGTTTTTTAGACATTCTATAACTACCCTTAAGTCGGACTAGTATATTTGGACTGCTATGTGTGCACTTTGAACTCTTTATATTTTCGAAAATCTCTGCCCGTGTGACATTCATAATTATTTGCATGGTCGACTTTTAGTGTCGAGCATTGCCGTCGTAGGAGGCCTAACAACGACGCAAAGAGTTATTAATTTTTTCACGCCCTCGTAGCAATTCTTTTTATGAACATTTTTTTTGCGCTACGTATTTTCCTTTCGCGCGGGCACCGAGGCTGCTGCGCCTGACCAGAAGGCCAAGCAGCAACTTCAGCGCCCAGCGAGGGGCGTGAGAAATTCTATCGCCCAGCCAGGGGCGTTGAAATTCTCGTTTTCTGTCTTCTGTTTATGCGACTTCGATTTGCGTGCTTGCCTAATAACGTTCTTTACGCGTAGCAGCGTTTGTGGGATTCGTTACAGGCCATCCCGAGCGTCGCTTATTTTTGTGGCGATCATTCGGGTTTGCGGAACACGTGTTTCGGTATAACTCTTTGGCAAATTAGTCTATGAATGTTTGGGCAATTTTAAGGTCGTTGGTTTTCTAGGATAGTTTGTCACACACAATCACATATTTCGCTACACATCACTACATTACAAACATGGATTTGAAAATTAAATATGTCACGTAGTTTATGATAGGCTTCTATGGGTAGTTTATTTGCGCCTGGCTTGGTACCGCTTCTATCGTAGATCCAACACATGCCCCGGTCGAGGTAGTGTCTTCAACAGACGAATTTCGCCCAAGAGGCCAACCCGCAGGCGAGAGGGACCTAATGAGCGAGCGATTGGGTTCGGGATAGGTGTACTACCTACACAAGTACCGAGTGGGCAACATGCGCGGCGTATGCACCCCCCCTATTGGCGGAAAAAGGTATTCTTAGTCCCAACTCCCGAGGGAGCCGAGATTCGTTATGCGGTTCTGCCCGTTCACATTAATATGCTGATTTTCAGGTCGTCCCAACTTGATGGGGAAATAAACGCGGGGTAGGATTGTTTCACCCTTCGGCTATTTTGATTACCTACAAGCACGAGTATTTCCTTCACTATCCCCAGTGGAATCGCCACTATGAGGGGGTCGAAAAAGCACGAGGCTAATGCGTGACCTCGTCCCTCGTGGGTGTGACGATTCTTTTTTATTCAATCAAGTGTAATTGGATTTCCTGTGAGTTTACACCCAATTGACTAGTAATATAGGAGTCGCCATTCAGTTTTTAACAATAATGAGAAAAACTGACAAAACCCGGTTATCGTGACATAAAGGGAGTGCAATTATGTTTGACCACGACGGCCGTAGGTTCCCTTGTGATCCCTGGTGTGGGGATCTCTCAACATACACCCGCAAGATAGAGATTGAAGGTTCGGGAGACTGTAACTACCGAGAGGAGTACTTCGCTCATCGATAACTCCAGAGGCAGGATATCCTTACTAGCTCAGCATAAATAATTGAAGGGACATGCGTTAACTATTAAACTAATCTGAGTTGATTTTAGCAATATGCAACATATAATACTAGATCGATCGTGATTATCTGGTTTAAATAGTTTTAAGGGACCTAGCATGATAATCCAATTTCCCAAAAATATTATATTTGTTAGGCGTGATAGAACAATCAGATTTAGTTAGTTTAACAGTTCATAAAAAGGGCGAGGAAAGCGATTAAATCATCGAAGAGGGACACATTACGACGCACCCTTGAGAGGTGCGTCACGGTTCTCAGAAAACTAACCACTTTGACTTTGCTATTTCTCCTTTTTATTTAACGAATCTCAATTATGGGACAGGATACGTTTTGTTCGATTTATGGATCGATTGCGACAGAACGCGTGAACAATTTCGCAGCGTGAGGCTTAGGCTAAGGGTTGGAGTCAATACTCAGAATATAATTGTGTGTTGTGTGTGTTCCTTTCACGTCGAATTTGGGGCTGTATTTATAGGGAAGAGTTCGTGGAAAGATAGAATTGCAGAGTTCTAATCCACAAAGAATTAGAAAAAAACACGTACCCAAGTAATTTCAGCGCCCAGGCCTGGGCGCCGAAGATTTCGGCGCCCAGAGCCAGGCGTTGAAAATAGGGTCTGGGCCGTTTTCTTAGTCAGATTCAGATTCCTGAAATCCGTAGAGTTTGAGACTTAATCGAGTCTTTTAGTGCGTATCAATTTCATGACGGAATGCGTCTGGGCCCGTTACGAACTCTAGGCTCGTTAGGATTTTAATTAATACTGAACTCTTATTTCCGAATCATATTAGGAATAGGATTCTCGCAGTTTTCTATCTCATTTAGGATTTATGTCGGAATGCAACACCTAATTCTGACAGGTTTCTATCTTTTATGACTTGCTACTTTTAGAAGCTACCCTTTACGGCAGTTACTATATTTAGCAGGTTTCCATAAATAGCAGTTTTCTATAAATATCAGGTTTCGGGTGAAATGAAAAGGGGAATTGAGATTCCATAAATAGCAGTTTTCTATAAATATCAGATTTATGCTTTCATCATTGAACCTTTCCCTTTCGGGAATGGGGACGAAAGTAGGTGTCTACAATCAGGGCAAGATTTAGCAAGCAGAGATATTCAGCGCCCAGGCTGGGGCGTTAAAGATATTGGCGCCCAGCTCTGGGCGTTGAAAATTATCTCTGGGTATATTTTGATAGTTCTTATCCTTGATTTTTCTTTCGCTTTTGCTTTGGAACGACGTAGACTGTGTAACGGGCGATTATAGGGCGAGCGTTAGGTGCAGTAGTTTGATCGGAGTTTTGATGACTCGTGATTTTCAGTTACCTTTGTTAGTGGGGCGACTTTATATACTCTAAGTAGTGCTTAGAATTTGGGAGGGGTTGTAGCCTATCTAAGGTTCGTTTTACACGATTAAATCTTAGGATTGAGCCCCTATGACATATGTATAGCATTAGCGTCGAGAATTTGCGATGAAATCGTCATTTCGAGCATTTTTAGAGTGTTTTTCTCAAGCCCCCAACTGTAGCTACGGGATTGGCTTGGTGCTATAATTGTTAGGTTATGATACATATGACATTTACATAGATCATGCGGAAACAACCATTAACCCAGGAAACATATTATTTACACATAATCATATAGCATAATTAGATGCATACTCTTTGTTGCGTGCCTTCCCTAGCTGCGCCCGAACCGAACAAGAACAAGTCTTTTAGGACTCCAAGTGTCGTCCCTCCGTAGAAAGTCCACAGCACGTCCGGATCCGCCTTAAGATTGACCAACTAGAATCGCCCTTAAGGTACTCAGAAAATTCGGCACTTTTGGGGCAAGATGGGTGTTTGAATTTTCTCTCAAAAAACTCACTTTTGAATACTTTGAAACTTGTGTATAAATTATGACCCCTAGGCCTTTATTTATAGAGTTATGGAAAAGGAATCGTAATCCTAGTAGGATGCGAATTAATTGGAATTAGAATTCTACATGAATTCTACTTAATCAATTTATCCAATAGGAATAGACATTTAATCATACACTGACTCTTGCAGATTCAGGAATCTCGCATGAGCTCAAACTCACACACACACGGCAGCCACAAGGGCTGCCCACGCATGCGAGCAGCAGCCCACGCAGCGCGGCCCACGCATGCGCGGCCTTGTGCGCGCTGGGCTGTGGCGTGCGTGCTTGCTGGGCGATGGCCTGGCTTCGTGCTGGGCCTTCGTCCGGCAGGCCTCGTCCGATGCTAATTCGTACGATACGCTTCCGATTAAATTTCCATTTCCGGAATCTATTTCCGATACGAACAATATTTAATATTTCCGATTCCGGAATTAATTTCCGTTTCGAACAAATATTTAATATTTCCGTTTCCGGAATTATTTTCCGATTCCGGTAATATTTCCGATTCTGACAATATTTCCGTTTCCGGTAATATTTCCGATTCTGGTAATATTTCCATTTCCAATAATATTTTCCGATACGTACCATGTTTCCGTTTCCGGCAACATCTACGACTCGGATAATATTCATATTTCCGATACGATCCATATTTCCGTTTCCGGCAATATCATCGTTTCCGGAGTATTCATTTCTTGCCTGTGACGATCTTAGCTCCCACTGAAACCAAGATCCGTCGGTTCCGAATGTTCATAGATGGAGTATTTAATGCCATTAAATACTTGATCCGTTTACGTACTATTTGTGTGACCCTACGGGTTCAGTCAAGAGTAAGCTGTGGATTAATATCATTAATTCCACTTGAACTGAAGCGGCCTCTAGCTAGGCATTCAGCTCACTTGATCTCACTGAATTATTAACTTGTTAATTAATACTGAACCGCATTTATTAGACTTAACATAGAATGCATACTTGGACCAAGGGCATTATTTCCTTCAGTCTCCCACTTGTCCTTAGGGACAAGTGTGCATTTCCTAATTCCTTTGTCGCTCGATGCTTGCTCTTGAACATAAGGTAAGAGTTGTCATCCTTATTATGTCCAGAGGTGTTCCTCGGTTTCAGAGTTCAACTGATCAAATAAACAGATAATCATAGCCTATGATTCATCCGAGCACGGCCATGCATTTCACAGTTTCTAGCTCTCCGAGTGGCCTTGTACAACTTTTAAGCATCTCATCCCGATTTATGGGAGGACAATCCCAATCTTGCGATCTTGAGATTAGACTTCGTTTGATAGGTGATTACCTGAGCGTTGCCTTTATAGCCTCCTTTTACGGTGCGACGGTTGGTCAACGTCAAAGCAACCAGTTCTCAAACAAGTAATCTCAAATCACTCAGGTATTGAGGATTTAGTGTCTAATAATTTTAATGAAATTTACTTATGACAGACTTTCATCTCTTACAGTAAAGTTTCATAGGTCTTGTCCGATACTAGTCTTCCCAAAGTAAGTATCTATGCAAATGATTATGACATTGCCATGTCCACATAGTTCAAGAAACAGAACTACTAGTCATCTTGCATTCTAATCGTCTAACGTTTTCTATGCGTCCAATTTTATAGAAAACTCCGATTAGGGACCATTTTCAACCTTTGACATTCAAGTTCACTTGATAGACATTTCTTAGTCACAGGACTGGTCCTGACAGTCTATCTTGAATATATCGTCAAGTTGAAGGGACTCATCATTTAATAAACCACAAATTAAATGGAAAAATGAATTCCTTTCATTTATTGTGAATGATTAACCAATAATGTTTTACAAAGATTTAAGCTCTAAAACTTTAAAACATTAAACAGAGACATCAAAGCCATTCTCCAATATGCTTGATTCCCATAGCTGCAGTGTGCGAGTTGTGCTTCGCTTGCGGCAGAGGTTTAGTTAATGGATCTGATATGTTGTCATCAGTTCCAATTTTGCTTATCTCGACTTCTTTTCTTTCAACGAACTCTCGTAGAAGGTGAAATCTACGAAGTACATGCTTGACTCTCTGGTGGTGTCTAGGCTCTTTTGCCTGTGCAATAGCTCCGTTATTATCACAATACAGGGCTATTGGTCCTTTAATGGAGGGGACTACACCAAGTTCTCCTATGAACTTCCTTAGCCATATAGCTTCCTTTGCTGCTTCATGTGCAGCAATGTACTCCGCTTCAGTTGTAGAATCCGCAATGGTGCTTTGCTTAGCACTTTTCCAGCTTACTGCTCCTCCGTTGAGGCAGAAGACAAACCCAGACTGTGATCTGAAATCATCTTTGTCGGTTTGGAAACTTGCGTCCGTATAGCCTTTAACAATTAATTCATCATCTCCACCATAGACCAGGAAGTCATCTTTGTGCCTTTTCAGGTACTTCAGAATATTCTTGGCAGCAGTCCAATGCGCCTCTCCTGGGTCTGACTGGTATCTGCTCGTAGCACTGAGTGCGTACGCAACATCCGGGCGTGTACATATCATAGCATACATTATTGAACCAATCAATGATGCATATGGAATCCCATTCATTCGTCTACGCTCATCAAGTGTTTTTGGGCACTGAGTCTTGCTTAGAGTCATTCCATGAGACATGGGTAGGTAGCCTCGCTTGGAGTCCGCCATCTTGAACCTATCAAGCACCTTATTGATATAAGTGCTTTGACTAAGTCCAATCATCCTTTTAGATCTATCTCTGTAAATCTTGATGCCCAATATGTACTGTGCTTCTCCTAGATCCTTCATCGAAAAACATTTCCCAAGCCAAATCTTGACAGAGTTCAACATAGGAATGTCATTTCCGATAAGCAATATGTCGTCGACATATAATACTAGGAAAGCAATTTTGCTCCCACTGACCTTCTTGTATACACAAGATTCGTCTGCGTTCTTGATGAAACCAAAGTCACTGACTGCTTCATCAAAACGTATATTCCAGCTCCTGGATGCCTGCTTCAATCCGTAGATTGATTTCTTTAGCTTGCATACCTTTTTAGCATTCTTTGGATCCTCAAAACCTTCAGGCTGTGTCATAAACACAGTTTCTGTTAAAACGCCGTTTAAGAAAGCAGTTTTGACATCCATCTGCCATATTTCGTAATCGTAATATGCAGCGATTGCTAACATTATTCGAATAGACTTTAGCATTGCAACTGGTGAAAAGGTTTCATCGTAATCCACACCGTGGACTTGCCTGTAACCTTTCGCAACCAATCTAGCTTTGAAAACTTCAAGTTTCCCATCCTTGTCCTTTTTCAGTTTGAAAACCCATTTGCTTCCAATGGCTTGGTAGCCATCTGGCAAATCGACCAAATCCCATACTTGGTTTTCAGACATGGAGTCTAATTCAGATTGCATGGCTTCTTGCCATTGCTTGGAGCTAGGGCTCGTCATAGCTTGCTTGTAAGTCGCAGGTTCATCACTTTCAAGTAATAGAACGTCATAGCTCTCGTTCGTCAAAATACCTAAGTACCTTTCCGGTTGAGATCTATATCTTTGCGATCTACGCGGGGTAACATTTCTAGATTGACCATGATTCTCACCAGATTCTTCTAAAGATCTCTGAGTTTCATCCTGAATGTCATCTTGAGCATTCTCTAGAGTTTGTTGTTCGACTCGAATTTCTTCGAGGTCTACTTTTCTCCCACTTGTCATTTTGGAAATGTGATCTTTCTCCAAAAAGACACCATCTCGAGCAACAAACACTTTGTTCTCAGATGTATTGTAGAAGTAATACCCCTTTGTTTCCTTTGGATAGCCCACAAGGATACATTTGTCAGATTTTGGATGAAGTTTGTCTGAAATTAATCGTTTGACGTATACTTCACATCCCCAAATCTTAAGAAAAGACACATTTGGAGGCTTTCCAAACCATAATTCGTATGGAGTCTTTTCGACAGCTTTAGACGGAGCTCTATTTATAGTGAGTGCAGCTGTATTTAGTGCATGTCCCCAAAATTCTAATGGAAGTTCGGCCTGACCCATCATTGACCTGACCATGTCTAGCAAGGTTCTGTTCCTCCGTTCTGACACACCGTTCCATTGTGGTGTTCCAGGAGGAGTCAATTCTGATAGAATTCCACATTCTTTCAGATGGTCATCAAATTCATAGCTCAGATATTCACCGCCTCTATCAGAGCGCAGTGCCTTAATCTTCTTGCCTAATTGATTCTCTACTTCACTCTGAAATTCCTTGAATTTGTCAAAGGATTCAGACTTATGCTTCATTAGGTAGACATAACCATACCTACTGAAGTCATCAGTGAAAGTGATAAAGTAGCTGAAACCACCTCTAGCATTTGTACTCATTGGTCCACATACATCTGTATGGATTAAACCCAATAGTTCATTTGCTCTTTCTCCAACTTTAGAGAAAGGTTGCTTTGTCATTTTGCCAAGTAAACATGATTCGCATTTACCATAATCCTCTAAGTCAAATGGTTCTAGAATTCCTTCCCTTTGAAGTCTTTCTAAGCGTTTCAAGTTTATATGGCCTAATCGACAATGCCACAGATAGGTGAGATCTGAATCATCCTTTTTGGCCTTTTTGGTATTTATGTTATATACTTGTTTGTCGTGATCTAATAAATAAAGTCCATTGACTAATCTAGCAGATCCATAAAACATCTCTTTAAAATAAAACGAACAACTATTGTCTTTTATTATAAAGGAAAATCCCTTAGCATCTAAGCAAGAAACTGAAATGATGTTTTTAGTAAGACTTGGAACATGGAAACATTCTTCCAGTTCCAAAACTAGCCCGGAGGGCAACGACAAATAGTAAGTTCCTACGGCTAATGCAGCAATCCGTGCTCCATTTCCCACTCGTAGGTCGACTTCACCCTTGCTTAACTTTCTACTTCTTCTTAGTCCCTGTGGATTGGAACATAAGTGTGAGCCACAACCTGTATCTAATACCCAAGAAGTTGAATTAGCAAGTATACAGTCTATAACGAAAATACCTGAAGATGGAACGACTGTTCCGTTCTTCTGATCTTCCTTTAGCTTCAAGCAATCTCTCTTCCAATGCCCCTTCTTCTTGCAGTAGAAGCATTCGGATTCAGAAGTGGGTTGACTGACCTTCCTCTCTGCAGATTTGGCGCCAGTTTGCTTAGTTGGGCTGGCCTTGTTGCCACCTTTCTTAGCATTCCTCTTCTTTCCAGATTTCTTGAACTTGCCCCCACGCACCATAAGCACATCCTGCTTATCACTTTTGAGCGTCTTTTCAGCGGTCTTCAGCATACCGTGAAGCTCAGTGAGCGTTTTGTCCAGACTATTCATACTGTAGTTCAGTTTGAACTGATCATACCCGCTATGAAGAGAATGGAGGATGGTGTCTATAGCCATTTCCTGAGAAAATTGCTGATCCAGCCGACTCATATTCTCAATGAGTCCAATCATTTTGAGAACATGTGGACTTACGGGCTCGCCTTTCTTAAGCTTGGTCTCAAGAATTTGCCTATGAGTCTCGAATCTTTCGACTCGAGCCAGATCTTGGAACATGTTCTTCAACTCACTGATGATTGTGAAAGCATCTGAGTTGATGAACGTTTTCTGCAGATCCGCACTCATAGTGGCGAGCATTAGACATTTCACATCCTTGTTGGCATCAATCCAACGATTGAGGGCAGCCTGAGTGACCCCGTCGCCAGGAGCTTCGGGCATCGCCTCATCTAGGACATATTCCTTTTCTTCCTGCATAAGAACTATTTGCAAGTTCCTTTGCCAGTCAAGGAAGTTTTTCCCGTTCAACTTCTCCTTTTCGAGAATTGATCGAATGTTGAATGAATTGTTGTTTGCCATATTAAAAACTACAATTGAAAAGAATAAACAAATAAATAACCATTCACAGTTTCTCTTAATAAACTTAAATTCTAGCATTCATGCATAATTCAATGTTTATTAAGCATTTTATTCAAGTTATGTGTTCCGGCAGGTGTGAATAAAATGATTCCAAGATCCTAAAATCATTGAAGAACTAAGCACAGTTTGTCGACTTAATCCTAGAACATCTTAGGTAAGCAAAAGCCTTTTGCTAATAGTCTAGAAACTATTCTTGGTTGATAGGTACGTCTAAGAACTTATTAGGTAAACCTATCGAATTTGCCACGACATAAAAGGACTCCTTACTTATATCGTTGAGTTTCACCAAAACTAACATGTACTCACAATTATTTGTGTACCTTGCCCCTTTAGGACCAATAAGTAACACCTCGCTGAGCGAAAACTATTACTAGATTGATGTAAAGGATATCCAAGCAAGTGTATATTTTGGCATGGCACCTTTTAACTCAATTTTTAAGTTTGGAACTTAAGGCTCTTACTATGTTGGTTAGATTTTAAGTGAACTAAAATCCTTAATCATGCAACATAATCAAGCTTTTGATCTCATGCATTTTAAGACATATTTAAAGCAATAAATAACTTAAAACATGCATAAGATATTTGTGATCTAGTATGGCCCGACTTCATCTTGAAGCTTTGACTTCAAAGTCCGTCTTGAAAATCTCCGTGGGAGGCACCATTTTCTTCAAATAGGATAAGCTATAACTAATTACAACTATTTGATGGTACGCAGACCATTTTGAATTGAAAAATAACTTTGGTGCTTTAGACCAATTACATTCAAATTAATGGTACGCAGACCATATTTTCTATCCTATTTGGGCCATACTAGTCACTTCATAACCTGCAAAACAGTACATATACAATATATACCATTCACCCATTCATTATCATGAATGGCCCACATAGCTGGTTAGTTAAACACATTATGCATCACGTAAACATTTGCAGCAATTAATCAAGGGCACCAATAATCTACCAATTATTCAGTCCTTATTAATTCTAATCAAGTTGTTTTAACCTTAAGGATTTGTAGACCTAATCAAGAGTTTATGACTAAAAAATGCTCCCACTCAAACCAATAAATTCATATGCTTTACCAATTTTAAACATAAAAATGTATTTCTAGTCTAACCGGAAACATACAAATTTAATTAAAATTTAAAGCTCATATAAATTTATAATTGAATCCAAAAAGTTTAATTTAATTTCAGTCGCATTTAAATTAATTCATGATTTTAATTTTAGTAAAATAATTAGAATAAATAACATTTATTATAATTATAATATTCAAAATTAAAATCCAAGAAAATAATTTAAATTATTAATTTTTAAAATTAATTAAAATTACGTGAACTGAAATTTTCAAATTAAACATTCAAAACGATCTAATCGTAACGCAAACACCCTACGCGTTGCACGCCCATGGGCTGTACGCACACAGCCATTGCTGGCCATGTGCGCGCAGCCCATGCGCTCGTTGCATAGCTGCTGCTGTCCCATACGCAAGCCTCCGCACAGCGCCCACCGCACGCGAGCTATCGCTCGCAGCGTGCGCGCGTTACCGCGCTCGCTGGTGCGCGAGATCGCTCGCTGGTGCGCGCGAGCCATCGCTCGCTGGGGCGCTGCATCGCTCGCTGGCGCGCGAGATCGCTCGCTGGTGCGCGCGAGCCATCGCTCGCTGGCGCGCGAGATCGCTCGCTGGTGCGCGCGAGCCATCGCTCGCTGGTGCGCGCGAGCCATCGCTCGCTGGGCGGGCGACGTCGCGCGCTGTGCGCGCGAGTGATGCTGTGCGCAGCGCTCGTGGCACGCGAGCTTGCGCTCGCTGCGCACGAGGCTGCGCGCTGTTGTGCGAGGCAGCGCGCGCTGTGGCGCAGCTCGCTTGCTGCCCACACGCGACTGCCTTGGCTCGCCTCTCGCCCATGCCCATCCGTTCTTTGCTCGTGGCACACGACACAAGGCAGGGCTGCTGCCTTGTGCTCGTGCACTACGCCCTTGCTCATTGCATTCGTGCCGCACGGGCGACGAGCTCCCTTGCTCGTCGTCGCATGCCCGCATTATACAACACCCCTTAAGGGTAACACGAAGCGTCCATTGCTTCGTGCGTGCAAGTTATTTGAACGAATCGCATAAAAATTTAAAATTTATATTCAAAATTAATGACAAATTAATAAATAATATTAATTTCATAATTTTAGGGCGAAAAATCGAAAATTTATTATCCAATTGATTTCCGATTGATATGGATTCAAGTCTAGGTCATAAAAATTTAAAATTTATCGTAAATTTACAATTTTTATGGTGGTTTTTAATCATAGGTTTCTAATTAAATTACAATTAATTATGAAAATCAAATTAATTCTAAATTATTCTAATTTTCAACAAATTAATCATAATTACAAATTAGATTGCATAATTAACAAGACTAGGCATTCAAACTTGTTAAACATATGCAGTAGGTCAATCAAAAATTCAAGATTTATCAACAGGAATCGCAAATATTTAATTTAACATCTTAAATTTACGAAATTTTGCATCCGAAAAACTAAAACCTTCGAAAAGTCATAGTTAGGCTTCGAATTTGAGAATTCTGGGTTCGGCAGAAAAATACTATTTTTGTCAAAATTTTAGAATGCCTTTTACATGCGGAATTGACACAAAAATCACTCAATTCGGATGAGTAATGAAGAAACTGCCGAAAAACTGCGTACATATAATTAAATAAACGCAATTTGCAATTAATTAACAATTACGAAAATTAATCACCCCTTTTAATTCTTGCAAATTTGTAATATTTAACCATGTTCATGCAATTTAGATTATGAAAATAATAAGGGGCTCGTGATACCACTGTTAGGTTATGATACATATGACATTTACATAGATCATGCGGAAACAACCATTAACCCAGGAAACATATTATTTACACATAATCATATAGCATAATTAGATGCATACTCTTTGTTGCGTGCCTTCCCTAGCTGCGCCCGAACCGAACAAGAACAAGTCTTTTAGGACTCCAAGTGTCGTCCCTCCGTAGAAAGTCCACAGCACGTCCGGATCCGCCTTAAGATTGACCAACTAGAATCGCCCTTAAGGTACTCAGAAAATTCGGCACTTTTGGGGCAAGATGGGTGTTTGAATTTTCTCTCAAAAAACTCACTTTTGAATACTTTGAAACTTGTGTATAAATTATGACCCCTAGGCCTTTATTTATAGAGTTATGGAAAAGGAATCGTAATCCTAGTAGGATGCGAATTAATTGGAATTAGAATTCTACATGAATTCTACTTAATCAATTTATCCAATAGGAATAGACATTTAATCATACACTGACTCTTGCAGATTCAGGAATCTCGCATGAGCTCAAACTCACACACACACGGCAGCCACAAGGGCTGCCCACGCATGCGAGCAGCAGCCCACGCAGCGCGGCCCACGCATGCGCGGCCTTGTGCGCGCTGGGCTGTGGCGTGCGTGCTTGCTGGGCGATGGCCTGGCTTCGTGCTGGGCCTTCGTCCGGCAGGCCTCGTCCGATGCTAATTCGTACGATACGCTTCCGATTAAATTTCCATTTCCGGAATCTATTTCCGATACGAACAATATTTAATATTTCCGATTCCGGAATTAATTTCCGTTTCGAACAAATATTTAATATTTCCGTTTCCGGAATTATTTTCCGATTCCGGTAATATTTCCGATTCTGACAATATTTCCGTTTCCGGTAATATTTCCGATTCTGGTAATATTTCCATTTCCAATAATATTTTCCGATACGTACCATGTTTCCGTTTCCGGCAACATCTACGACTCGGATAATATTCATATTTCCGATACGATCCATATTTCCGTTTCCGGCAATATCATCGTTTCCGGAGTATTCATTTCTTGCCTGTGACGATCTTAGCTCCCACTGAAACCAAGATCCGTCGGTTCCGAATGTTCATAGATGGAGTATTTAATGCCATTAAATACTTGATCCGTTTACGTACTATTTGTGTGACCCTACGGGTTCAGTCAAGAGTAAGCTGTGGATTAATATCATTAATTCCACTTGAACTGAAGCGGCCTCTAGCTAGGCATTCAGCTCACTTGATCTCACTGAATTATTGACTTGTTAATTAATACTGAACCGCATTTATTAGACTTAACATAGAATGCATACTTGGACCAAGGGCATTATTTCCTTCAATAATGCCTTGCATACGTTTTTGTGCATTCATGGTGACATGGATCATGAATAGTTTGAACCAGACTCGTTTAGTGCGAAGTACGTTCGAGTAGTGATCTGCTACTTCTCTTGTAAATGTCGTATTGTGCGACATTGCCATGGTCAAGGTAATCACATGTTGAAGTGTGCCTTGACCAAAAGCTAGGTGCCTTTCTTTACCCATAATCATATTTAGAAATATCTTTGACTCACTTGCAAAACGCATACTTAGATTAAACCAATGACACTTTATTATGTTCGAAGAAATCTTTGAAAATTATTTGGAAATTATTTAAAATCCGAATCCTACTGTGTACAGTCCGAGGTGTCCTAAGTAAGTTGACTTATAGAAGGGTTCGTACAGGATTACATGAATGAATTAAAATATTGTTACGATTTTTGGAATGCTGTCTAAGGATTTGCTGGAAGCCAGGGTGCGGGCGTCAAGATATACTTGTGCCCGTTTGGCATATGCTTTAGGCTTTTAAGGCCATCTTTTCCAGAATTGCGGGAATATAAACCGTTTTCAAATTGACTTAGATTTACTTGGTGTATGTCTGCACAAAAGGTCAAGGTATACTTAGTTCTTTCCCTAGCTCTTTCATTTCAATTTTTAGCCCCTAGTTGCTGTTGTGTCTTCCCATTAATGATGTTTTTAGATTTCGATTTTAGATGCCCGTGTCATATGTCTGAGTAGGGTGAGCCTTGGTTAAGTGCCAAGTCCTATTGACAATGTCTGTTTTTTTTCAAAGGGGATTCGCAAGCATTTGAATTACCATGAACGGGTGCCCTGAGTTCGAAGGAACGATGGGGCGACGCCGTAGAACAATCCTCTTTATTGCAAGCTTACTGCCTTTACTACTTGTTGGCGATTATGACTGTGTCTAGTGGTGAAAGAAGATCTTTAGGCGAACGACTATGTCTAGTGGCGAAAGAAAGTCTTTAAGTGAGTTAGTTCGCTTTAGGGGTGGGTCAAGTCGAGTACTTTAGAGGTCATGGACGCTTGCGCTAGCCCCCATTCAATTGAGGCAAAGCGATCTTTTGAGTCTTGGCTAAGTGCCTAGGAGTGTGAGTGCTCCTTCTGGCAAGGGTAGGTGCCCTTATTATTTTTCGATGTGTGCTCATTTTGGCATCTTGATGACTTGGATTCTTCTTCGTGCTTTCAATTTTTCTTTCGACTTGGATTGCAAGTAATTTAAATTTCAATAAGGAACTTCTATTTTTATTCTTGTTTTTCTATAGGCTTTAATATTGGTTGGACCGAATCATGGATTGCCTACGTATCCGCCTTAAATAGATTTAATTTGGAATCAGGTCTTGCGTAGTTCTTAGCCTAGAAAATGGTTTCTTAGAATGCCGATTTTAAACAAGTACGTTCTGAGGTGGAAACATATTATTTGAAACGGTAGAATAAGTGAAGTTTATTATTATTTTAATCTGCTGCCTTGCCGTAAGCCAAAAATTTGTTTTATATATTTTTTTTTGAGTACATGTATTTTTTTTTTGTGGTAAGTATGTCTGAATACGTGTTGTACCCCCCCAATTGTTCGTTATTGTTCCGTGTATGTGCGGATAAAATGACGAGCACTTCTGGAAAAATTTTAGCAAGCAGAGAGATTCAGCGCCCAGGTTGGGGCGTTAAAGATTTCGGCGCCCAGCTGTGGGCGCTGAAAATTATTTCTGGGCAGATCTTTTTTGGTGCGCTAAATGCTCCTTTTTCTTTTAGACTAACTTTAGAGGCTCTTTGCAAAGTTCCTTTTTCATTATTTATTACTTTTTGTACTTTTCATTTGCCTTCTTTTTTTTATTCGTGACTCAAGACGGTTTGAAAGACGGGTTGAATGAGATAGGATAAGTTGTATAGGTATTAGTCGAGCACGAGGATTACATCAACCAAGGCCAATGAATAGCATGGGGACAGCTCAAGGGTATAGGATGTATCCACACAAGTTATATGGTCATTATGCTAATGGTGGCGTAAGAACAGGTTTGGGCTTTGGAAATAATGGGTATGACGCACGTGTCAATGGCCGTGCGTGGTTTGCGGTTGACAACAAGTTCGAGAACAAGAGTCGAGGTAATGGTTTCATGGGTTATGGCGATGAGAACATGGATGGATTAAATGAGCTGAACAGGGGCCCCAGAGCGAAGGCGTCTAAGAACATAAGGACTGGAAAGGGTAGACATCGTAGAACTTTATGTAGCTTTTGTTGCATGATTTGGATTGGTTGACTCAATTCTTTTCCTTCGTTCACTTGGGTAAATTTCGCACTTTGGGAGGTACGGGCTAAGTATTTCATGGCTCGCTCTTTTCGCTCTCCCTTTTCTCTTTCTCTTATTTTTTTTGCTTTTTGCTTGGGATTTCTCCCCAACATAAATCCTTCAATCAATTTTTTGTTTGGGCTAAAAGGTAGATGGTTGTGGTCTTTGAGTCACGAGGCGAGACTGAGTAAGCCTCGTTTGGTAGGCCTAGAGTGGACCTTTAATTTTAGTAGGCCTAGGGTGGACCTTTAATTTTAGTTGGCCTAGGGTGGACCCTTAATTTTGTCTTACTTTGAAAGCGTATTTAGTCGTTTCTTAAAATGTGCAAATAGCGTAGATTCAAAATGTTGTTTTTACCTTATTGAAATTTAACGAAAGAGTTACATCGAAAATATTTTTTTTTTGTTTCTTTTAAGACTCGAGTTTCTGGAATTTAATTGGAAGTTGTGATTTAGACTCGAACTTTCATTAATCTTTCTGATTATAACCCGTGTATGAATACAAGGAGGTGGCCTAGACTCAAAATAATGACGTGGCGTAAGCCTATAACACTTGACCAAGCGACTCTCGGACTTAGGCTAATTGGACCATACCTTTCGTTGGTTGACACTTTAGATTTTAACCCTTGGGTTATCATTTGTCATGCGCCATTTTGCTTAATGTTGGCAAGGTAGTTAGTTGCGGAGATCGAATTTTTATTTTTGCAAGACTAGAATCATTAGTGCGGCTTCTCTCTTAGTGTGTATTGCTTTACCCCGATGGTAGCCTTACGGTATGCCGATTTGGGTATTTTCATGGCTGGTCATGTTGCATTCATGGAAAATCTTTTAGTCCGTACTTAGTAGTATTTCAAGGAGTGAGTGACTCGAGAGGATTATGATAGTCGTGACCCAATGTGATCATAAGCCTTAAGGCCATTAATTCTTGCTAATGGTATTGACACCTTAGGTTCACTTTGGGGGTTGTGCGACTATGGGGGAATGATTTCCAGAATGTGATTGTTTCCATTTTGCAAATACTATAATATATTATTTTTATTGGTGAGAGAGAGTATTGAGGCCGTGGATTCTTAGCAAGGGATGACAATTACATATGGGTGCTTATTGATTTAAATGTTAGGAAGGGAGACTCAATATGGTTTAACCTTTTAACTTGCAGAACGACACCAAGCATTAGGACCGATTCTATGGATAAGACAACTAAGACTTAGGATTTGGATTGTACTTTGGCATAGCCTAGTCTAGACTCGGATTTATTTATTTTTTATTTGAACATTTATTTTTTCTTGAAGACTTTATTCGAACATTATTTTTTTTTTAATACTTCGCCCATGTGACATTCAAGGTCGTTTAATTAGCATGTTCGGTTTTGATGCCGAGCATTGTCGTCGTAGGAGGCCTAACAACGACACAAAGAGTTATTATTTTTTTATATGAGTCGCTTTTGGAATCGAGTGCTTTTTCATACGCCCTCGTAGCAATTTTTTTTACGAAAAGTTTTTTTACTGCTACGTATACTTCATGCGCGGGCACCGAGGCTGCTGTGCCTGACCAAAAGGCCAGGCAACAACTTCAGCGCCCAGCATAGGGCGTGAGAAATAATGGCGCCCAGCCAGGGGCATTGAAAATGCGTCCCTGGCTGGTTCTCATTTTCTGTTTGCGTATACTTTTGTTTTTGCGACTTTAATTTTGCGTGCTTGCCTTATAACGTCCTTTACGCGTTGTGCAGCGTTTGTGGGATTCGTTACAGGCCATCCCGAGCGTCGCTTATTTTTGTGGCGATCGTTCGGGTTTGCGGAACACGTATTTCGGTATAACTCTTTGGCAAATTGGTTTATGAATGTTTGGGCAATTTTTAAGGTCGTTGGTTTTTCTAGCATTATTTGTCACACACAATCATATATTTCGCTACACATAACTAACATTCCATCATGAGGAAATAATAATATGTCATGTAGTTTATGATAGGCTTCTATGGGTAGTTATTTGCGCCTGGCTTGGTACCGCTTCTATCGTAGATCCAACACATGCCCCGGTCGAGGTAGTGTCTTCAACAGATGAATTTCGCTCAAGAGGCCAACCCGCAAGTGCAAGCCAAGGGGGCATGCAGGCGAGAGGGACCTAATGGGCGAGCGATTGGGTTTGGGACGGGTGTACTACTAGCGAAAGTGCCGAGTGGACAACATTCGAAGCGTATGCACCCCCCCGGTTGGCGATGGGTATCCTTAGTCCCAACTCCCGAGATGAAACACCAAGGGAGCCAAGATTCGTTATGCGGTTCTGCCCGTTCACATTAATATGCTGATTTTCATGTCGTCCCAATTTGATGGGGAAATAAACGCGGGGTAGGATCGTTTCACCCTTCGGCTATTTTGATTACCTACAAGCACGAGTATTTCCTTCACTATCCCCAGTGGAGTCGCCACTGTGAGGGGGTCAAAAAAGCACGAGGCTAATGCGTGACCTCGTCCCTCGTGGGTGTGACGATTCTTTTTATTCAATCAAGTGTAATTGGATTTCCTGTGAGTTTACACCCAATTGACTAGTAATATAGGAGTCGCCATTCAGTTTTTAACGACAATGAGAAAAACTGACAAAACCCGGTTATCGTGACATAAAGGGAGTGCAATTATGTTTGACCACGACGGCCGTAGGTTCCCTTGTGATCCCTGGTGTGGGGATCTCTCAACATACACCCGCAAGGTAGAGATTGAGGGTTCGGGGGACTGTAACTACCGTGAAGAGTACTCGCTCGTCGATAACTCCAGAGGCAGGATATCCTTACTAGCTCAGCATAAATAATTGAAGGGACATGCGTTAACTATTAAACTAATCTGAATTGATTTTAGCAATATGCAACATATAATACTAGATCGATCGCGATTATCTAATTTAAATAGCATTAAGGGACCTAGCATGATAATCCAATTTCCCAAAAATATTATATTTGTTAGGCGCGGTAGAACAATCAGATTTAGTTAGTTTAACAGTTCATAAAAAGGGCGAGGAAAGCAATTAAATCATCGAGAAGGGACACATTACGACGCACCCTTGAGAGGTGCGTCACGGTTCTCAGAAAACTAACCACTTTGACTTTGCTATTTCTCCTTTTTATTTAACGAATCTCAAATTATGGGACAGGATACGTTCTTTTCGATTTATGGATCGATTGCGACAGAACGCGTGACCAATTTCGCAGCGTGAGGCTTAGGCTAAGGGTTGGAGTCAATACTCAGAATATGAATTGTGTGTTGTGATTTCACGTCGAACTTGGGCTACATTTATAGAAAAGAGTTTGTGGAAAGATAGAATTGCAGAGGTCTAATCCACAAAGAATTAGGAAAAAACACGTACCAGGTATTTTCAGCTCCCAGTACTGGGCGTCAAAGATTTCGGCGCCCCGCTCTGGGCGTTGAAAATAGGATCCAGGCAATTTCAGCGCCCAGGGCTGGGCGTTAAAATTGCTGTTTGGGCCGTTTCTTTGTCAGATTCGGATTCCTAGAATCCGGAGTGTTTGAGATTTAATCGAGTCTTTCATTGCGTATCAATTTTATGACGGAATGCGTCTGGGCCCGTTACGAACTCTAGGCTCGTTAGGATTTTAATTAATACGTAACTCTTATTTCCGAATCATATTAGGAATAGGATTCTCGCACTTTTCTATCTCATTTAGGATTTATGTTGGAGTGCAAGACCTAATTCTGACAGGTTTCTATCTTTTATGACTTGCCACTTTTAGAAGCTACCCTTTTACGGCAGTTACTATTTTTAGCAGGTTTCCATAAAAAGCAGGTTTCTATAAATAGCAGGTTTCGGGTGAAATGAAAAGGGGAATTGAGATTCGTTATTTTTATAGGAGATGCGTTTTCAAGTGGAGATTTATGTTTTCATCATCGAACCTTCCCTTTCGGGAATGGGGACAAAAGTAGGTGTCTACAACGAGTTCCAACAGTTCAAGTTCAAGTGGCTATCAAATAATTTTCTACAAGATTCAAGAAGCCTAATATCATGCAATCATCATTTCAAAGTACAAAAAAAATCAAAGCTACATGCAATCCTAGAGATTATTTTATAAGCAAAACATGAAATACTTACATGGACAAGGCAAGAGCAAGATCAAGGGGAGAAGTATTCAACCTTTGAGAGAGAAAAAGCAAGAGAATGAAAGTGCTTTCTCCTCAAATGGCACGGCAAGGGGGGCTTTTATAGCACAACCCCACGCCAAACGCCGAGCTCAACGATGGGTGCTGACCTGGTGCATGCGCAGGAATCTTCAGCGCACGGTCCTCCGTGCTGATTGCACGCCCTTTGCTGCTACGGTTTCTGCACCAGGCATCAAACATCAAATCATGCTATCCTCCGAAAATACAGGTATATATACCTGTATCTCCAAACACAAACAGATGAGCACTTCAAGAATACAAAGTCCGAAAAATACAACAATTTAGGCGTTCGACTCCCAACGGACCCAAGCTCCAGGAAAGTTAGCCGAAATTTCAAAATCTTAAGAGCCAATAAAAAACTCTTATCCTCAGTGAAGCCCATCCCCAGCGGATCAATTTCGGGTATTCAAAATTCAAGATTCAAGCGTTCGAAATTCAAAATTTTCGATGCCATGCTCCGTCCTAAACCAAAGGCAGAAGAACAGTACAAGTACAAATCGGAGTCATCACCACCACACGGAGGTAGACACTATCCTTTTTTTCTAACACCTGTTTTGTGCAGGTACCGGCGTACAAAGAATGGTCTTGATTGCAGAACATCTTGACCGTTCTCCGTCCCGAGTCGAAAACTTGGACTTGCGCTTTCCTAACTGGACGCTCAGTCAAAGTGGGGGCTTCTGTAGACACCTAAATCGTGTCTCCCCATTAGGATGATGACGATACCATTATCCTTATTAGGTGGTTGGAGAAACTCCGTGCGGAAGTCCCAATTGCTAAGAACATTTCCAAAATCCAAGAGACAAAATCCAATCCCCGAGGCCGTTCCCATTCCGGAACTCGGTACAAAATACAATTTCGAAAAATCAATTTCAAGATCCAAGTACAATCTCTCCCGATGGACTATCCCATTGGTTTTACAAGGCCTTTTCCAGTCGAAATGACATTAAGCAATCCAAATTCGGGCGCCGACCCACAAAAGCGAGCAAGCCGGGCCTCGTCCCGTAAAATCGAATTCAAAAACTCGAAACGGCTTGTTCTTAGACGCAAACCAAGCCTTAATCATCAAGCAAACACTACTTGCAAACTTCGTAAAGTTCGTACAAAGGTACACCATTACAACCCAAAACAAGGACGGCATCTTTCGTTCTTGTTTGGCAGCTTCTGCGCCACGTCAGCAGCGCCTGGCGCTGGCAGCTGCGCTAGACGCTGGCGTGAGCTGGTGTTTAGCAGCAACTTCTCCTATTTAAACCTTAATTCTGAGCATTATGGGAGGAAAAAATCGAAACACAAAGTCGTAATACAAAAATTGCCACTCAAATCAAAATACAAAAATCCTCCAAAATCACATACAATTTCCAAGTTCTAAGCAATTGGGAACTCTAAAAGGAATTCTTGCCTAAACCTAACTACGTAATTCCGAATCCCAACCCTAATCAATCATGTTTCCTTGATTTTCTCTTTCAAAAATGATTAGTAAGTTGACACTTTTAATCTTAAAAGTGTCACTTACAACAATCATACATTTCTTACAAAATCCAATCTTTATGTGATACAAAAATGCAAAGTTTCAAGATTTAATGATGTTCAAGGTTGTTTGTAATCACTTCCTTGAACTAGAACCATCTTCTAAACATGGAGTAATCAAAGATGATGCCTTTCTAATGTTTAAAGGTTTAATCTTTGAGATTCAAGACTCAACTTTTTAAATTTCAAGTTCAAGTTTCAAGATCCAATAATGTTAAGGGTTGTTGTAATCACTTCCCTAAACTAGGATCTTTTCAAAATAAGAGCATATCAAAGATCAAACCTTTTCAACATTAAAAGGTCCAATCTTTGAGATTCAAGACTCTTAAGTTCAATATTTCAAGTTCAAGTTCAATATTTCAAAGTTCAACATTTCAAGTTCAATATTTCAAGTCTAATATTTCAAGATTCAAACTTTTCAAGTTCAATTTCTATGTTCAAAATCCAAGACACTTTAGGTAGAGCAACTTGACCTAAAGTAGAGATTTTTCCTTTAAATCCGTGTCGGGCGCACTTATTCTTAAGGAGTCGCGTGGCGTTCGGATCTTATGTGCTAAAATTCAAGTTCAATACCGCACTTTCAATTATGCAATTTTAATTCCGCACTTTCAATTATGCAATTTCAATTCCGCACTTTCAATTATGCAATTTCAATTCCGCACTTTCAATTATGCAATTTCAATTCCGCACTTTCAATTATGCAATTTCAATTCCACAACTTTACTTGCCTAGTCCTTCTAGGCAATGTGGTTCCACCTCTTAGTCCATTTCTAGGTGGTCTTGTACTTTACTAATTTTGCACCTATTTTTCATTGTGATGTTGCTTTACTTGTTTATTGCTTTCATCACCTAACATGCTAAATACAATAAAATACAAGGCTACACCACGCTTAACAAAGATAATTTCTTGGACGAACCGATCTTAGGTTCCTTTAAATTAACCTTAAGCAAAGTGACCACAATACAAATTAGAAATTCTATTTGTTCTAAATTCAAACCCACATAGTCTAAACTAGGGTATTTTCGAAAATGTTGTGCCACGCATTTGAGTCATTTTTAAAGCTCGCGGAATAAGCATCTCATTCCCTTGCCCGGATCTCACCCATCCGTTTCTAAGATTCAAGGCCTTATCCTAACAGAGTCACTTTTTGGTCTTTCCAAACGAGACCCTAAATAATGTTTGGTAGCGACTCCTTCAAAATAAAAAGATATAAAGGTTCTAAAACCGCCCCCGTAGGAAGGAAAAAAGCAACGAAAAATACCCCCTACAACTGTCGAGTGCCGAAAACTTGAGAAGGAGAAAGTTGGTCTTTATACTACCGAGCAGTGTCAAAACCAATATTAGAATGGCCTCTGCAGTGTTTGTCGGATGTTTGCTAAGAACATGCCTGAGTTCAAATTGGAGGAGAAGGTGAGTGCCTGGCTCAAGGCTAAGGATCATCTGGTCGAATTTCAAGCGTACCGAGATGAGGTCGCGAAGGAGCGTGAGCAGGCTCCTGAGGAGGCTCGGGCGCGGAAGGTTGCTTCTGAAGGTGACACTAATGTGGGTGCCTCTTCTAAGGGTACTCTCCAAGGTCCCACCTCCGATGTCCCTTAGGAACTCGGGCATTCGTCTTTTTCAGAGTCGGTTGGTTCCAGTTGAGGACTTCCAAATTTGCGCTTAAAATTCTCCATTTTTGGCTTCAGCTCTGCGATGTAGTTCAATAATCTAGCTTGTTTTAGCTTTCTTGTACTTCGGTAGGCTGATATCATCTGTTGATGGCTGCCGATTTTAGCTTGATCCCATTTTCTTTTCATTTTTTGAGGAATCCTTGGTTAGTCACGAGCTTTTGTTAATGTATTCATGTATGCTCCAAGGAGATTTAATAGAAAATGGTTTTACTTTGCTTAGTGTTTGCCCTTTTTTTATATATATTTCTGACTTTGACACTTCGGGGGTTCCTAACTGTTATGGAATTTCTTTCTTTTCCGTTTCTAAGAGTTGTGATTTCCCGAGTGTGTCTCGTCTAAGTTCTTGTGATCTGAAGATCCGTCCAAGACTTGTTCCAAGTTCTAGTGATCCGAAGATCTGTCCTAGGACTTGCTTGTTTAATCCAAGTTCTTGTGATCCGAAGATCTGTCCAAGACTTTCTCCAAGTTATAGTGATCCAAAGATCGGTCCCATAACTTACTTGTTTAATCCAAGTTCTTGTGATCCGAAGATCTGTCCATGACTTTCTCCAAGTTCTAGTGATTCGAAGATCTGTCCCATAACCTACTTGTTCTTCTACTTTATTGTGATATGATGATCTTGGCAAGAAGTTGCTAGTCATTCTCTTAGTTAGGTGACTTCAGCTACCCGAGGGTAATTTTCAATTTTAGTCTAAGTTTTGTGATCCGGAGATCTGTCCAGAACTTGTTAACTTTATTTTGAGCGACTTTTGTTTCGTACAGTGTTTATCTAGGGTACCGCAAGTCCGAGGATTTTGGACGAGATCCTGCTTGGCTTTTCTGAGTTAACTATTTGTTGGAGTTTCGTCCAACATATAGTTATCCCATATTAATTTTAGGCTCGGTGATCCGAAGATCATTTCCGAGGAAGCATGCATATAAGTCAAAGCGTGGTAAATGGAATTGCAAGAGATTGGTTTAATGAAACACATGGGGCCAACAACCTTTATCTTCTCATTAAACAACTTACTTGTATTGCAAGGGGTGGTGCTCATACAAAGTATTTCTTGAGAACATCGGCATTCCAATAGTTCTTCAAGACTGAGCATAGAGGTGCCATGCCTTTTTTTAGCGTGGATGACATAAGGTCCTTCCCAAGTTGTCGAAAGCTTTCAATGGATTCTTCCCTTCTGACTTGCTGCAGCGTTTATGAGCACTGAGTCTCCAACCTTCAGAGGTCTGGCATTGACTCTTCGGTTGTAGTGCTTGCTAACCCTTTGTTGGTAGGCTGCATTTAGAGTTCTGGCATCGTCCCGAGCTTCATCCAGTAGCTCTAAAGCCTCGGTCAAAAGTTTATCATTGCTTTCTCCATGAACCCCATCGTACTTGTTGTATGATTTGATTCCCAAGCTTTCTGTCCCGATCTCTACAAGGATGATAGCCTTAGATCCATACACCAAATGGAAAGGTGTCTTTTTGATGACTTGTTTTTTGTGGTCCGAAGGGACCAGAGTGTTCCTGGTAACTCCTCTAGCCACATGTTCTTTCTCGTCCCCCACTCTTCTTGAGCACGTTAAGGATTAGCTTGTTTGCGACTTCGGCTTGCCCGTTGCTCTGTTGGTAGCATACTGGTGAATAAGCTAGGTGTATGCCTAACTTTTTGCACCATCTTTTTAGTGGAGTGTTATCAAACTGTTTTCCGTGGTCGAACACCACCAGCCTCGGTATGCCGAACCTTGTAATAATATTCTGCCAGATGAATTTCTGGACTTGGGCTTCTGTGATGGCCGAAACTACATCGGCTTCAATCCACTTGATGAAGTAATAACTCCTACAATCAGCCACTTCTTCTGGTTTACGGCCGGGGGAAATGGACCAATGATGTCCAATCCCCATTGTGCAAATGGTAGGGGGTAGAGTGTTGATTTTAAGGTTTGAGCTGGTTGGTGGATGGCCGGGGCGAATTTCTGGCATTTCTCGCACATTCTTGTCATCGCTTTTGCTTTGAAAACCATGGTGGGCCATCAGTATCCGGCCCAGAGTGCCTTATGTGCTAAGGCTCTTCCTCCGATATGATTTCCGCAGATGCCTATGTGGATCTCTCTTAAGATGTAGTCTGCGTTAGTTGGCCCGACGCACTTCAGTAGTGGTACTGAGAAAGATTTCCTCATGAGCTCTCCGTTGTCATCGATGATGAACCATCTGTTGAATCTTTTCAACTTCCTAGCTAGCAGCTCGTCTTTGGAAGTTCTCCCCTCTCCTTGTATGTTATGACTGCGCCCATCCAACTCGGCTCAGAGCGCAGATTGCATACTGTAGTGGGTGGCAGATCAATGCTTATTTCTTGATAAACATCCACATGGGCCGACCTATTCAGGTGTACTTTATCCTCAGGGAACAAGGATCTTAACTTTGACGATAAGGATTTAATTTCTGCTAGGTAGGTTGTCATACTTGGCCATTTGGCCTCATATTCCCCCTGGATCTGGTTGGCTACAAGCTGTGAATCAGTTTTGAGGCAAACATGTTCAGCTTCCAGAGATAGGCAAATCTCTATCCCTTCGATTGCAGCTTCGTATTCGGCCTCATTGTTTGTTGCCTTGAATCCAAACTTTAGGGCATACTCAATGCTTTTCCCTAATCGAGGTATTAGGATGACCCCTGCTCCCAAGCCGTTGACTGTGGAAGATCCATCGGTTTAGACCTCCCAAGTTCTCTTGGTGTCATCTAATACCTCCTGATATGAGCATTCGGCCAAGAAATCAGCGAGTGCCCATGCCTTGATGGTTGTCCTCGGCTGATACTGGATGCCTAACTTTGAAAGTTCGAAGGCCCAGGCAGCCAATCTTCCCGACCTTTCGATTTTATCCAGCACCTTCTCTAGTGGCTGGTCGGTTAGCACCACGATTTGATGAGAGTCGAAGTAGGGTCTTAGCTTTCTTGGAGCTACTACCACTGCGTAAGCTACTTTCTTGATGAGGGGGTAACGAGTCTCGGCACCTATTAAAGTTCGGCTGGTAAAGTAGATTGGGCGTTGCTTTTTCTCTTCTTCCCGAAGGAGGACTGCACTCACAGTCCCTGGACTAACTGCCATATATAAGTATAGGGTTTCCCCTTCCTTTGTTCTGGCCAGCGTCGGCAGTTGAGCTAGGTGGGTTGTGAGTTGTTAGAACGCTTCTTTCTGTTCATGTTCCCATATTAGTTCGGGGTCCACCTTCCTCGGGATGCCTTTCTTTTTTATTTGTTTTTCTTCTCCTCCTTGGAGGGTTTTTGGTTTAAACACTTTGAAAAAGGGTGCCCCTTGTCCAAAGCTTTCGAGATGAATCTTGACAGTGCGGCCAACCTGCCGGTTAGCCTCTGTACATCTCTTTTAATCTTTGGCTCGGGGAGGTCTAATGCTGCTTGGACTTTAACCGGGTTCGCATCAAGTCCTCTTTCGCTCACCATGAATCTGAGGAACTTTCCTGACTTCACCCCGAATTAAGACACACTTCTTTGGGTTTAGTTTCATTTTGTACTTCCTCAGATTGCAAAAGGTTTCAGCCAGGTCTCTGATGTGGTCTTCTTCCTTGACTCTTTTCACTATGGAATCGTCCACATAAACCTCGACGTTCCTTCCTTTCTGATCAGCAAAGACGTGATCAACTAATCTCTGGTAGGTTGCTCTTGCATTTTTCAGTCTGAATGGCATCATTCTTTAGTTGAACACCCCTGCGCTCATGATGAATGCGGTCTTTGCTTTTTCATCAGGGTGCATGAACACCTGATGGTATCCTGAAAAAGCGTCCATGAAGCTCAGCAGTGCGTGGCCACTTGTTGAGTCTACCAATTGATCTATCCTCTTGAGAGGGTAGTAGTCTTTGGGGCAGGCTTTATTCAAGTCCACGCACATGCGCCATGAACCGTTTTCTTTTTTTACCATCACCACATTGGCTAGCCACTTTGCTTCTTGTAGTTTCTTCACCTCTTCGGCGATGACTTTGTTCTTTTCCGATGAATAATTTCTTTCTTTTGTTTGATTGGTCGGGCTTCGATGCTGACATCCTGCTTGTGACAGATCATCTTCGGATCTATCCCTGGCATATCAGCAGCCGACCATGCAAAGATGTCTTTGTGATCTCTCAGCAGTTTTATAAGATCGATTCGGAGCCCAAAAATCAAGCCTATTTCTATTCGAGGCTCATGTCTGAATGATCCTCTAGGAAGATATCCTCCATTTCTTGGTTTGGCTCGGGAGAAGGAGTTTCGGGCCGAGCATCAACCTCTGTGGGTTTCACCAGACTTCTCTATCCGGCCTTTCTCCTCTTAGCCTTTGCTCCTCTCATGAGGGCTCTTGTCTTTCATCTTCATCATCTTCGGAACCGTCTCCTAGCCTCGGCTTTCGGATGACGATATGGCAAGTTCTTCTTGCGACCTCCGGATCTCCTTTTATCCGCTCGGCGAAGCCTGCGTCCGAGATGTACATCATCATCTGATGGTATATAGGGGGATTGCTTGCAGTTTGTGGATCATGGTTCGTCCGAGATGTACATCATCATCTCAAATATTTCTTGCAGCATGGCCTTTGCCGATTGTGACTGGTACGGTGATTTTTCCTCGAGGAATTGCTGAGGAGCCGTTGAATTCGATCAATGGATAACTGACCTTCATTATTGACTCCTCGGCTTCTTCGAGAATCAGTTGTTCAAAATAGTTTCTGAAGATGATGCTGACGGTGCTTCCCCCATCGACCAATACTCTGTGTACATTGTGGTTGTTGAGGTCCATGGAGATTACTAATGGATCTTCGTGTTTGTACTGGACTCTGAGGCAATCATCGACAGTGAAAGTCATGTTTGGAGGATGGGGCTCCTTCTCCCCCTACAGTGCTGTATTTGAGTCGGTGGGAGAGAGCTCTTAGATGCTTCTTACTGGCATGGGTGGACCTCTGTCCCCCGAATACCACTAAGATGGCTTGCTTCTTATGCCCCGTGGCTTCGTGGATTCTCTTTTGGGGTTGCTCCTGAGGCTTTCCACTTGGAGTTTTTTCTTTTTCCAGCGCTCCTACCCTCCGGTCAGCCAGGTATTGCTTGAGATACCGTCGGCGGACGAGATCCTCAATGTTATCCTTCAGCTCATTACACTCTTCAGTCTTATGGCCGAAGTTGTCGTGGAACTTGCACCACTTGTTTCTATTTCTTGTGCTGGTATTTATGCTTCCCTGGCTTCTGCCATTTCTCATCGTGCTTATGGAGGCTGTAGATTTCTTTTCGGGGGAGAGAGAGTGGAGTATAGTTGGTGTATTTGGGTTGAAGATCACCCTTTCTCCCTTCTTTCTCTGGGCTACTGTCTCTCGCACCTTGCTTCTCTTTCCCCTTTCTCGAGTTGACAGGCTCCGAGGAACCTTTCAAATTTGCAGCAGCTTTGTTGAACTCTTCGGTTCTGATGAACGCATCTACCATTTCAAGCAAGTCAGCTATTTTGGTGGGGTTCTTCATTGACAACTTGTCATGAAACCTTTCCTCCTAAAGTGCGTGCTTCAACGCAAAAATTTCCACATCGGGCTGCAAGTTTAGGATGTTGGTTGATTCTTTCATAAATCTGGGCATGAAGTCCCGAAGACTTTCGCCTCTTTCCTACTATATTGAAGTAAGTTCGGCAGTAGTTCGTTCAGGGTGATTGTTGCTGACGAACTGAACATAGAATTTCTCGCTTAGATCCCCGAAGCTGACAATTGAACCCTTCGGCAGCAATCTGAGCCATTCTCCCGCCACTCCGGTTAGCGTAATTGGGAAGTACTTGCACCAACAAGCTTCGGATTGGGGGCTCAAGAACATCTGCTGCTCGTAGGAGATTATGTGGTCTCATGGGTCAGTGGTCCGATTATATGTCAGGTGTGTTGGCAGCCTTACCGTCGGGATCTCTTCTATGACCAATTCTTCCATGAATGGGAAGGATGTTGGAGTCATGACCTTCTTTCCTAGCCTAGCTCTGTTTCCTGTACTCCCGGAGGTCTCTACGCGAGAATGCTCGGGGGTGCGTCGGGGTCTAGGGGTTCGGTCGTGTCTCCTCTTCCTCCTCCTTGCCGCTCGACTGCTGGTCTCAGGTCTATCATCGGATCTGCTTGACTCACCAATTTTCTCGTGCACTGAAGGTCTTAGCCTACTAAGCACTGCACTTCGGATCCGAGTGGGTTGACTCGCATTTGTTCCATTGCTTTGGAAAGTTCGCGGGGTCGGTGACCTTAACCATTCTGGTGATCCTGGACCCTCTCATGGGTTTTCCAGGTGCTTTTTTACTCCACCGCAGTGTCATGTGAGTCCATGTCATCGTTGGAAGTGTCTGGTTAGATCTGGAGGGTGCATTGCTAGGTGTCGGCTCCAGATTTATCCGTCTCCTGACCCTCTTGTGCGTACGGCGCTCGGTTTTCAAGTTCTGCTCCTTTTCGTTGAAAATGTAGTTCTGCATGATAGTTATGGCCGCGACAAGCTCTTCCCGCGTAGGGACAGGGGGTCTGGAGGTTGCAGCGGTGTGTGTGTGCGTTGTCCGACTTGGCTGTGGACGCACTTTTGATTCATCAGATTGATAACCGTGAAGGTTATCCATTTTGGATAAAAATTGTGATTTTTTCGAAGACGGCGCCAAATTGTTCCGGTGTTGAAACAATGGGCTTCGGATTGAAGGCCCTTTTGTTGATGTGGAATATCTACCTTAAATGATTGTGTGGTATCCGAAGATACCTACACAATGAACAAAGTAACTAGCCTCGGGGGTCTTCCGAGAAAAGCCCCTCCGATGCCTAAGTAAGCACTTGGTTCGGATTCTAGAGCTAGAGAGTTCTCTAGAAAGGAGTGTTAAGGCAATAAATTGGACATATCTTGAGTTGTGAGCCTTGACGGCTAATTTATAGTGTTTGTGTAGTAAATGCCGTTAGGTAATTTATTACTTGATGGACCGTGGGCCACGTAGGTTGACTGGTTAGCCTTTGATGGGTGAATGGCTTTTATGTTGTTTTATAGCCTATTGGGCTTTTGGGCAGTAGATCCAATTGGAGTCAATTGGGCATACAAACATAAACAAACGCATGTTTCAACATATTTTAAACAAAGAGAGTGGAAATTTATATATTAAACAAAGTTTAAAAGTGAGTGTAATATACAAATCCATGGTGATAAACTGGCTAATTTCAACAAACTCCTCGCAACATATTAATTGATGTACACAGTATAAATTTATTTACTAAAAATATAATAAATAATTAACAATAATGTGGTATTTGGTACCTTTTGATTGTTGTTGAGATCTAATTCTAATTATCGCGTAGAATAATAGTGTTGATAACGTATTATAAAATTAGAGAGGATAGGGAGAGAGAGGAAGAGAGAAACTAGAAAACTGTTGGTTATTCTTATTCCAATCAATATGTATAATATATATACACTTATATACTTCATATAGGGTAAAGGCATAATGGGCATCCACACTAATCTATATAATCTATACCTAGTATTTAAAAAGGAAGACCAATGATTGTTAGACGACACATGTCACCTGTATCTTTCATCCACACGTGCCACCTCTATCTTTCATCCATTTTTTTTAAAAAAAAATTCTTTTGTTGTTTGTTATACGAAGTATTTATTTTACATATTCTGATATTCAACACCTCTTCCACTTAATCTTCCTCCGTTAACATCAATTTACTAATTCATATACTCATTCAACGTCTTGCACTCCATCTCCCGCTTTAACACTCAATATTAATTCACCATCTAATTTATATATTTTCAACTTTTAAATTTCACCTCTATATAAATCATATATTCCCACTAAAATTTACTTAATCTTCCTCCTTTAACATCAATTTACTAATTCATATACTCATTCAACGTCTTGCACTCCATCTCCCGCTTTAACACTCAATATTAATTCACCATCTAATTTATATATTTTCAATTTTTAAATTTCACCTCTACATAAATCATATATTCCCACTAAAATCACAAACCCTCAACATAATCAACACTTTAAAATACGACTTAACAATGACTATATAATCGCCCGTTCATTGAACGGGCTCAAAAGCTAGTTAAAGCAAAGTGATTGTTAACGAGAGGTGAGCAAACCCCTAATACTGTATTCTCACATATGCCATGTCAATCGCCACATCATACACACATAAAAGGCAACTAATCGATTCACAACATCAATCAGACACTAATCAAACAAGAAAAAAAAAAGGATAATTCAAAATAGCAATAAAAGAAAATATAACCACCCACAAAAAAAGGAAATAGAAAATTTTATAAGTATTAAATAAATGGAATATAATTAAATACAAACAAAAAAAGAAAACCTAAAGATTATTTAAAAAATCAGGTTGTATAGCATTAGAATGGAAATTTGAATAACATAAATATAATGACAGACTATTTCGAAACGAATCAAAAAATAATGAAATAAATTGAAAAACAATTCTAATAAATCTAACAAATATAGAAAATGTCATTTTCTAATTATGCATCTGATGTATATTTAATCAATTTAAATTAAAAAAAAGTAAGTAATTTAGTCAAATGGTTAAACCATACAATTTATAACTTACACTATATTATTAGAATATGACATTTTATATTACGCAACTACCGACATTACAATTGTCTATCATTAAAAAATTATTTCTCATATAGACGTGGATATATCCTTAATGTATTATTTCATAACTACACTCTATTGGTGTTATTACCATTATAATGTATGGAGTAAATGTTTTAAATCTAATGCAATATTTTATTTAATTCCTAATTTTATAGAAATCCCGTGTATTAACACGGGGCCATACTAGTATATATTTTATAACAGAATGGATAATTTGCATTAATTTCTCAAATCGAAATGTATGAAGGGTCAAATATGTATAAGCCCTACATTATTAGTGTTGACCTTTTTGTATAGCTTAGTTTATTTCAAGTCTAGTTTTTTTTTTTCAGAATTTATTCAATAAAAAGGAAAAGGGCCATAATCAATTCTCAACTTTAGCAATCTAGATAAGTAGTCTCTCTATTTTTTTAATTGCATGCGCAGTTGCACAAAGGCTTGACAACATATCCCCAAATAACTGAATAACAGAATAAGTTGTCTCTCTATTTTTTTAATTACATCACTTTGACTTTGAGCTACCAATATACTAGGTTTGACTAATTTTTTTTGCCATTATATAATAATGAAATGTTATTATGTAAAACATATTGCTGAATTACTCACAGTACATATTTTAATAATATTAATTTTTCTTTATAATTTTTATAAATACAAAATTAGAGATATTTAATGATCAAGTGATGCATTCACAAGTGTATTAGTCCAAGTAATGTAAATTAAGAAAACGGAGAGAGTACATAACTGTATGATTTTATTATAGTTTAATATCTATACATAGTCTATAAAAAGGAACACCATAGATTATTAGAAACCATGTGGCATCTCATTATTAGAAGCCATGTGGCATCTCTACTTTCGTCTATCATTTTATTTTGTATTTTATCAATTTTTCTTTATTGTTTTTATGATTTACAACTTCTAATGCCTCTTCCACTCCATTTTCCTTATTCAATATCAACTTATTAATAGTCTAATATACTCATTAGTCTCTTACACTCCATCCCTTTAACATCCAATATTTATTCAACATATAATTTTTATATTTTTCCAACCTTCAAATTACACTTCTATTTAATTTATATATTATCAAAAATCACAAGTACTCACTAATTAAAATTTCAAAAGACATCTGAACAACCACTATACAACCGCCCGTTCTATAAACGGACTCAAAAGCTAATTTGGTTAAAAAATGCAAAGATCGAGGAATTAGGTAAAATTTTGAGACCAAGTATGGTCTGCCATTTCACATTTGTAATTTATGGTTCCACAGTTTATACAGGATAAATAAATTATTAAAAATGCAAATCATACGTATTTTGCAGCCTCCTTCGTCTTTTACTGCTCTAAATTCCCAAGTGCACAAACATGGACAAATCAAAACCAAAGCCAATCCATTATAAAACAAAAAGCACACCCACCCATACATTTAATTGCGTGCAAATTATGTGCACTACTACTTCTCCTCTACTTGAAATATCCATTTTACACTAAAGTTAACCTCATCCTTCAAAAGATTCCTCTCCAAATACCAAGTTTCATTTCTGCCTCTCTCCACGTATCATTTACGCTAGATATTTTAAATATGCGATTTTGTGTTTGTCGCGTGTAAGTAATGGAACTACTATGCCGGTAGATGCAGAGAACACCACAATCTTAATCACTGTAAACCATTAGTGCTTGCAGTTTTTTATATGACACGATTAAAATCGATAATAACGCAATTGAGAAAACACAAGAGAACACCACAATCTTAATCACCGTAAGCCATTAGTGCTTGCATTTTTTATATGACACGATTAAAACCGATAATAACACAATTGAGAAAACACAAGAGAAACCACAATCTTAATCACCGTAAACCATTAGTGCTTGCAGTTTTTTATATGACACGATTAAAACCGATAATAACGCAATTGAGAAAACACAAAGTCAAACCAATCCGAACACAACCAATTTTAGATCAATTTTCTCCATTTGACATAGTTTTTGACTAGTTTTGTGAACAAAATGAAATGAATAGGCCAAACACAGTTACACAACACAATCGACATGGCATGTTTACTAGCTATAAAACCTAGCTTTACTTTTAGGAAAATTTGTCTATTACTACTTAGGTTATTAGTGAATTTGCGAATTACTACCTACCTTGTTAAACGTTGTTAATTACTACGTATGTGTTTAGTTATTTTTGTCAATTTCTACATTAGCCCATATTCCGGCCAACTAGTTAATAATCATATCATAATCAACCGTCAATCATACTTTATTAATTAATAAATTAAAATTAAATTAAGAAAAATTATAACTAGTTAAATCAAAAAATCTGAAAGTACCTGTTGTGGGATCTTTTACGGTGATGACGTGTCACGCGTTCCTCGGAGGTTTCAAGTATGAGCTGGAACGAACCTCTGGCAACCTGCAAAACAAGAATATTCCAGTAGGAATATTCCCTCCGATGCTTAAGTAAGTATAAGCTAGAGAGAGAAGTAATTTGTCGAGATAAGGCAGAGCAAAGATAGTTTTTTGGTTGGTGGGAATTGAAATCTCTTACCTTGGGATCTGAGCCTTTTATAGGGCTAGGGTTTCTTGGGGATTTGGGACATGTGTCCTTTAATCATTAGCTTTTCGTAAATTGGGCCAGAGATCGTGGGCTTTCCCAAATAAGGTCGTGCCTTTATTTTGCTTGAGCACCAAGGTCCAAGCCTACTTCCTGGGCTTGAGTCATGGGTCAGTTAGGCTGGCTCGATTGGATATTATGACTTCTTTGGACCTTGTGGTGGCAATTATTAGGCCCACATCAGTTGCCCCTCATGAGGGGTGAAAACGAACGTTAGTTTTCACTGCTCTTGGGTTGTCCAGTAAGGCGACGACGTGTGACAGGGGTAATCATTTCTTACCCCTTTATAAACAAGTGACAAGTTTGAGTGAATTTTCCCCTCATTTTTGGTAATCATTTGAGAGCCATAGGAGAAGGCGATTTTCGGCGTCCAGCATCCACCAGGAGACACTGTAGCACCGCTACAATCTTCAAGGTCCTGTTCTTGCAGTTCTTCGATCTATTAGGTAACATTTATGTTGGAAATACTTGTTTGTTGATTTAGGTCATTCCTTGTTCCCTTTCCTTATCAATGATGTGAGGGCCTCGTCAAAACTGAGGGCGGCGACCTGCCATTTTGACGTCTTCACTTCTCAAGTTATGCCCCTCGTCTTGAGCCAATTCTTCAGCCTGTGCAGGATATCATGGTGCGAATAGAAGATGAGCCACATTTCGAAGGGGAATCTTCTTCCCCCATAGAGGAGGACGCCCCCATGAACGAGCGCGCCGACGGTGCGCCAGCGGGCCCTTCAGGTGGAGAAGAAGGCCACCTTCACCCCAGTGAGATTTTCCCACTTCAGACGTGGCTGACCTTTCTTACCGCCTAGGGAGCGGATTATGGGGCGTCTCTAAACCTGGGTTCTGAGTACAAGTTTTGCATGTCGGGCGGCATAGACTGTACCAGCTTTGGCTTAGTAAAAGGGGAGTTCGCCGTATACAGCTCCTTTCTGAAGCTAGGCATGAGGTTTCCTCCTCATCCTTTTGTGGTGGAGGTGGAGGTGGAGGTGTTGGACGGCTTTAATATTGGTCTGAACCAAATGTCCCCCAACTCCTGGGCCGGCGTCTTTGGCTATATTGCCCGGTGTGAGCTTGAGGGTATTACTCCCTCCTTCCCAGCATTCCTTAGGATAGCCTCCATGTCTCAGGTTCCTCGGTCCGCCGAAGGTTGGTTAGCTCTTACTTACAAGGGCACTTATCGGACGGTGATGGGCAAGGCGTCCAAGTGGCATCATTGGAGGAAGAAGTGGGTGGTTATCAGAACCACTAACTTGGAGATGTGTGACAGGATGAGACGTTGGACGCTTCAGCCCAATTTTGTTGGAAAATGCGGCTCCTTTCCTCCAATTTCCCCCGCCCTCTGGAAACGGATCTCGTCCTTATTCAATGACAAGGCGCTCATAGTTGGGACCAAGACGGCTTATATACCCGAGGGGTGGTTGCCTCATTTGGATCAGCTGGGCGATCCGTTTTCCTCTCGGCTGTGGGCTTGTGTCCGTATATGCCGAGAGGTAATGTATTGTACTTCAGATCTTTCGTTGTTTTATTAATGCTTCTCTTTATACTAACGTCTTCCTTGGTTTTCAGACGAGGCTATGGAGAAGCTGGATGATGAAGCCAAAGGCCGAGTAGATATGCCGTCCTGGCTGGCAGAGGTGCTTGACGCCAGCACTTTTGAGGCCTTACAGCGTCAGAAGACGGCAGAGCAGGCTGTCCCAGAGCATGCGGTTCATCATCCTACCCCTCCCGCAGAGGAGAAGAAGGTATTGTTCAAGCCTTCCAAAACATGTGATTTCCTTCAATCTTCGCAACTGACGTGGCCTTGTCTCTTAAGAGTTCGAGGAAGGCTGCCCCGGACGCGACACTTCCTTCCAAGCGCAGGGCTGGTGGCACAGGGAAACCTGTATTCAAGTCAACAGCCTCGAAGGCGTCCAAGGCGTCCACTACGCATCAGGCGGCGTCCGCTTCTCCTAGCTCTCAAAAAGCTGAGGCGGCGGTTGATCCTCTTGGGGGAATTCCTGAAGCCGTCCGCCAGAACATTCCTCTGAGGACGGCAGAGAGGGCTAGGAATTCTGGTGGTAAGTTTTACTCCAACATCGTAATAACTTGCCGTTCCTCGTCTAGCAGTTATATAGTCTCTCCCAGAGATTCTAAGGTCGTTGTTTTTCCAATAGAAATACCCGACCCTCAAAAAGTCATTGATGCTGAATTGGATCAGATCCCTTCTTCAGGCGGGTTTACTTCTCAGGACCGGAGGCGAATAATGAGTCTGATGCTCAATGTTATTCCTCCGAAGTATGCTGAGACCCTTCCTGAGGCGGCTGAGACTCAGCTTGCCGCCATGCAGTCCTCTGCACTGGATGTAAGCTTTATTATTATTATTATTATTATTATTATTATTATTATTATTATTATTATTATTATTATTATTATTATTATTATTATTATTATTATTATTATTCTATCTTTGATAATTAATCTTGCTGTTTTGCGCAGATGTTTATTCTTCTGGACTCGCTAAAGAAGTGGCGCACTGCTCTGGGGCATGAAGAGGCTAGACACCGTCTTCTTGCTAGTCAGTGCGGCGATCAGCATTTTGCCGAGCTGGAGGGGCTTCGTCTCAACAGGCGGGAGGAAATCGATGCTGTGACCAAGTCCCTGACCTCCCAACGTGTTGAGAATAAGCACCGCCTTGAACAGATTGATCAGAACTTCTCTCAGATTGAAGATCTTTCTGAGAAGATTAAGGAGAAAGAGGCTGAGTTTTCTCGTCTTGAGACTCAGTTTAAGGAGTTGGAAACACAGTTGGAGGCGGCTCGCAAGGAGGTGTCCACGTCAAAGGGTGTGCTTAACCAGTCAGCCGTGCTGGGTGAGAAGTCGATTCGAGGGGGCATGGAGCTTGCCTGGAATGCCGAATTCGGAAGTCAACGCCCCTTCAGCTGGTTTGAGAAGTTCCTCAACTATCAGGTTGAGGTGGAGAAGGCCCAGAGAGAAGGACGCACTCTTCCTGAGTTTGTTCCCAACGATGATGATGAATGAGGCATTCTAGGTGCCTTGTATTTATTTTGGGTTTGTTTTTGTGACGCCCTGCTTAATGGCACTATGTACATAATTTGTAATTATGACTAACTCATTGGAATGACTAGGCGTCTTTTGAACGTTTTTGTTCTTGGCTTTTGTCGTTTCTGTTTATTTTTTATTAATTCATCATTTATGGCTGACGCCCCTAAATAGAGACGGCAAATATTTTCCTTGGTCTTTTTGCCAAGGTCTTTAGCTACTTTATATAGCTGCTGAAAAATGTGTGTCCCCTGTGTTATAGGTGATCAGTCTAGTGAGGGTGCTAATCTGGGCCACTTCTTAGGCCTTTAAACGACTAGTCTTTAATTCTTAAGAGAATGTTAGTTTGCACCTCTCCAAGAGATTTGATAACGTATTTGTCATAAAGGTATCCCTGCAAGACCGGCTTGCAGGAAATTTTTCATTTAAAATTCATTAAGCCATGCTACATGATGCGTCTATAGTTTGGACGTCTTTACAAAACATTAAATCAAGATAACATAGATGTTAATTTAGAAAAAATACTTCTTCAGGTTGTCTTCATTCCAAGTACGCAAAATCGGACGTCCCTGCATTTCTTGGATCCAGTAGGTTCTGTCTCGAACTTCCTCGTAAATCTCGTATGGACCTTCCCAAGTAGGAGTGAGTTTCCCTTGTTCATTGGCGCGTCCGACGGCTTCCATCTTCCTAAGCACAAAATGTCCAACTTTTAAGATTCTTCTAGAGACCCTTTTGTTGTACTCCCTAGTCATCCGGAGTTTGTATAGTTGCTGGCGCAAAGCCGCGTTCCCTCTAGTTTCTGGCAAGAAATCCAAGGCCGCTTTCATCATTTCCCAATTGGCGTCTTCGTTAAATAACATGACGCGCAGAGTTGGTTCACACATTTCAATGGGTAGGACGGCCTCAGCTCCATAGGCTAATAAGAATGGTGTTTCTCCTATGGAGTTCTTTGCCGTGGTCCGTATAGACCATAAGACATTGGGTAACTCGTCGGCCCATAAGCCTTTTGCTTCATCAAGTTTCTTTTTCATCCCCTCATAGATGATTTTGTTGAATACTTCTACCTGTCCGTTAGCTTGGGGACGGCCTACTGATGCAAAACATGCTGTGATGCCATGGTCAGCCAACCAACCCTCCAATCTGGGTGTCTTGAATTGTGGCCCATTGTCAAAGACAATGGACTGAGGCACGCCGAATCTTGTGATGACATTTTTCCAGATGAATGCTCTCACATCCTGGGCCTTAGTGTTTTTCAGAGCTTCAACTTCTACCCATTTGGTGAAATAGTCGACGGCAACTATCACATAACGCAGTCCACCTGGTGCCGTCGTATAAGGGCCTAATAGGTCCATCCCCCATTTGGCAAATGGTATTCGGCTGGTGAATGGTGTCAGTCTCTGTGCTGGTCGTCGAATTAGATGAGCAAACCGTTGACATTTATCACACCGCTTAACCAAGTCAAGAGCGTCCTCTTTGAGAGTGGGCCAATAGTATCCAGTTCTTAGAGCTTTTTCTGCCAGGGCCCTACCCCCTATGTGCGAGCTGCATAATCCCTGATGAAGATCTTCTAGTACTCATGCCCCTTCTCGAGGGTTACGCAGCGAAGAAGAGGTCGTGAGAAAGCTTTTTTGTATAGAGTCCCGTTCCATATCTCGAACCAGGTGCATTTCTTTTGTAATATTTCTACCTGCTTGGGATCATCAGGGAGTACTCCATTCATTTTGAAATTGACAATATCATCCATCCAGGTGGCTGTTCGGTCTAAGATGTCTGTTCTCGAGGCGTTAATGCTTTTGAACTATTTTACTTCCCAGAATACATGACGTGGCGTGTCGCATGATGCTGAGCTTGCCAGCTTGGATAAAGCGTATGCCTTGTTGTTTTCAGACCGGGGTATGTGTTGTATTTCAAAGCTAGTCAGCTGCTGAGCTTCTTGGTGGACCTTTTCCAAATATTTTATCATGGCGTCATCCTTAGCTTCATATTCTCCTTTTACCTGACTGACAATTAGCTGCGAGTCGGATAAAACCAGGACCTCTGCCGCCCCTGCTGCTTTGCTCATTTGGATTCCGCATATCAAGGCTTCATATTCAGCTTCATTGTTTGACGCATGAACGTTAAAGTGCATTGCATATGCATAGACATCCCCTTCTGGTGATTCGCAGATAATGCCGGCTCCACACCCTTTTTGGGTGGAAGAGCCATCCACGTGAACCACCCACTGGGTTTTTTCATTTTTCTTATAGGGTTGCCTAGTCATTTCCGCTATAAAGTCAGCAAAAGCCTGTCCCTTTATAGCCTTCCGTGGCTCATACGAAATATCAAATGCATTAAGCTCGATTGCCCAGTTGAGCATTGTCCCGGACGCTTCCAGATCGGTAAATGGCCGTTTCAGAGGTTGATCCGTGTACACTATTAGTCGATGGGCCATGAAGTATGGACGAAGCTTTTTGCTAGCCAAAAACAGAGCGAAGCCGAATTTTTCAACAGTTGGATATTTGAGTTATGCATTGTGCAACATGTGGATAACGAAATAGACAGGTAGTTGCATCCCATCCCTCTTTGTAAGTAGGATGGCGCTTAGAGCGTAGTCTGAGATGGCAAGGTAGAGACACAGAACCTCTCCTGAGAGAGGGCTGACTAGCCGCGGCAGAGTGTGCAGATGTTCTTTTAAACGAAGGAAGGCGGCCTCTGCTTGCGGCGTCCATTCAAACAAGGTGCCCTTTTTGATGGTACTGAAAAAGTAATGACACTTATCTCCAGCTCTAGACAAAAATCGTCCCAAGGCGGCAAGACAACCAGTTAAGCGTTGCACATCTTTGACCGTCTTTGGCGACATAATAGTGATGACGGCCTGTACCTTGTCCGGATTGGCCTCAATGTCCGTCTCATCAATCAAAAAGCCAAGGAACTTGCCAGAAGACACCCCGAAAATGCATTTCTTTGGATTGAGTCTCATTTGGTAAGTCATAAGTGTCTCAAAGGTCTCCCGCAAGTCGTCGAGGTGATCCATCTTTTGCTTGCTTTTTACAATCATATCATCAATATAGGTTTCTATATTCCTCCCTAGTTGCTTTGCAAAAACCGTGTTCACCAATCGTTGGAAGGTGGCTGGGGCATTTTTAGGCCGAATGGCATTACTTTGTAGCAGTACAATCCTTGTTCTGTGACAAATGATGTCTTCTCATGGTCTTCAGGCCACAAAGGGATCTGATGAAATCCGGAGTAAGCGTCCATGAAGCTCATCATGGCATGCCCTGCCGTTGAGTCGACGAGTCGATCTATCTTCGGCAACGGGAAACTATCCTTGGGGAAGGCTTTATTTAGATCAGTGTAATCGACACACATCCTCCACGTCCCATTGGGCTTAGGTACTAGTACTACATTGGCTACCCAGTCTGGGTACTGACATGGACGTATGAAGCCTGCGTTCATTAGCTTCTGAACTTCAGCAGCAGCGGCTAAATTTCTTGCTTCTCCATGATTCCTTTTCTTCTAACGTACTGGTTTCATAGCGCTATCTACATTTAGCTTGTGCACGGCTACTGTCGGATAAATTCCTGACATCTCCTCTACCGTGAAAGCAAATATTTCTTTGCATTCTCGAAGAAGTTGCACCAATGCCGTTGTCATGGGGTCGTTAGGGGGGACTCCAATGGGGACTGTTTGAGATGGATCCGCTAGGTCCAGAATTATAGTATAGTGTGCTCCCACTGGCTCAGGGCGTCTATCCGTATTATGTGCCGTGGGTGTCTCTTGGAGTTTGCGCTGGTTTGTCAGTGGTTTAACTTAACCAGTAGTAAATGGGGAACAATCACAGCTTTTAGATCATTGAGTGTTGGGTGGCCAAGTATGATATTGAATGCGGTGAGGCTTGCTACAATTGTAAATCGGATGACACCTTCCTTGGTCACCGGAGGGTCACCAATTGAGACTGGGAGCAAGATGGATCCAATTGGGCGGACGATGCTTCCTCCAAATCCTACTAAGGGCCTGAATACTTCCTCTTTTGCTCCGGCATCGTGCTTCAATTTTTGCAGACAGTGCAGACTGATTATGTCGGACGAGCTCCCCGTGTCCACCAGTACTCTCTTCACCCTGAGATTAGTCACCTTAATCTCTAGAACCAAAGGGTCATCATCATATGGTGCTGCCGCCTTTCTGTAATCGTCTTTGGAAATATCCACAGAAGGTAAATTCATTTGTGCGGGACGAAGATAAGATGGACCTGCTTGCCGTCCTTCCTTACACGGTTCTCCCGCAGCTATCCCCCCTGATATCACTGTAACGACTCCTTTGTCTGAATAACTATTGCTATTGGTGGGGAGACTGGTTTCTTTGCCTGCGCCCGTTAAACGGATGTACTGACGTAGGCGTCCTTTATCCGCGTGGTCACTCAGTATCTTCCTCAACATCCGACAGTTTTGAGTGTCGTGCCCTTCTTCTTTGTGAAAAGCACAGAACGGGGCCTGTTGGTTTGAGGTAGCAGGTCGTCGGGGGGACCGTTGTTCTATTCCCAGATTCTGTCCCTCAGCCAAGAGAATGTCTTCAAGAGTCGTGTTGAATATAAAGGAGCTTCTTGCCAACGACTTCCTTCGTTTTCTTTTTACTTCAGTGCCGCGGCCACTTTTTCTCAATGTGACGTTCTCATGCCGCCTTCCAGAAATCCTGAGAGAGTGATGACCCTGAGATTCATAATTTGTCTGCCGTGAAGCTAGACTCGTCCGCCTCCCCGGACGTTCTTCTCTTACATGCTGACTTTCCTTCTCCAGGGTGCGTCCTTCCAGAGGTGAATCAAGATCATCTGATAAGGGTTCCACCATTCTGCCGTTATCCTGCTCAGGGTTGGCTTTGTGGAAAGACCTGGTGATTTCTTTTTGGAAGACGTGCTGAAACCCTTCTTGCCATTCGTCCGCAATATTCTGATGGAGATCGTTCAACAAGTACTGCAGGGACCTCGCAGAGGCAGGTCGGCTAGTTGCTGCGTCACAATGATTGTTGGCCTTATTTTTAAGCGTCCTTTCATTGGTAGGAAATCCTGTTCTTTCCCCTGATCCGTCTTTGTGCTTTTCGCGCTCAGATTGCATTTCAGCCATGATATTGTACCTCCCCACAGACGGCGCCAAATGTTGTGGGATCTTTTACGGTGATGACGTGTCACGCGTTCCTCGGAGGTATCAAGTATGAGCTGGCAGGAACCTCTGGCAACCTGCAAAACAAGAATATTCCCGTAGGAATATTCCCTCCGATGCTTAAGTAAGTATAAGCTAGAGAGAGAAGTAATTTGTAGAGAAGGTAGAGCAAAGATAGTTTTTTGGTTGGTGGGAATTGAAATATCTTACCTTGGGATCTGAGCCTTTTATAGGACTAGGGTTTCTTGGGAAGTGATCCTTCAACTCTATCTGTGGGATGTGTGCCCCTTGGGGATTTGGGACATGTGTCCTTTAATCATGAGCTTTTCGTAAATTGGGCCAGAGATCGTGGGCTTTCCCAAATAAGGTCGTGCCTTTTATTTTGCTTGAGCATCAAGGTCCAAGCCTACTTCCTGGGCTTGAGCCATGGGTCAGTCAGGCTGGCTCGATTGAATATTATGACTTCTTTGGACCTTGTGGTGGCAATTATTAGGCCCACATCAGTACCCAAAAATACAAAAAAGATTAACCGAAAAAACCCCAAAATAGATTCAAAAAACTTTTTGGGTTTTTGTGGGATTTTTTTCGTACTTTCGGATATTCTGATTTAATTAGTTTTAGAATGTTTTTTAATTTTAATTAATTAATTAATTAATTAATTGAAGTATGAATTACGATTGAGTATGATATAATTAGTGACTAATTAGCAGAAATATGGACTAAAGTAACAATTAACAACAATAACGAAACATTATAGGTTGTAATTGACCACTTTTAACAACTTAGGTAGTAATTCGCAAAATCACTAAAAATATAGGTAGTAATTGACAAATTTTTCTTAATTTTACAAAACAAACTACATACGAGGCGTAAGACATATATAAATGGCTAAGGTTTATGTGTCATGCCTTTAGTTAACATCTACTCCCTCTGTCCCTTTTCTTTGCCCCATATATTTTTAGGGTGTCCATTTGAAATTGTTTCATATCTTAAATGAAAATTTTTTTCACTTGCTTTGTCTCTATCTCTTTTCTCATGGACCCACTTCAGCAATTCCACATGCACATTTACACTTAATTCATAGTAACGTGAATTTTGGGTATAGAGGAATTAAAAAAGGACAGAGGGATTATTATATTATAATAAACCATGCACAAGGAGTGACACGTGTCACTTCCTGTGTGCAAATTTTTTTCGCCAAAAACTTTTTGCTTAAAAATCTGAATTATTTATTTATTTTATTTTGTATCCTTTTTTATATAATGTTTATGTATGGAAAAATAATATTTGTTCATATATTTTGGAAATAATATAGTAATTCTTTTTACCCTCTAAAACAATCGAAAATTATTTTACCACCTAAAACTAAAACTTGTATTTTAGCACCTACAAAAAAATTAAAACTTGTTTTTTACCACCTAAAAAGGAAAAATAGACGAAACCTTTATGTCGAGGACCATAATAACATTAATATTTCTGATATTTTCTCTTCTTCCATGATTTCATGTAATTAGCTCCATTATCTTTCACGGAAGGAGTGTAAAAAATTGGAGGAACATTGAAATAGTGGGGCCCAAATAACGATTTTATCTACTTCCTCAGTTCCGGAAATATCGCACCATTTGTTTTTACACTATTCAAACTACGACTTTGGCCATTTTTTGTGATTCGTACGTAATAAAATTTTAGTCATGTGGGGTCATGTTAGATCCGTATCGATATATATTTTTTAAATATTAATTTTTTATAATTTTTACTTGCACACGATTTGAGATATTAAGAGTCAAAATAATGGTTAGAGGAGTAAAAGTCAACCATGGTGCAATATTTCCGAAAAGGAGGAAGTATGTATTTTCCGTTTTCAGGTGGTAATTAAAAAACAAGGTTTATTTTTTTACGTGGGGGGTTTTTTAGGTGGTATAAAAAAAATTATAGTGGTAAAAACTAATTTATTACAATAATCAGTAATATTCTTCCCTCATTCCCATAGATCTACAAAATAACCTAATAAAAAAAAATTACTCGAAGGAAAAGAAAAGTCCTATCTTTCAAGGGAATAAAGTTTCTCGCACAAGGAGGAAGCGTTATAATAACCTAAAGACAAACAAAACTAAATGAATAAACCAACAAAATAACAAAGATTGAGGATTTCCACCGATAAATATCGATGGAAACCCCTTCAAAATTCGCTAAAGGAGGCTAGGATTTGAGAGAGAGGGAGGGGGAAGGAGGAGCGGCGTTTATTTTCTTTTGGTTTTTGTGATAGTAAAATTATATATTAATAATAAAAGCATGTTTAGTCAATGTTTTGGTCAAATCAGGATATTAGTATATCAAATATTTTGGTCAAATTATCATATCAAAAATGTATCCATGTAATACGTAGTAGGACGAAAATTATATAATCCGTATTAGACAATTAAAATAGTATGTTCAAGATTTAGTAATTATGCAGTAACTTTAGGGAGAGGAATTTTAAAGTCAAGTATATTGATGTGGCATAAAATAGGCGGATATTGTGGCCTAATGATAGCTTGAAATGTGTCCTATGTAATGCTAAATCGGCAAAACAATCAAGTTATCTTGCATGCCAATGTGGCACAATATGCTTTCCAAATCCAGTAAAATAATAACTTATTAATTGGCCCAAGGCCCAAATAAATACTATCTATCACATCTGCTAAAACACTTGTCATTCCAAGAATGATCAGCCAATTATAGGCATTCTCTATTAGGGGTTTCCCTAGTTTGAAACCATATAAATACCCCCCATTTTCCATCGCAAAAGAGGAGGGTCTTCTTTTTAATAGATTACACATTACAAAGCAACATAGCTCTGCCTTCTCTCCAAACTTTTCCTATTTTCTCTCTCTAGAAAAAATATTTACTTAAGCATCGGAGGGAATGTTCCTTATGGAATATTCTTGTTTTGCAGGTTATCCAAAATATTGGGCCAACGTGTACCAAATACCTCCATGGAAGTTTCCACCTCAGCATCTGGAAAAAACCCCACAACATTTGGCGCCGTCTGTGAGGAGGTACGGTAACGTGGCCGATTAACAACCTGACATCGAGGCAAACAATAAGTTAGCTCAGTTGATCGACCTCCTCGAGGGAGGGATCCACCTAAAAGCACTCGTGAAGCCCTCGACACGGGAGCCAAAAGGAATTTACCTAACGTGATATTACATGACGTCAGTTAAAAAAATAATACTCATATATTACATTGATTAAACTAGCAGTAGTTATTACCAATGGATATTAGCAAGTGGTCCCCACTTGCAAAATCCTAGTGTGCCCCAATTAATTATTTGGAGCTCGTCAATCTTATCCTAGTATGGAGCTCGTCCATAAGGGACCAGTTGAGTCACTTAGAGCATCAACACTCATGGGGAACCCATGACTTTCTCTCCCCTCATCTCATTGGTCCACATCACTTTCCACTAACTTTATCACATAACCTTCCCATTTCACAATTCATACCTACATTCATTAACCTCCCCATTTACCTTATCTCTCCTACTTTTCCATACCCCACTACCTTTTCTAATAAATAAGATTTGTTAATAATTAAATCAAAATTTTTTAATTATAATTAAATAATTACCATTTAATTAATCGGATTAAATAATTAATTGTAGTACGTTAAAAAAAGCGGAATTTTTAATTACACTAATTTAATCGTTAATTGCTATTTGATCGTTAATTTAATAATTAATCGCGCTGATGTTGATGATAATTTTTATCATTGGAACAAATAAATACTTAAATAATAAGATTTGTAATTTGGTAGTGGGTCATGCTTGGGGACCACTAGTTTATTGGATGCTTCCCATATTATTTACCTCCTCATTTCTTTTATGATTATGAGATACATCTCACATTCATGGGAACCCTCCCTTTTCCATTTTTTCTCAAATGGGAAGGGTGAAATCCCATGAATGTTGATGCTCTTAGGATACATTCAATGGGGATTTACCTTGTAAAAATGTAAGACCCATTTGAGGGGCAAATGCGTGGAATAAAATAGGCGAATATCGTGGCCTAATGATAGCTTGACACGTGTCCTATGTAATGTCAACTCGGCAAAACAATCAAGTTGTCTTACATGCGAACCTGGCACAATATGCTTTCCAAACCCAGTGAAGTAATCACTTATTAATTGGCCCAAGGCCCAAATAAATACTATCTATCACATTTGTTAAGACACTTGTCATTCCAAGAATGATTAGCCAATCATAGGCTTTCTCCATTAGGGCTTCCCCTAGGTTGAAACCATATAAATACCCTCATTTTCCATCGCAAAAAGGCAAAGTCTTCTCCTCAATAGATTACACATTACAAAGCAACATAGATCTGCCTTCTTTCCAAACTTTCCCTATTTTCTCTCTCTAGCAAATACTTACTTAAGCATCGGAGGGATTATTGCATAGGAAATATTCTAGTTTTGCAGGTTATCTAGAAGATCGGGCCGTCGTGTACCAGAAAACTCAATGGAAGTTTCCACCTCAGCATCCGGAAAAACCCCACACAACATATATTTTATAAAAAAATATCAAATAATTTTAAAATATCAGTACATACACGATACTTAATCTAGTATGAAGTATATAACATATGTGACACCTCGCATCTAACATTGTAGTTTATGCACAAAATGCAGTCGTTTAGCTGTTTATTGTAGACCATGTGCATCTTTGACCTTCGGTCAAATGAAAAATAATTTATCTCAAATCCTTATTCTTTTTCCACCTCATTTTCCACTAACTTGACATACCTCTTACTTAATCTATCATTTTCCTTCTACAATCTTGACTCAAGGTCATTAATTTCTCATACCTACTTTTTACTTTTACATATACCCCATTTCAAATTCATCTTCAAATACAATTATTAATTTTACAAACATATAAATATGAAATTAAATTATCATGTAAAATTTTCTAACAAAAAAATTATCATGCAAAATTTTCTAAAAAAATAATAATATGCAAACCATGAAGTTGCATGGCAGCACACATTACTATAATTTGGTGCATGCATGGTGCAGGCTCTAGTTACTTATGTCCACATTTGGAGCAGTGAGCGGTATAGGAAGCAATCAAAATAGGTAATCCATGCAAGTTGCACGTGAATTTGGCCCCACATGGCCACATCCCTTATTTAATAACTTGACCTTGGATCACATATTCGATCCGGATCAAGTTAATAAAATTTTGAACCTTATACACTGTCAACATTGTAGTCATATATATTGTCTTGTCAATTATCACTTGACACAATCTACATGTCAAGGTTGTGTGTGCTATAACATTCGGTCAAGTGAAAAATAATTTCTCTCTCATCCTTCTCCTTCTTCCATCTCACCTTCCACTAACTTGACATACTTTTTACTTAAATTTCTCATTTTTCTTCTACAATCTTGACCCAAGATCATTAATTCTCTTACCTACTTTTTTACCTTTACATATTCTCCAAAATATGGTTCATGCACCCGTGTGCACAATTCTCATTGTGCACCCTGTTTTTAAATGAACATATAGTTCAAATACAAAGAACATATTGTTCATACCCAAAGAACAAAGAGCCAATGAACATATAGTTCAAATCCATATAACATTTAGTTTAAATATTTCACTATTACATGTACATTGAAATTATTCTCTATGTTCATTAGATTTTCAATAAATGTTCAACATAGAGCACAATAAGCACTGTGCACCCGGGTGTATAATTCAAATTGCGCATATACTCTAAATTCATCTTCAAACACAGTTATTAATTTCAACAAACAAATAAGTATGAAACTAAATAATAACATACATATAAATAAAAATGGCAACACAAAGAAGGTGTGTTTCACAATCTGTAGCACAACTGGTGTAGACACCTACTTTTATCCCCATTCCCGAAAGGGAATGTTCGATGATAAAAGCATAAATCTCCACTTGACAACGCATCTCCTATAAAATAACGAATCTCGATCACCCCTTTTCATTTCACCCGAAACCTGCTATTTATAGAAACCTGCTATTTATGGAAACCTGCTAAAAATAGTAACAGCCGTAATGGGTAGTTGTTAAAAGTGGCAAGTCATAAAAGATAGAAACCTGTCAGAATTAGGTGTTGCACTCCAACATAAATCCTAATGAGATAGAGATTACGAGAGAATCTTATTCCTAATATGATTCGAAAATAAGAGTCACGTATTAATTAAAATCCTAACGAGCCTAGAGTTCGTAACGGGCCCAGACGCATTCCGTCACAAGGTTAATACGCACTAAAAGACTCGATTAAGTCTCAAACACTCCGAATTCTAGGAATCCGAATCTGACTAAGAAAACAGCCCAGATCCTATTTTCAACGCCTGGCTCTGGGCGCCGAAATCTTCGGCGCCCAGGCCTGGGCGCTGAAATTACCTGGGACGTGTTCTTTCCTAATTCCTCGTGGACTAGAGCTCTACAATTCTATCTTTCCACGAACTCTTTTCTATAAATATAGCCCAAGTTCGACGTGAAAAAAACAACACACAATTATTATTTCTGAGTATTGACTCCAACCCCTGAGCCTAAGCCTCACGCTGCGAAATTGATCACGCGTTCTGTCGCAATCGAGCCATAAATCGAACAGAACGTATCCTGTCCCGTACCTTGAGATTCGTTAAATAAAAGGAGAAATAACAAAGTCAAAGTGGTTAGTTTTCTGAGAACCGTGACGCACCTCTCAAGGGTGCGTCGTAATGTGTCCCTTTTCTATGATTTAATTGCTTTCCTCGCCCTTTTTATGAACTGTTAAACTAACTAAATCTGATTGTTCTATCACTCCTAATAAATATGATATTTTTGGGAAATTGGATTATCATGTTAGGTCCCTTAATACAATCTAAATCAGATAATCGCGCTCGATCTAGTACTATATGTTGCATATTGCTAAAATCAACTCAGATTAGTTTAATAGTTAACATATGTCCCTTCAATTATTTATGCTGAGCTAGTAAGGATATCCTGCCTCTGGAGTTATCGAAGAACGAGTACTCCTTTCGGTAGTTACAGTCCTCCGAACCCTCAATCTCTACCTTGCGGGTGTATGTTGAGAGATCCCCACACCAGGGATCATAAGGGAACCTATGGCCGTCGTGGTCAAACATAATTGCACTCCCTTTATGTCACGATAACCGGGTTTTGTCAGTTTTTCTCATTGTCATTAAAAACTGAATGGCGACTCCTATATTACTAGTCAATTGGGTGTAAACTCACAGGAAATCCAATTACACTTGATTTGACAAAAAGAAACGTCACACCCACGAGGGACAAGGTCACGCATTAGCCTCGTGCTTTTTCGACCCCCTCACAAGTGGCTACTGTGGAGGTTCAGAAACCTAATGGATTCACTCAAGCAACTAAGTTCAGCAAAGTAGTTGGTCAGCAACTTAGACCAGTGATCACTGCTAACTCTTTTCAAGTTTTGTCTGAGTCTGAGTGTGAAAGGGAAAATGTAGAGGAGGAGAAAGGGGGTGTGTTAATTGGTGTTCCATCATTAGGCAGGGGTGTGACAGCCCCTATGCCTAATGGATAAAATCCTCTGCTGGAATGTAAGGGGTCTAAATAGACAAGATAAGTAAAAAGAAGTGAGACAGATGATTCAGTCTCACAATGTTGGTCTATTTAGTCTCCTGGAAACAAGGGTGAAGGCTTCCAAGATGGCCAACTTATACGTTTCTGTTTGTCCTAATTGGTGCTTCACTTCTAACCTCCATTGTCACAGTAATGGTAGGATTGTTCTGGCCTGGGACCCTTCCCTATTCACAGTGAACATCATCTCCATGTTAAGCCAGATCATTCATTGTTTCATTACTGCTAGGAATACAGGTTCTGGATTCTTTTGCTCCTTTGTGTATGGGTTGAACACTCCTGCTGAGATGCAATGCGAACATGGATGATAGAATTGGCTCTCCTGTCAGACTTAATGACATTTGGCCTATGAAACATTGTATGGACCTGTGTCAGCTTATTGAGGTCAAGACAGTTGATAGACACTTCACTTGGAACAACAAGCAAGATGGGGAGCAAGGGTGTATACTAGAATTGATAGAGTGTTGTCTAACTCCAAGTGGGATGATAACTACCCTGCTGCAGAGGCAATGTTTCTTCCTGAAGGAACTTATGATCATAGACCAATGATTTTGCATACTACAGTTCACAATACTCAGAAAAAGTCATTCAGATTCTATAACATGTGGATTTCTTCAGCTGATTTTATGCCTATTGTTGAGAATCATTGGCAGAAGTTTGTTTATGGTTGCTGTATGTTCAGAGTTGTGCAGAAGCTTAAGTGGATAAAGATTGACCTCAAATAATTGAACAAAAAAGGGTACAATGATGTTGAAATAATGAAAATTGCCAGACACAAGGAGCTTTTGGAGGTGCAGAACAAGCTACACTCAGACCCCACTAATATTACCCTCATTTCAAAAGAAAAAAGCTCTACTGAGACTTATAGAATGGCTAATGACAACTTCCTTTCTTTCCTACACCAGACAGCCAAGGTTCATTGGCTGGAGAAAGGGGATGAAAACTCTAAATTGTTTCATCAAAGCATCAAACAGAGAAGGAAGCACAATGCTATCCACTCTATCCAGAATGCTAATGGTGCATGGGTTACCACTCCAGATAAGGTTCAGGATGCTTTCCTTTATTTCTACAATTCTCTTTTCTGCTCTCAAATGACTAACAGAACCAGTATTGATCCTATCATCATGGATAGCGGGGCCAGGTTAACTGATGAGCATAGAACTTTGCTACACTATGACTTTAGTGTGGATGATGTCAAAAGAGTGCTGGATGCTATTCCTAGTAACAAAGCTCTTGAACTGGATGGTTATAATAGCCATTTTTTCAAAGCTGCTTGGGATACTATCAAGCATGATGTTCATGCTGCAGTTGCTGAATTCTTCAGAACAGGCAAGATGTTAAAGGAAATAAATGTAACTTCTATCACACTGGTGCCAAAGGTGAGTGTACCTGCCACAGTAGGGGATTTCAGACCTATTGCCTGTTGTTCTGTGTTGTACAAATGCATTTCTAAGTTATTGTGTGAAAGGTTAGGAGCTGTGTTGCCTGATATCATTTCCCAGAATCAGAGAGCTTTTGTGGCTGGGAGGTCCATTCTCCATAATGTACTCATCTGCCATGACATTATTAAGATGTACATAAAAAGTCAAGTGCAACCCAATTGCTTTTTGAAGCTTGATCTCCAAAAAGCTTATGACACAGTGGAATGAGATTTCATTCATGAAGCCATGCAGTATCTAGGGTTCCCTACTACTTTCATTAATCTCATCATGACCTGTCTAACCACTACTCAGTACTCCATTATGATCAATGGGGTGCCTTCTAAGTTTATTCACCCAAAGAGAGGACTGAGACAAGGTGATCCCCTCTCCCCCTTGTTGTTCCACTACTACATTTCTTATCAGATGCAACGCCTAAAAACGTTACATTAGACATCAAAATCCGTCGCGTTAGACCTAATGCGACGACAAATGACCCTTACATCCGGTGGCGTTGCATTAGGTCTAATGCGACGATCAGTGACCTAATGCAACGGTAAAATTAATACCGTCGCATTAGATAAACATCTAATGCGACGGTCATTAGATGGGTGTCGCATTAGTTCTTTAGCTAATGCGACGGAAATTTAAGCTAATGCGACGGTTTGTTTTAGCTAATGCGACGGTTTGTTTTCGCTAATGCGACGGTTATTTTAGCTAATGTGACGGGTATCTACAATGGCTTAAAGAAATAATGCGACACGTTTTAGCCTAATGCAACGGTAATTTATTGTCAAAATAAATCGATCTGTTGAGCACCTAATGCAACGGGTTCATTTATTCATAATAATAAAAAATAATTAAAATTATTCAAAATTAAGAAAGGATGTCAATAATAAAAGATTTTCATTGACTTAAAGAGTAATATTACAATATTAGTGCCCATAGGACACATGCATTACAAAATAATTGTTCACTAATAATTAATTTAGTGTATTTAATGACAAAATGCATAAAATTAAAATCCACATAAACAAATTCAATGTACATTACTAGAAATCACAAAATGACTCAAAAACAAACAAGAGTCTCCACTGTGTCATTTCTAGATCTACATTTCTTCTCCATTTAGCTCACCATGCTCCTGCAAGTTTAAATCACGAATGGGCACAAGTTAGAGATGGTGCACTAGCTAAAACACGATAAATTAAATAATTTAATAAACTTCATATTTATTCAAATAAAGCATGAAATTTCAGACCCTAAACTTACTATGAGATGAGATGATGAATCTGTGCAGCAAACGATTCTATGAGATGATATATATTGGCAATACCATTCTATGAGATGATGATTGTCAGAAATGTAGATAATATATATATGTCCAGCAAAAAATATATATTTATTGGCAAAACCCAATAAATAAGGTAGAAATGTAGACAATATATATATATATATATATATATATATATATATATATATATATATATATATATATATATATATATATATATATAGCAAACAATTATATGAGATGCAGACCCTAAACTTACTTCACTGAAATCCAATTCCACGCAATGTCAGGTCTCTTGGTTTTACCGAGATCAAACCATAAGCTGTTGAACGTGATGACAAGAAACCAACAGTTATATAGCTAGTGAAATGTAAAGTCTTACTATCTTACTAGTCAGTAAAGAATCAATGTGTCTTAGAGAAATAAAGTGAAAGTGAAAGCTCATATTTGGACTTTTGGAGGGCACTGTACATTTGTCCCTGCATGTGATGGTGCATTCTCTAAGAACTTGGGGAAGATAAGGTGAACAGGTGATTATGAGAATCTTAAAGCATGCTTACACAGACCAAAAGCCCAGAGATTGCATAAAAATCTAATCAGTTTTGATGTCTCTCATAACGAGCAACATTGATTTTGACTAGTGGCAATTAGTTAATAGAATCTGATTGCGAAGGAATGCAGTGAGTTGTGATGGAAAGTGGCTGATTGGCGGTAGTGCAGGCACTACGTCTGAAGTCAGTAGGGAGCAGAAGGTTTAAAGATAATTGAAATTCAGCAAATTTAAGCCTTTCTCTAATTCAACAAGGATAATTGAAATTCAGCAGGTCTAGTAGCTGAGATAGACAGACCAAATACACAAGGAGACTATGATTCACAAAGCTGCCCTAGAAGAGTTGCCATCAAATACACAAGGAGACTATGAACAAACATTTCAGTCATGAGAATGAATTAGCAGGAATTCCATGAAAAAAGTTGCATCTGTTAAGATGAAAGGTTCTGCCAACCTACCGAAAACTGAACGAACCTGTCCAACTATACAACCAAACACCACAACAGAATTTCAATAAAATAATGAGACAATGCAACATATTATAATGCAAAAACAAATACTTTACCTGGTTAATTGTCCTGCTTGTCCCATCAGACTGTCCATTTCGCTCACTGACATGCGGCGCACTAGATGCATCCTTTTGAATTGATGGTGTCACAAAATCAGGAATAACTATATTAATCTCGGGATTAGCTTCTTGAATTTGAGATACAATCATAGACACAACGTGGGGTGCAAGTTGCTGCACCAACTCTGTTTTCATACTCTGCAAGAACTCTTCCGGAATCAAGAATCCTGATTTTTTTTCCTTTTTCTTCAAGTCACTCTTTGTCACACCTTTTCCGTAAAGTGGTACACGGCTTTTGCTTTTGCTTTTGGGACCTTGTATCACTTCAGAGATAAGGTCTTTGGAGTTTCTCCCTTCTTCTCCGTCTTGGGTGGACTCTAAAGCATCTAGTTTTGCCTATTTATGGAAATTTAAGTCATTCTCTTACTATATTATCAAAACAATGCAAATATGTAATTGCAACTTGTTAACTTACAATATTCTCTTTGGTTTTCTCAGGGTTGGTAAGGTATGTTCTCCCTGGAACTCTTTTCCTTGATTCTTTGTAGACCTTTGCTTGAGAAGGTTCTTGCTTATCCGGATCCTGCTATTGCTATTAAAAAGCACAATAACATATATAAGTAACCTCTAATATGCAGCACCAAAATATAAGAAATTTACTAGAAATGAGAATAAGTTGTTACCAATTCATGACGTAAAATTGCAAACCCCTTACGGCCCATCGTGTGCATATCATTTAACAACAAATGATTTTCTCTGTTGGTCTTACTTTCTTCCTATGAGATAAAAACAATAAGTTACAACTACTAAGACCCATTCTTACATGAACATATAAGGAAATTTCATTAAATACCTCAACTTTTTCACATTTCTAGTAATTCAAGAGGTCTTGAAAATGAGGTACTGAAATAGTGTCTGGTTTATTCTTCCATCTTAACTCATCAGTGGCATATGCATAGAAATGATTCTTCTTAAATCTACATTTATAACTACGCCAACTTGTATTGACAGCCTCCATTGCATATTTTCTTCCGGCTTCAGGAACTATATATTTTTCCTATACCACTCATTGAAGTGACCATTAGTAATATACGAAGCCACAAAGGTCATAATATTTCAAGAAATATCAATGAATATCACTACCAAACTTGTGCAAAACAACAGTAATACAACATACCAAAACATAATCCCATATTTTGTCATGTGTGGGCAGATCTCGAAAATTGACATTATTGAGTGGCGCAAGCTCAGAATCCTTCCCCAAAGTTCCGAGGAAGAACTTAAACTCTTCAACAATTTCCTTTGTAGGTCCTACTGGTTGGCCAAATGAGTTCAGAATAATATATTGGCGTTCTTCTCTTGTACGCGCATGAACTTGTGTAAGCTTTGTTGGCCCTCGATGCTTCTTCTTAGGAGCTGTTTCAGTTCAAATATTAATTCAAGTATATATTCAGTATGCTAATAAGTTACAGGTTTACTAATTGACTCATAAATTATAACTGACTTCACAAATGTAAATGATAACTCATACCTTCCTTTTCGTTTTCAGCTATTGTCTCCAATTCTAAATCAAACCCAAGGCTATATCCAGCATCATTATTATTCAGTTGTACATCATCATCATTTTCGTCTCTTATTTGTGATGTTTCAGTATTCAGAATTGGATTACCGGCTGCAACCATTTCATTGTTTTCTAATTGCTTTTTTTCGAAAATCAAGATACCTTGTCATGGAACCTGCAGAACAATATGACTTCTGTTTTTGCTTCCTTTTCTTAACAATATCAAGCTGCTCTTGCTCTTTCTCAGAGCTTGTATTGTTGAAAGGTTGGTTCTTCTTGTGACTACATTGTTCTTGAACCTTCTGAACAGAGCTAGTTGAGTTATTATCACGACCTTGCTTAACCTGATGATGCTTCTGTTTGGGATTATTATTCTTCACAAAATCACCCATAGTCGGGGACTGAGCCACAACCTGTAGTATAAAGATCAGGTATACAACAGTCAGCATCCATCTCAAGTTAGCATTTTTTTTGGCAAATAAAGTATTACTACCTAAAGGAATAAGCAGTAACCTTATGTCCAATATCAGATATTATCACTGTATTTAGTTGATAATTTTCTTTCTGAAATTCAAAATAAGAATATTATGCAGAGTTTTGAGCTCCAAAATTCACAAAAGGGTACATTACCACAAGATAGAATGCGAGCTAAATCACATGTGTAGATTTGTGTGATCAAGTCTGAACTTGCCATAAAGGTAATGCAGACAATAGAGTAATGCGGAAAATGAAATACATCAGGATTCAATGCTTGTGATACTACTAATTGTAGTTGTACTATCATGAATCTCTTTCAATGCTATGGTTAATTTGTTCTACATTACATGCATATTCAACTCTATCTCGGGTTAAGAAAATTAATTCTGGTAGCCGAAGAACCATCCAACTTGATGATTTGACCATTATCTAGCCAACGCCATCTAACAGTCTAACACCAGTGAAAAATCTCCACTTCCCTTGCTATATTGAATGTTCAAATTCACATACCAATTCAAGAATCCTCTATGGTTTCTAACAGCCACCCAATGATTCTGTTGTTAATCAAACGAGCATCCTCTGCCAAAACATATTTCTGAATCCATGGACTCCTCACAGGGACTGTTTGATGTGTACTGGAATCAAGTAATTTAATAACGCAGCTTCATCTCCCCCTTGACATCAAAGGGTTTATTCCACATAATATAGACAGATGATATCTAATCTCTCATTCCCTTTCCATCACATAGTACACAAATTTGGATTTAATATCTAAAAAATCTACTAGTTCATAGTCTAATATCAATGGTAGGCCTAAAAAAAAACACAACAATCTTTGAAACCACCTATCTGACTAACAGCTCCAGGTCGATTAGTGTGTGGTACGGATTAACTGCTAACTCAAGGAATAAATACCGCATTTACAATAATAACAGTAAGTTGTATCTAGGCATGAAAATTGTAACAACCTTCAATTTGTGCCAAATAAGAATGTCAAGGAGCACCACATTGTACCTAATATCCCCATTCTTCACATCAAATATCATGTAGACCTTATATAGGCAACCTTCACAATCGTCTGACAAACACAAATCAATTATTATGTGCTAACTGCAAACTCAAGGATTATAAATGTCATGGATACCAAATTAAGTGAAGTTATATCTAGGCATGGGATAGAGCCATCGCATATACAAAAGGAAAAAAGCATGACCAGCACGAAAGGGTGCAAGCAAGGCCAGAGGCCATCCTAATTTAACAAATAATATTTAGATGAGCTTCTGTCATTTACCGATGGCAAGATCACACCTGTATCTATCCTTGTGGAAGTAAAGGCTTCATGTCATTTACCCTAGACAGTAGACAGTGACTACCAAATGCAACTCTCAACTTATTATACAAGGTAGTTAACAATAAGGCAAAGAGATGGATGTCATGCATAAGTGGAGTTTAAATGACCAAAGGTGTAACTATAATTGACAGACAAATCTAAACCAATAACAAGCAGCAGCAGCAGCAAAGTGACAAGTTTTGGTTAACATTTAATAGAAAAAAACCCAAAAACTTATGAGCACATTTCCTTTTTCCCACGAGGCTACTATAAATCTATAATCCAGACTGTAATGGATTTTCCTATTTTGTGTAGTGAACCATAAGAATATCGGCACACACCTCATGCACAAGCGCAAACAGGATATCCAGTTATATACTTCTACACTAATATGAGCTCTGAAGCTCAGGAAGGTTATTGCTTAAACACAAACCTTACAAATTCATCTAGAACTGTTTCGTTGATGCCAAATTGCTCAATCAACCAGAACAAAAGTTGAAAAACAAGATAATATTATAACGCCAAGTTCAATAGAAATCAGAGAATCACATTAACTAATTTCGTTCTTTATAGTCATAAATTTCGGAAAATTAAAATGCCACACCAGGGAATAAATTAAAAAAGTCTGTCAGTTTCAGTAACAATGAAGAACAAGATTTACAAACCAAGCAGCTAAACACACTAATTTCAAATTCTACCAGTAATTTCTTAATTTGAATTTAGACCTCAAATCTGTAATTCATCAGTAATTAAACAAATTCAACTTTTAATAGCTAATAAAAAACAAGTTTAAGCCTAAGAAATCCAAATTTTCACCCAGATTGATATTAAAAAAGAACCATAAATCAAAAATGAAAAACAGGTTAATAGATGAACTCAATTGGAACTTGGTGTATCATAAATTCACATACAGCCTGTGAGCATGCGCATAGCATGTTACTTAACAACGTTAGCCCTCACTTAATAGTTAATAACTCAATTGTGTGTATGTGTATCATATGAACAATTTATCAAATACATCTGTGAGGTGACAAAGAACGGATTACATTAACACATTAAGGGATGGCAAAGAAACAAACCCAATTCCACTGATTGTCACTGCCCCCTTCTAATAGAAGGGGATGGGAGCTGATATAATCACCTCGAGTGTAAAGATGTAACAGGTAAGGCTCCTCACACTCTGGGCAGAGTGTGGAAGACAGAACAGAAGAAAGAGAAAGAAAATTATAGGTGCTGGAAATTTTCTATTAAAGCAACATCTAAATTATGCACCACATGCTCATTAGAGACCTTAAAGAACAGCGAACTGCAAATTCAAGAAAAATTACTATCGAAACTTGTAATAACAAAACTTCTAGATGCGACAAGTAATAGAAGGTTTATGTGGCTTGTGAAATCAGTTTACTTGCATCATCGCACTTTTCATCAGTTTATTTTAGACTAACAAATAATGGCAATTAAAAAATGCTGCAAAAAATGCAATGAAAAACAAATGAGTGAGACAATGAGAACTAAACATTCAGATAAGTACTGTTGTACTGTAGTTATTCCAACCAGATGCTGCAACGTTACACTTCGAACTACAATCTCCTTTAGTCAGCTAGAACCGATAAGCAAGGATTGGCATGTTTGTACTAGCAGCACATCAAGTAAACAACGCAACAAACAGACTCATCAGTGATCAGTCATCACTAAGCCACAAACAGGACACAAACAGGAGTTAATGGCTAAAGCTAACAGTAAAATAAGAGTAGTTCCATTTTTTACCTTTTTTTTTATGACGGGTGAAAACTTCAATTTCCATGTTGCTAGTAGTTTCATCCTCATTACAGCCTCCATCATACTCAGATGTTGACTCATCATCTGGTTCTTCCACCATGTTATTGCCATTACCATCTGGAAAACCCGAACCTCGAAGTTTTTCTTGTAGTATTTTCTTAGCTAAGTACCCGGCACCTTTAGCAGTCATTCTGTCTACATTCATTTTCAAATTCTCCATCCGCATTCTTTCATATTCTGGAACTCTAGCCTGATGGTGTGAACTAGGAAAGTTGGCCTTATTGGCTTTCATCTGCAAATTTGAAAAACCATAAAAAGAATGTCAAAAAGAAAAGGCATGTACATATAGGTCAAAACGATATATGAAAGGAATAAAAAAATAAAAATAAGTTAGACTATGATGACAAACAATAAGTAATTTCAATACCATCAGACAATTCTCTAGGAGGGACTTGAACAGCATACTGCCACCCCTCCTTATTTAAATTTTCTACAAAAAATACTTGATGTGCCTGGGATGCTAAGATAAATGGCTCTCTCTCAGAAATTTTCTTATTCGTATTAACCATAATAATCTCATCATCATCTTTTTCCGAGTGAAACCACACACATTTAAATAAGACAACACTAAAATGACCATGATAAGATATCTCAACAATGTCTTGGATTGAACCATAATAATTGACGTCTCCCACAACAGGATTTTGATCTTTAGAACTCGCAAAGCTATGTGTCATTGCTGTGAGAGTGAATCCACTATTTTGAGTTACACACTTTGCATCACGCTTCATTGTATGAAATCTATATCCATTAACAAAGTAACCTGTATGCTTTTTGGCCACATAAGAAGGTCCTTTAGATAACCATATGAGATGGTCCGAGATAATTTCTTGACCTTCTTCAACTTCCAACTCAACTTTTTCCCTAAACCAATCGATAAAATCCTTGTTATGGTCTTGCGCACTATTCCATTTCCTCTTTCGTTTACTGCTTACACACGTCTTGTGTTCACTGTGATTAAAAAAAGAACATATTTCAAACAATATACAATTGGATAATATATATGCAAAACATAAGGATAGAAAAACTTGTGTTATGGTTTGATATCTTACTTTATGTATCTCTCAACGTCCTCACAATCACAATTGAATAAGACATAACGATGTGCTTGTGCCCATGTAATTCGATCAATCATATGTCCACAATGCTTTTTCTTTGAGGTCCTTCCCTTTCCTTTGATAGGACGTCCTATCTTAGGTAAAAATGATTGGGAGACAGTGCACTCATTGACATCATGTGTAGATATGTTTGATCGTTTTAAATGTCACTAGTAGAAAAATATTCATTGGCGGCTACGTCTTTGCGACGTTTTTTTGCATACGCCTCAAAATAATGTCCCGTTTTAGCATTTAGGCGTAATGACCATTTATTGGCGGCGTTAGTTCTAAAGAAAACGCCTCGAACCAATATTAAGTATTAATCCGTGGCGTTACTTTCTAAACGCCTCAAACGAATACGCTAAATAAACAAAACCTAGGTTTTTAATTTTCTGATTCACTCCCTTCTTTCATCTCACAGACCCTCTTCTTCCCTACCGTTTCGCCACCCTCTTCACTCCCTTCGATTCCTCGTTTTCTTTGTCCACCGTCCCCGTACCAGACTACCACTACCCAATCAAAGGCGTCAAGCTCAAGATCTCCTCTATCTTCGACGACTCATGAATCTTCCAGTAGGAGTTCTACGATTCGGATCAAAACGTCTCATGAATTCAAAGGTTTGCTTGAAATCTTAAATATTCGTATATGTTTTGCTCGCATTCTTTTTATTTCTCGACTTGGATCATTCAAGGTATCACCATGTTTGTTTCGTTAGGGTTGTTTTGTTTAGATTTTACTTAATTAGGTATTCAAATTGCGATCTCCCCGAAATATCGAACCTAAATCCTTCACATTTATCCAATAAACCCTAATTTAGTCGAAAACTGGTCGAATTTTCTAAACTCGTTTGCTGCTCAGTTCGTAAGCTTAAAGATATGATGGAAAATTGCTCGATTTCTGTTGAAATTAGGTCAAATTTCGACTTGCCGGTATCATCTATTTTTGTTTGATTATTTTTTCATAATTTTTTGTTTTTTGCTGGTGCAATTTCGATTTTGTTGGTAAATTGCTTATACATATTCTTTTTTCTCAAATCTTAATGTCATTTCTATGATTAACAATAATGGAAGGTTCCGTTGAATATTATTTGTGTTGAATGATTTATTCCAACAAATTGTAAGTTCTGTTAGTTTCTATTTCCTTATTGTTGTCTTTACAATTTGTAATTGGAGATATATTATTGAACTTGATTTTGGTAGTTTTGTATCTGCAGGTGATTCCAGGTTGGATAATTGCAACTTAAGTAATGTGTTGAATGATTTATTCCGACAAATTGTGAGTTCTGTTAGTTTCTATTTCCTATTTCCTGATTGTTGTCTTTACAATTTGTAATTGGCGATGTAATTTGTGTTTGTATGAATTTTGAATTTTTTAAGTGTTGCATCTATAATTGAATATGAATTAATCTATAGCTCCTGGAAATTAATGTAAATATGCAACATTGTACTATCTCAAGTCATGCAGGAAAGTTGCCAACTCATGTAGTCTGCTTGATGTGTATGTATTTAGCAAGGTAAGGAAAAAATGAGATAAATAGCTTACTCGAGCCTAAACGCTGATTATTAAGTCAAGCATGGCCTCGTCTTTAAGGGATTTTTTTATGGTTTCTTTTCCTTTCTCTATTTGATTGCAATTTTCCCACATAGCTGCAAAGTTATTAATTTGTTTTGGTTGACTTCTGGGGTTTTTGTCTCAAATAATTTAGATGTTGTTTTGTTGGTTGAAGGATTTTTGGTGCGAGAGTAGTAGAGTATACACTTACAATTTGTATACTAACCATTTCAACAGCATTTGATTAATAATCTAGCCACTCATAAAGGAACTATAAGCAATTAAGCATATAGTTTTAGTAATGACAGTACACAAGTGACTGCACTTTATCTGATTAATATACTTAGTTCTGATATTCCTCATTGCTAATCTGCTCTAGAGAAACTGCCTGATCAAATAAGAAGAAAAGAAAATAGCAAATGGAACACACATGATAACTAGCAATACAAGAATCAGCATATAGTTTAGTTTTTTTTTCTGGTTATTAAGAGTTAGGCTTTTTTTTCTGTTGCTGGCCATAAGTTGTGTTTAGGGTAATGAAATAATTCAGTTTTTTTTTCTGGTCATTCAGATGAGCCTGTAATTGTGAAGGATTTAACAAATGCTAAAAAGAAAAGGCAGGGGAAGAAACCACAAGTTGAAAGTGAAGGAGGTTAAAACTACTACTACTGCGGTGTTGCCTTATGTACGTTTGTTTGTTTGGACTATAGATTAAAACTGCTACTGCTACTGCTACTGCTACTGCTACTGCTACTGCTACTGCTACAGTGCTGCCTGCTTGTTAAAAATTAAAATGTTGATGTTACTGCACTGCTGCCTCTTTAAAATGTTAATGTTGATGTTGCTGCAGTACTTAATGAGTATTAGGATGATGTTGATGTCATTGTTGATTGTTGTATACAGGGAGTCAAGACTTGTAAACTTAATTTATGTTTAGATGTGGCATACCATATTTACAGGAAGGGTGACTATCACAGGTACCTTGCTGAGTTCAAGAAAAGAGTTGAGCATAAGGAGGCTACTGAGAATACCCTGTTGGCTTACAAGTCTGCTCGGGTGGGTTTTATATTTCATGATGTATTGGTATTGATATTTTTCTACTGCATTTATCACAGTATTCTTGTGGTTCAGTTGTGCTGACTCCAGTTTTTTTGTTTTGTTCAAGGACATTGCTCTTGCTGAATTGGCCCCTACTCATTCCATTAGGCTTGGGCTTGCTCTAAACTTCTCTGTGTTCTATTATGAGATTTTGAATTCACCTGACCGTGCCTGCAATCTTACAAAACAGGTATCTTTACTAAACCTTAACTTTCTGCGAGACCTTAACCTTAACCTAACCTTATTAACTACAAACCTATACCTTAACCTTACAATAACTACAAAATGCTAAAGGAGTATCTTTTATCATTTTGTAGTTATTGTTAGGTTACAGTTTAGGTTTGCTTGAACCTGATTTATATTCTTCCAAATAGGCATTGAACTTCTTGTCTGAAGATACTGGGATTATGTGTCCCTGCTATATAAGTTGTCAAATGTTTTCGGTTTCACGTGGAAAATATCCCGAGTCATCGTCTGAGGCTTTGAGCACTTTAAATAGCATACCTTGAGCTTTTGGATCATCTATACGCCTTTTCAAATATAGCAGTGTACTCTTCTTTTCACTAGCTTCTTATGGAAATTGCCAGCCTAGTAAGTATGGCATAAAAAGTAGTATGACTTCTCTTAAGGGAAGTGTTACCCCACTACCTATTTGTCCCTTAGTAAGTGACAGGCTTGCAGCGTTGCGAGACAAACATTATTGCAGTATTGCTTTAGAAATGAGATCATCTTATCCTATTTTGTCACATAAGAGAGAAATCTCAGCGTGCTGTACTCCTGTCAGTGGGGGGATTGTAGTTGCACAATTTTCCCCCATATGCCACGTGATTGTGAAACTTTGTAGTAGAAGTATTTTATTTACGCTTGAGAATCCTCTAAAAATTTGCCTCATAAATGGAAAACAGAGTAATGGCAAGGTAGCTTATTGAATGTTTGGCACGGCAGTTAACCTGTCCTATCACTTTATTTGGTTCTCTTTGAAGTACTGTTGTTTTTGTATCACAATGTTGACTATTACACCACTTTTTAACAGACCATGCACAAATCTATCTACTGAGGAGGAGAGTGGTGACGAGATTAAGGAAGCTGAAGGAAAGCGTGAATCAAGCGAACAACAGTGATAAAGATGGAGAATTGTGCTCTGTATTTTTAGCATAAGATTTTGAATTATCGACTTGAAAGATATATTTATTATCGACTTGAAACTATTTAGTTGGTTTATTTTTGTAAACATATGATGGTGGTATTATATGTAAAAATCAAAGTTTATTGGAAGTTATTGGTGGTTGATGATACTTTTGGACATTGTATAAATGTGGCGTGAGTACAGGTTCTACATTTTTTGGCTTATTGAATATAGAAAATAAATTATTTTATAAAACAAAATTACACATTATTCACGGCGTTTTAACTCCTGAAATTTTACAAAGTTTGAGGCGTTTAGGTACAAAACGCCGCCTAACAATACTATTAATTTGAGGCGTTTTTCTACGTATACGCCGCAAATGAATCATTAATTAGAGGCGTTTTTTAACGCCGCAAATCAATCCTATTCATTTGCTGCCACTCTAATTGCTGCTACGCCAAAAACGCCGCAAATGAATATAAAAGTGACGCCTCAAATGAATGTTTTTCTACTAGTGTGTCTAGCAATGAAAGCAATACATTCTTTAGCTTGGTAACCTTCTGCCATTGAGCCTTCTGGACGACCCTTGTTTCGAACATCCAACTTTAACTCATGAAGATACCTCTCAATTCCATACATACAATTTGAACTAACAGGTCCACCCAGCTTAATTTGCTTCACCAAATGTACAGGTAAATGCACCATTATGTCAAAAAAGGCTGGTGGAAAAATCCGCTCAAGCATGCAAAGTGCTTCAACTATCTCAGAATGGAGTTTGTCGAGATGTCGAGGATCAATAGTTTTACTCCATATGCCTTTGAAGAAACCACAAAGTCTTATTAACGGTGTAGCAACATCTTTGGGTAATGTTGTTTTCACGGCAATAGGGAGCAAGTAATTCATCATAAAATGAGCATCATGGCTCTTGTAGCCTGTGATTTTCCGATCTTCGACTTGCACACATCGAGAAATATTAGAAGCATAGCCTTGTGGTAACTTCGCATTTTTTATGACTCGGCAGAACTTGCGTTTTTGTTCCAATGACATCCAGAAGCGAGATCTTGGGAATACTTCTCTACCATCTACCAATTTTGGTTGAAGCTCCGGCATGATTTTCATTTTTACCAAATCTCGACGAGCACTTTCATGATCTCTAGTCTTCCCATGTATGTCTAATAATGTCCCAAGAACATTATCAAACACATTTTTCTCAATATGCATTACGTCGAGATTATGGAGATTCGAACAATGCTTCCATATGGCAACTGAAAAAGTATGGACATCTTTCTCCATGGAATTGGATCATCCTCATCACCCTTCCTTTTCTTTTGGTTTTTTCCAAATTCATTTGGAAAATCACGCAACACATACTCAACATCGGTTCCTTTCAAAGGAATAGGCTCACTTCTTTCCTCAATCACTCCGTCAAAATTCCTCTTATTATAACGCCAAGGGTGACCTGGATCAAGAAATCTACGAGTTGCCCTATAACAATTCTTGTTGCTACAAGGCAATCTCTCCAAATCAGTGTCATAATGACAATCAGGGCATGCAAAATATCCTTTTGTGCTCCACCCGGACAACATTGCATAAGCTGGAAAATCACTAACAGTAGTCATCAAAGCTGCACGCATGTCAAACCTTTGATTGCTTGAAGAATCGTAAGTTTCCAACCCAAACTCCAACAATTCCTTTAGATCCTTTATTAGTGGCAGCAAATAAATGTCAATATCATTACCGGGGGAAGAAGGACCAGGGATAAGTAAAGCTAACATCAAAAACTCTGGCTTCATAATCATCCATGCATGGAGGCAAGTTATAATTGATCAATATAACTGGCCATGTACTATGTGCAATGCTCATTGAATTGAATGGGCTAAATCCATCAGTAGCTAGCCCCAACTTGACATTGCGCGGATCCTCAGCAAAGTTTGGATACAAAGAATCAAACTCCTTCCAAGCTTTTCCGTCTACTTGATGTTGTAAAAGATGATCATTTTCTCGCCCACTAGTATGCCATGTCATGTAGCTTGCAGTCTCTTGGCACATAAAAAGCCTTTGCAACCTTCTTTTTATTGGAAAGTACCTAAGGATCTTTTTGGGAATCCTATGGATTTTTCCATTTTCAAGTGGTGTGTCGTTCTCTGTATCATTCGACTTCCATCTTGGCATATCACAAACATGGCAACTTGTGGCATTTGCATTCTCTTCCCAGTAAAGCATGCAATCATTGGGGCATGCATCTATCTTAGTATAATTCAACCCCAACACCTTTAAAGCACTCTTCGCTTCATTAAAAGACTTAGGCAATTTGGCATCAGGAAACGCCTCCCTTACAAGGTCTGCAATATCAGCATACGCACCATTGGTCAACTCTTGATCACACTTTGATTAATAGTCTGATCATAAAGGAAAGTTTTGAATGCGTCTTGCACCCGGGATACAATTCCTCCTGGCCTCCTTCAAGTAACTGGAAAAACTTTTTTGCCTCATCATTCGGCCCCTCTCTAAAAGCATCATGTGCATCATGTAACAACCCTACTAGATCATCATCCAAATCATCTTGGTTCGACCGTTCATCAGCATCCAAAGTAGGTATTTCTCTTTCAAAGTGCATCCCTAATTCTGACAACTTGTCCGCTCTTGGCACAAAACCATTGCAAACTAGGTGATATCTCACAACTTTTTCATCACACCAATAACGATAATGACAACTACCACATGGACAACAAAATTGGTTTCCTTCAGACTTGGTAGAAAAGGCCCTTTTAATATATTCGTTTATTCCTCGTTCATACTCTTCACTCCATTTGGCAGCCATCCACCATTCTTTATTTCCATTATCCATTTCCGCAAGGTAATAATTAAGTGTGTTAACTCTAATAAAAACCACAAGAAAAAGAATTATGGTAACCACCAATCAAATTCAATTAAAGAAAAGAATAGATAGATAAATTAGCTACCTAACTTCGTATAACTATATAATACACCTATCTTATTTCATTAACGTTAAAGAAAATAATAGAGGTGTTCACCATTTCCCAGCGTATGCTAAGATTTCTATCTCTTCAACTTAAATTTTTTGGCCAGTCAAACAAAAACCAAATATTTAATGTAGAAAGTAACAACTTATATTATAACAACTCTCAACTCTAACAAGTCAATTTCAAGGAACACGAGCAAACTGGTCGACTTATATTATTATTTGAGCAGCAAAGAAACAGATCAATGAGGTCTATTATGTGTTAGATTAATTATTAAGCTCTCTTATAAGCAGCATCCTAAGATGAGTCTGATGATTTCAGAATTACACGCAACAGTTGGAAACTTCTACAGCTATTCACACTGCATATTTCCAAATAAACAGTTACTACTTACATTCAAAAGGATAAGTAACCGAATTAATTGATCACGAAACTAATAATAGGAAGTTTCTAGACATAAATATGCAGCAAGACATAATTGATTTCAATTGCATGGGAATAGTTGTTTATGGTTTACCACCCTCCAAAGACACTACGTGTGCACAATCAGGGCGTCCCCTCTTCAAAGTCTAAATTCATCAGAAATAAGGGACAAGAAAAAACAAAAACACAAAAGCAACAAATACCTCTAATCCATTTCCAAAAGAAAGGGGCAAAAAGTAGCTATCTTAATTCTACTGTGGAAAACATCAATCAGAAACAAAGCTATGGCAAATTACACTAAATTACAATATATATCATCACCAAATTTGCTTTAGATCCTGTTTGGGACTTGGAATATAATCCCTTTCACTATTGTATCCATTATTTGTGCAATCTTTCTGCATCTAAAGCATCTGTTCTCTGCATCTAAAGCACATAACATAGTTCATACTTCGTATATTATATAACATTCTGATAATACCAAGTTCATGCTGCACCCCTTCTAACATCTTTCATATTACATTTGCCGTAAACATTTTGAGTGGGAAACCCCTATGTCTATTTTCTAATCCAACTCATCTGGATATCTCACTCCGTATGACATGAATAATCCAATTTTAAATTTCGTTGCTGATACAAAGAACTTTTAGATTCAAGTCACACATCAGAGAGACTCTAGACGCCGTGAAATGTCTGTTCCTTATATATTTGACTTGCTGAAAGCAAAATTTCATCTTACGAAAAGTTCAGTAAAACTAAATCAGATACACAAATTTACAGAATATCTTACAATAATCAACTATGAAGAAATTTAAAAAGCGTGTAATTATGCTTACTAGAAAAGGGGGAAAACAGAACAAATGTCAAACCAACACAAAACTATCCAAAATTTAATACACAAACCTGAATTGTGAGTTGATTACATACCGTGAATTTCTACTCCTAACTTGTTCGAATGCAAAACCCCAATTCAACCTCCAACTCGATTAACACACTATTTCAAGCACCGGCGTGAGAGGGAATTTCGCAAATGATTTCGCGTTCCAATTTCGCAGAGAATTTCGCAGCCAGTTGCAAGAATTTCGAATTAAGGTCGAGCCTGATTGTGAATCGCAGACCAAAATTGTTAAACTTGGCCAAAGTTTTGATGAAACCCTAACTACGTAAAGAAACTCTACCTATTTTCTCTCTCCAGGATAATTGGAAAGGAAAGGAAAGTGCAGTACGTGTACGTTTGCGTGTGTTTTTTTTTTACTTTTCTCTTTTTTTTTTAATTCCAGTGGGTTGGTTTTGAAAATTTGTGAAAATAATGGGAGGGAATAATGTAATAGTAGGCGGGAAATATTAATTGGTACACCCGTTGCATTAGCCTAATATGTCGTCGCATTTGACCCTCTATTACAACGGCTTAGAGACACCGTCGCATTAGCCCGGGTTTCTAAAATATTATACAAGATACCGTCGCATTAGCCCTCTCTATTGCAACGGTTCTCGATAAGGTGTCGCATTAGCCTTTTCTTGACCGTTGCATCTGAACAAAAATGTAGTAGTGTTCACTCTTTGCATGGAATATTTTTCCAGATCAATGAAGATTGTTGGTGATCACCCAAGGTTCAAGTTTCACTCTAGATGCAGAACATTAAAGGTAAATCACCTGTGTTTTGCTGATGATTTACTCATGTTTTGCAAAGGGGATAAGGAAGTGGTGCATCTGATGATGGATGGGTTTCTCTTATTTTCTAAGACCACTGGTCTTGCTGTTAACTCTGCTAAGTCTTCCATCTACTGTTGTGGCATGAACGATCAAAAGGTGGCTGAGATCACCACTTTGACAGGTTTCAAACATGGTTTGCTTCCTTTCAGATACTTGGGTGTTTCTGTTAGCTCTTGCAAGCTCAAGGCTAGTGACTGTGATCAAATGGTAGACAAGATGACAACTAGGATTAAATTATGGAGTTCTAAACATCTATCTTTTGCTGGAAGAGCTCAACTCATCAATTCTGTTTTGATAAGCATCTGTGTCTACTGGTCACAAATGTTCCTTTTCCCCAAAGCTGTCCTCAAGAGAATCAATGCCATTTGCAGAGCTTTTCTGTGGTTTGGCACCTTTGACTGTGCTAAACCCGATTCTGTAGCATGGGATCAGTTGTGTCAGCCCAAAACACATGGTGGGTTAGGTTTTAGGAACTTGCTCCTCTGGAATTAAGCTGTAGTAGGTAAACAACCCTGGGATATTGCTCAAAAGCAAGACAACCTGTGGGTCAAATGGATCCATGCTGTGTATGTCAAAGATCTCGATCTCCTGGGATCAGTTTACTATCCCTACTGCTGCTAGTTGGGTGGTAAAGTTTGTTTGCAAGGTGAAAAATTATTTCAGTGACCAGATTGGTTACCAGTGGCTTCAGAGTGCCAAATATTCTATAAAAGGGACATACACACAGCTAAGATGTTTGGGAACTAAGGTTCCTTGGCAAAAGTATGTCTGGAACAGGTTGACTATCCCAAAACATAGATTCATTATGTGGCTTGCTATGCTGGATAGATTAAAAACAAAAGACAGATTGTTCAAGGTGGGAATCAGCACAGGTGACAGTTGTCCCATCTGTGGTGCTCAGGTTGAAAAGGTGGAGCACCTGTTCTTTGAGTGTGAACTTAGCAGACAGTGCAAACTCCTGGTGTTCTCCTGGTTAGGGGTTCAGCTCAACAGGGTCACTGTGTTCAGTCTCCTTATGGGGGTTCAGAAGTATAGCAGGAGCAAGTATAGGAGATTTATCATTATCACTGCAGTGGCTAGTCTAGTTTACAACATTTGGAGGGCAAGGAATGCTGCTATTTGGTCCTTGCATATCCCTATTGTGCAGTCAATAGTCAAAACCATTCAAGCAGAAGTGAAGGGTAGGGTGATGAACTTGTTAAACAGCAAAACTAGTTCCAGGGACCTTGATTGGTTCCATAGTTTGTAATTGTTGTCTCTAGGCTTGTTAGCTTAGTTTGGTTTTTTGGCTAAGTGTTCTTGGCCTTCTTTGTTGTCTTCAGCTGTTGGGCTGCTAGGTAGGTTGTAATACTGTTTTTGTGTAATCAATATAAGCTTTATTTGCCTACCAAAAAAAATAATAAAAAATAAATAAATATGTAACGTATAACCTTGAACATACATATGTAGCACAATGAAGTAACATTATATATCATGCAAAATTTTCTACAAAAAATAATATGCATTGCATGCATGGCAGCACCACATAGCCCAAAATAAAATAAAATTGCATTGCATGCAACAATACAAAATGATACTCCCTCTGTATTTATTTAAGAGATACACTTGATCGGGCACAGATATTAAGAAGACGAATTGAATGAAATAAAGTAATAAAACAAGTGTGGTTGAGTAGATATTTTAATAAGTAAAACAATTGGGGACCATGTCATTTTAGAGGGTGGGGGTGGGGTGTAGTTCTGAAATTATTTGTTTAAGGCGCGTTCTGTTCACCTTAAAAAAAATAAGTTTCAGGTCCAATAAGTTCAGATAAGTTCAGATAAGTTTCAAAAAGTTCCAATAAGTTCAAATAAGTTCGGATAAGTTCCAATAAGTTCCAATACTAATAATAATATTATTTATTATTTATTATTTATTATTTATTATTTATTATTTATTATTTATTATTTATTATTTATTATTTATTATTTATTATTTATTATTTATTATTTATTATTATTATTTATTATTTATTATTTATTATTTATTATTTATTATTTATTATTTATTATTTATTATTTATTATTTATTATTTATTATTTATTATTTATTATTTATTATTTATTATTTATTATTATTATTTATTATTTATTATTTATTATTTATTATTTATTATTTATTATTTATTATTTATTATTTATTATTTATTATTTATTATTTATTATTTATTATTTATTATTTATTATTTATTATTTATTATTTATTATTTATTATTTATTATTTATTATTTATTATTTATTATTTATTATTTATTATTTATTATTTATTATTTATTATTTATTATTTATTATTTATTATTTATTATTTATTATTTATTATTTATTATTTATTATTTATTATTTATTATTTATTATTTATTATTTATTATTTATTATTTATTACTTATTACTTATTACTTATTACTTATTATTTATAAGTTTCAAGAAGTTCCAATAAATTTCAATGAGTTTAGATAAGTTCAGATAAGTTCTAATAAGTTCAGATAAGTTCAGATCAATTAAGTTGAACAGAACGCACCATTAATAGGGTGATGGGACATAGGATATATTAGATAGATTATTTAATTAGATGGTATGGTTGATAAGTTACTCCCTCTGTATTTATTTAAGGGATACACTTGCCTTTTCCGGCCGTATTTATTTAAGAGATACACTTGTCATTTTTAATAACTTATCAACCCCACCATCTAATTAAATAATATATTTACACCCCACCCCCACCCTCCACTCCCTAAAATGACATGGTCCCACTTGTTTTTCTTATTAAAATATCTATTTAACCCCACTTGTTTTATTACTTTATTTCATTAAATTCTTCTTCTTAATACCCGTGCACGGCCAAGTGTATCTCTTAAATAAATACGGAGGGAGTATTAAATATGACAAGTGTATCTCTTAAATAAATACGACCGAAAAAGGCAAGTGTATGCCTTAAATAAATACGGAGGGGGTATTAGTCAATATTAATACTCCGTATGCCAACAAAAACCAACAATTGCCTAGGCTCCATGCAAGTTGTGCAAAAATGTGGCTCCACATCCCATTTTAATTAACTTGACCTTGTGTCACATATACGACTCGGGTCAAGTTAATAAATTTTTGACCGTTGTATAATGTCAATATCGTAGTCATTTATTCTGTCAATTATCACTTGACCCAAGTTACATATCAAGGTTGTGTGTGCTTTAGTTGATGTCACCGAGCCCAATTTTACGATCGCCATTTTGGTAAAATAGTTAACTAACCCATAAATTAGAGATATTCTCAGCCGCTCCTATAAAATATTAAAGAATGCGTACTCATTAAATCCCGTGTCGATCAAAGTGCACCAATCTTTTTATATATACGGAGGGAGTATCTCTTAAGAATTACAATTGACCTTGATAAAAGATAAGAGAGTTAATCACTTAATAAGATTAAGGGGCTACTCTCCTTATTGCCATATGGTTTTAAGGTAGAACCTCATTTGGATTTGTTAAGTGGATTCTCTCTCTCTTGATGACGGGTAAGCCTAGACACGCATTTATCATGGAATTAGAGCCAAACCCACGACCTTGAACCGTTAATACACTAGGCCAAATAAAAAAAAAAAATACTTCACATGTGAGGGGGAATGTTGAAGCATGCTTCACCAAACAACACATGTCAGTGCCCCTCATTGATAAAAGATGAACTACTTCGCTTATCATAGTTTTAAGATAGAACCTTCTTGAAATTTGTTAAGTGGACTCTCCCTTGATACGACCAAATCCTTATTTAACAGGACCCGCTACTCTTTTAACGTATACATATACAGCTAATCAGATGACACCCCACAAACGCACTACGTCAAATTTCTGTATGTGAATATGAATATAATACAATACTATCAGTCCTTATATTTTGTATTCTTATTATTATTACTTGGTATTTATGTAGTCCTTTTTTCTGTATTGTTGAGTGTTCTTAAAAAGACATTTCATTTCTCCTAAACAAATTTATTTCTTAACTCTGTAGCTTTAACTCTCTCCAACTCCCTGTCATCATCCATTCTTACTACTGGTACTACTAGTACCTTAAAATCCATTCCATGGATAATACTGATACACATCAACACGAAAATCGCATAGTAACAGGTGCAGCAGTGAATTCGCCACCGGTGCTTTCAGCGTCGTCTTCACCATCACATGAATTCTCATTTACAATCTCATTGGATTCCTCAGTGAAAACCACCACGAAAGCATCGTTGTCGCCTTCTGTAACAGAAAAAACTAAGCAGCAGCAGCAAGGTCCATTAGCTATTGATTTATCTCCTGCAGATGAAATCTTTTTCCATGGTCATTTACTTCCTCTTCACTTCCTATCCCACCTCCACGCTTCCTCTGCTCGCCCCTCGATTCATTCATTGGATAGCTTTTCGGGTCCGATTCAAGATGTGTTACAGGAAGAAAAGCCGCTAACAAGTAGTACTATAGAAAACAGCAGCAGCAGTTGTAGCTGTACTGAAGACGACCACTGCATCTCATTCGACAAAGATGACAACGAAATTAAATGTAATATCGATTTCAGTAGTCACCACAAATGCATCAAAAAGGAAAGAAGCAGCAATAATAAATCAAAATCGTTTTCTCTCTTTGGATTATCCAAATGGAAAAAACCGTCAGAAGGTACAGAGAAGTCTCAAGTCATAGAAAACTGCAGCAAGCGAAACAAGGTTAAGTTTGATGTGACTCAATTCCTTAAAAGGTACATAAATATGGTGAAGCCACTTTTATCTCCAAAAAGTGGTGGGCGAAGAGATAATGTACGAGGTCGAAGGCAATCGTACTCATTCTCAGGGACGGTCACTCCTCGAGATAATCGAGAGATAATAAGAGGAAGACGAGGAGAGTTTTCAGCTCCTGCATCCATGAGAACTTCACCTACAAACAGCGGTCTTCTTTTGGCTACTGCAGGAGTCCCATCACCTGTAAGTGAGAGTACCATGGAAGACTTGCAGGCTGCTATTCAAGCTGCTATTGCTCATTGCAAAAATTCTATTTCAACTCAAGAGAATAAATCACATGAAATATCATCATCAATTCCTGTTAATTAGATTTTTTTCTATCTCAATATAAATCAATTTTTTCATCTTCTTTTTTTCCCCTTCTATTGTACGTATTTTAATTCTCATGAATGTAAAGGGGGATGGAGGAAGGATTTTTTTTCTTTTTTGGTGAAATTATTTTTGTCCTCTTTTCTCATTTATAAATCTATGGAACAAGACTATTAATCTATTATATCTGAATGGAAGTGAAGATAAATGTCTGTAGGTCAGTATTCAGTAGGTGTTTCCGGGTAGGCGGTTATATTAGAGACCTAGGGTCGAATTCTCTCTACATCATTTCCTTTCGTTTGTCTTTCTATTGTTTCACAAAAAAAATACAGAGGTTGGACAGTAACAACTACTGGCCATCTACCCCATATTCCATACAAAAAATAATAAAAAATTCAACCCATACTCTACCCTTTACACATTTCCCACTAACTACATTAAAATAATACCCCACTATCTATTAAATTAATAAGTCAATTCAAGTCTCTTAAACTCTATGCCGGTCAAACCGGGTCGAGTATTAAGGGACGGAAGAAGTAGCTTAATTTACTTGATAAACATGGTAAGGTTTTGTTTTAGTATCGAGTTTAAATAACATAATTAAAAATGATTAAATCTAGGAAGAATATTATTTTTTTGTTGTAAATGAGCCACAAGGGCAATATAAATTACAAATGGGGACGGGGGGATTCGAACCTGAGACATATTGTACACAGGCCCTCAGTCTTAACCACTAGGCCAAGACATCATTGGTAGGAAGAATATTATTGCATATGAAGTGAAGTTAATTATTGTATCGAGACCTGGTGTCTAATTTTGTCTACATGCATCACTGTTTTTAGTGGCCCGATATATACACTATATATATTGTTACACCAAAAAAAATTGAAGGATGGCTCGCTATCCTAATTAGCTTACATATTGAACATGGTATTGTTGCGGCTAAAAAGACTTGTCAACCTTAGATCAATCGCAACACCATATGTGGCACCTTTTATGCCAAGTTTTATATATTTCGAAAAGTGGTATAGCCAAATACAAGAATTGAATATGTTAAGAAAAGTCTAAACTGGAGGCCCAAGTAATAAAGAGGCCCATTAAAGCCTATGTTTGATCATAAGTCCTAAAGGATTAAAATGAAGTGTCATTGTTTAATTGTTTTCATGTTATATCTTGTGTAGAGTTGTGAGTCTCTTTAAACATAACATACTAATTAACGTAACGTGTAATCCGAATGAGCTTCAAAACTCTTGAAACGTATATACATTGAGCATCAACAATGGGGGGAGTCGCGTCGGAAAAACTCGTACTCCTTGAATGATACAAGACGTTGTTTCATTCTTTTTGTTATCGCTTGTAATGCGCAGGAATTCCGTCGTTATGGTCCGACTGTCGGTAGAAAGCCCGACCTTAATTATTGGGTGCTTGGTGGGCTCCCAACACCCTCAATTTCCCTCAGTTGTTTTGTTATTATATTTTACCCGTTCGAAGCTAATTCTTATTAATCTGTGAGTTAAAAGTCGTGTAAAATATCGAGTCTGTCTCCATGATTAATTGTTTATTAAATGGCTTTTGCATGTGGATTATTATATCGAGTCTGTCTCCATGAGTGAAGCATGTTAGACTAGGATTTCATTTTAGCTTGTTCGTACTCAGCTTTTGCTGATTTCATGCTTCATGTCTTTCGGTCATGGCCTTCGCCTTAATGACCCTATGCTGATCCATCATTGCACTTGCGTTGTTGGGGAGTAGTTTTCAATAAGCAAGTTCGTATAGATGACTAGCTTGCGGGAGAAGTTATCAGGGAAATTGTGTTGAGAGACTTTTTATTCTTTCGTATTTATAAACTCTATCTTGATTTTTAGTCATGACTACTATAATTACTTAAACTATAGTTAATGAGTTTTAAATTATTTAATGCTTTGGTATTGGGCCTTAATGGTTCCAGTTTGTTAGATGATTATTAACTATTTAATATGTTTTAATGTTAGTTATTTCCGCTGCGTAATTTTGGTAAATAGCCTTAGCCGTTATCATGGTGGCGGTAATATCTTGGAAATTCTTTTATATTAGTCCGAAAAAGGTAATTATAAATAAAAGGAATTATCAGGGTGTTACAAAGTGGTATCAGAGCTCTAGTTTGAGAGCTGCATTGCATTAATCAATAGTGCAAAGTGGAAAATCCTTAAACTACGATTTTAAAAACTACTTGATAGTAATTCATACTATTTGAGTAAAATTTGCGGAACTTTAGGATTTTCGAAAATTGTTTTCCTAAAGTCAAAACGTTATTTTTGAGTAGTCAATATTTTGAAAAGCCAAATACCAACTATTTAAAGTTATTTGAAAATTTATTGATTTTATTATAATATTTTTCGAATTTATTAAATTCGAACAAATTCGAATTAATTTTTTTTTTAAATAAAAGATAAAAAAGTAAAAAAAGAATATCCATTTTCGGATTTTCTGAATTTTTCAAAAAAATAAATAAATATATATTTCCAAAGTATCTATTTAATTAATTTATTTATTTATTTTCGGAAAATAATCGAATCAATTAATTAAATTATTCGATTAATTATTTTATTTTCGATTTTAATTTTGATAATATCGCTTATATTTGAAGTTATTTTTTTAATTAATTTCGAAATTTATTTATTCCTAAGTGAGAAAGGGTAGATTAAGAAGGGCATATTTAGGCTAAGTATGCATTTAATATTCAGTGTGCATTTAATTAAGTACTAAGTGTTAAGTAGTAATTGTATACTATGTATTTAAGTTTGATAATGTTTTATGCTGTTTTATGTGATTAATTGCATCACGATTCATGATTAAGCATGTATTTGTGCGTTGAAATTGTATGGCTCCACGAACTTACTTTGTTTTGGAACGTATTAGTAAGACTTTTTAGTTGTGTACTTTCAGGACTAAGATGTTTCTTTCAAAGTTCGCTAACCTAGGACACCTAGAGAAGCTAGACTGTGAGACGCCGCACATTTACGTGCAAAAGAATTATTATATATTTTTTTTGGCAAAAACAGATGTTATTAACCAAAGATAACGATACAACCAAACCACAAAGCACTAGGAAACAACATAGGACAACCCCTAAGCTTTACACCCAAAAATCAACTATCTTGCCTACAAGAAGCTCTAAACAAGATTCTATTAACCACAGTACTACAAGAATCTAGCTTGTTACTAAATATTTTGGAGTTTCTTTGAATCCAAATTGCATACACTGATTCAATGAACAAAATACTTCTATAGACATCAACTATCTTGGTGCTTCTACTCTTTTTAGCAACCCACTTAATGATCTCAGACCAGTTCTGAGTAGCCCTGTGAACACCACAAGTGTGCATCACCTTATCCTAAATTTCAGCAGAATACTCACACTCAAAGAAGAGGTGAGCCACATTTTCTGGATGCTTCTGACACAGGACACAAGTTCTATCTATGTTCAAGTTCCAACTCAACAATATATCCTTTGTGGCTAGCCTGTTTTGAACAGCAAGCCACACAATAAAAGTACTTTTAGGGCTAGCTCGACTATTGCAGATGATTCTTTTCCATCTTACTGTAGTAGCTTAGGTTTAAGGAACTTATAAGCTCTGCACATTCTGAATTTGCTACCATGAACAAAATTGTGAATACCTCCTGCTTGGGAAAGTATCTCTCTCTGGTGCCATATCTTCCTCATAGACCATGTTAGCCCATTAGGAACAGCCATGGACCAGAAGTCATTGTTTTTATATAATACCTCATGCATCCATTTTACCCACATTCTATCTTGTTTCATAGCCAAAGCCCAACAATGCTTGAGATCATCAGCTTTATTCCAAATGATAAAATCCTTTAAGTTCCAGCCACCCCAGCTTTTAGGAAGACAAACATGTTCCCTGAGATAGGAGATTTCCTAGACCCACTGTCAGCACCTGACTAGAGGAAACACCTACACAATCTTTGAATCTCCTTAATCACCTTTTTTGGCATGACAAAGATTTGACACTAGTACAGCTGAATACCGCACAGAACAGACTTGATGAGTTGGAGCCTGCCTGCATATGATAGGATTTTAGCTGACCAGCTTTTAATTCTTGCTACAATCTTCTAATTTAAAGGTTTACAGTCAGAGTAGTTTAACTTCCTTCTGGTCAAAGGTACTCCCAGATATTTGAAAGGGAAGGAACCTCTCAAAATACCAAATTCAGCAGAAAGCATCTTAGCAAATGAATCAGGAACACCTGCAATGTACACTTCACTTTTCTGTAGGTTGGCCTCCAAACCAGAAGCTGCTGAAAACTTAGTGAAAGCATGAAACATAACCTTAACATAGCGAGTGTCAACTCTTGAAAACATTAACAGATCATCTGCAAACACCATGTGGGTGATCCCAAGCCTTTTGCATTTTGGGTGGTATTTAAAATCAGGACCAAGGTTAGAGAGACACCTTGACAGGTATTCCATACCTATAGCAAAAAGAAAAGGGGACATAGGATCCCCCTGCCTGAGGCCTTTTTTTAGCTTGGATAGGGGAAGAAGGAAATTCATTAACCAAAATGGAATATGATACAGTAACAAGGCATTGCATTATCCACCTAACAAATTTATCAGGGAAACCCAACTCATACATCATACTCTGCAGGAAAGGCCATTCAATTGAGTCATATGCCTTCTTTAGATCAACTTTAATCATGCATCTAGGTGAAACATGCTTCCTAGAATAGCATTTTATTAGCTCAGAGGCTAACAAAATATTGTCTGAAATATTTCTCCCAGGTATAAAACCAGTTTGAGCAGAGTTCACAACTTCACCAATGACTAAATGCATTATGTCTGTGAAAATTTTGGAGATAATTTTGTAAACAACTGAACAACATGCAATTAGCCTGTAATCCTTAATACTAGAAGCATTAAGTACTTTAGGAATGAGAGTGACATCAGTGTTGTTCACCTGCTTTAGCATGCTTCCAATCTCAAAAAATTTCTGAACTGCTTTGTACCACTAGAAGAAAAATTGTCATGTCCTTCCCTTCAAGTGCGGCTCATTTTATAATTTGGCAGCACTTGAAAACCCACAAAAAAAACATTTTCACAAGTGCGGGCTCATTTCGAAAAATTGGCAGCACTTAAGTTCAAGTACGGGCTTTAAACTCAAATGCGGGCTCATTTTATAAACGAGCCACACAAAATATTTCTAAAAATGTTTCCCCAAAACATTTCCTTTTGCGCTTCTCCGCCTTCCCCTTCTTTGGTTACTGCAATTCCCTAAAAGTTCTTTTTATTCTCTGGTTCTCTGCTCCCCCTCTCTGGTTCTCTACTCCCCCTCTCTCGTTCTTTGCTCCTTCCCTTCTCTAGTTTCTAACAAAGGCGCGAAATTCATCATTCACAAATACACCGACGACTAGTCGCGTCGCCGCTGTTGTTCCCCTACCGCCGTGTAGCCGCTGCTGTTCCCCCATCGCCCAATCCGTCCTCTTTTTGCCGCCGCCGCAACACACACTCGTCGCTTCTCCTTGTCGCTTATAGGTTTGTAATTTAAAACCTAACTTTTATTTAATTATTTGTTTCCTATAAACTTGTTAGGTTTTAAAAATTGTCAGAGGATTTAATTAAGGTTTTAAAATTTGAAATTAATCAGAACAACTGGTGTAGAATTGGTGCCCCGGTGGAAGGTGTTATACCTGCCTCAAAGTTTTTGTTTGATTTCCAGTCTTTAGTGTTTAATGTTCATAACATTTGACTGAGTGCAAAGTAAGAACTGCTGGTTTTTGTAATGGTTTTTTCTGATAATTTGTCAGGAAGTTTGAGCAGGAAAAATATTGATCAACTGCACCCACCTATAGTCTTCTATAGAAATGCTGATTATTTTTTCTTTATATATATTTTAAAAGAAAACGTTTAGTTGTCTATAATTTGTCATTATTGTCGTATCAAATGTAGGCTAGATATTCCGTTGGGCTTGATATGATATATGTGGTACCATTGCTTGGAACTTTAAGTAAAGTTGATTTTAAATTAGTTTTAGAAAATGAGTTAGTTTAGTCATCTGTTTATTTAATTAAGGCGTTTTGTTTTCAGTTTGTGAGGGTATAGTTAGACTTGGGTACTTTTTGGCATTGTCTGACATCAGCTATTGATTATGATTTGCAGTTGAGGTTGTTGCAGGATCAACAATTTGGTTAGGTAAAGGGCTTTCCTGTGTTTGTGCTCAAAGAAGAGATAGTGATGCTCGACCATCATTTGATTTGACTCCTACTCAGGTAATTAATGTTAGATTACAACAGCTAACCAGTTAATTTTCTCCTTTTTGTTATTTATTAGAATCGTTCATACCATTGATTTGTTGTTGCTTACTTGACACCCTTCTCAGTTGATGTTTGTATGAATTTTTTGCGGAGCCTCTTCACTAGTCATGATTTTTTTATCCCATTTGATTATGTGAGTTTGCAGTTATATTTCTTGTACTGTTTATAACAAACCTAACATTTAGTTTTATGCCAGAGGTGTTTTAGATATACATTTCATTGAGTTAGTAGATTAGTTCCCTATGTGCTTCATCTGAGGTTGTTATTTGTTAAACATGCTCATTAGATATTCTTGTAGGATCTCTGAGTTTCTGGTTTTTGGTTCATGTGCTTTTAGGAAGAGTGCTTGTAACTGCTGCAGAGCCGTATAGATGTTCAATATGACAGTTCAAACCCAGACCACCAGGTATATCCTTCCTACTCTTTCAGAGGATTTCTTAGAGATTTGATATGAGGGATATTGATTGTGCTCCATCATTTCCTGTTCACCTCCTTTATTTACTCTTATGCAATTGTGGTTTCAGTTTTCTCTTATCTAGATGGATATTAGGATTAGGGTATTATTGCTGACAGGGTATGAAATCAAATGTGTTTATTTACCGCTATAATAGCTTAACGCAATTTGCAGGCTAAAGATTTGAGAGAAAAGAAACTTGTGAATTTTGCAGGATACACAAAGATCACAAACAGTACACAAAAGATAATTAATGAGAATTAGGTCAGGCAGCAGTATGCGGGAGATCAGATGTTGAAATTACTGCTACAATCATGAAATTATGGATCTCAACCAATTACAAAGTGTTATTTTTACTTGAAAATGGAGGTAACTCAACCCCAAAAGTTAAAATTTCATTTCCTATCCTATATTAGCTATATTTGTAACTCAATGTTATTGTTTTATTTGCACTGCGCGCTTGACTATGTATGAATGCTGGCAGAATTATTATAGAATTATTGTGCAGTCGAAAAGGTAAAAAAGTAGTTTTAAGTATGCTGTTTGATTAGCTAAACAAATGACACACACCAAGAAGTAATTCCTTACGTGTATGTAGACACCTACTTTTGTCCCCATTCCCGAAAGGGAAGGTTCGATGATGAGAACATAAATCTCCACTTGGCAACGCATCTCCTATAAAATAACGAATCTCAATCACCCTTTCATTTCAGTCAAAACTGCTATTTACAGAAACCTGTTAAGAATAGTAACCGACACAAAAGGTAGTTGTTAAAAGTGGCAAAGTCATAAAAGATAGAAACCTGTCAGAATTAGGTGTTGCACTCCAACATAAATCCTAAAAGAGGTAGAATTTGCATTCCTGGTATAATTCGAAAAAAAGAGTTACGTATTAATTAAATTCCTAACGAACCTAGAGTTCGTAACGGGCCCAGACGCATTCCGTCATAAGTTAATACGCACTAAAAGACTCGGATAAATCTCAAAAGATCCATATTCTAAGATTCCAAATCTGACAAAGAACTCGGCCCAGATCCCATTTTCAACGCCTGGATATGGGCGCTGAAAATGCCTTGGGCCGTTTTACCTCCGGATTCTTTTTGGATTCGTATCTTAAAATCTATCTTTCCACACACCCTTTTCCTATAAATACAGCCTAAAATCGACGTGAAAAGAAGACACAATTTCATAACCTGAGTATTGACTCTAGCCTTAAGCCTAAGCCTCACGCTGCTAAATTGATCCGGTGTTCTGTCGCAATCGACCCAAAAGTCGAACAGAACGCGTCCTGCCCCTTGTAGCTTGAGGAATTAAGCCTAAATACTGGAACATTGCTTAGAAACCCGAGATTCGTTAAATAAAAGGAGAAATAGCAAAGCCAAGTGGTTAGTTTTCTGAGAACCACAACGCACCTCTCAAGGGTGCGTTGTAATGTGTCCCTTATATGATTTAAACGCTTTTATCACCCTTTTATAAAATTGTCAAACTATTAACTTGATTGATCTATCACGCCTAATAAGATAATACCTTGGACAATTGAATTATCATGCTAGGTACCTTAAATCAATCTAAATAAGATAATCACGATCGATTTAGTATTATGTGTTGCATATTGCTAAAATCAATTCAGAATAGCTTAATAGTTTAACGCATGTCCCTTCAATTATTTATGTTGAGCTAGTAAGGATAACCTGCCTCTGGAGTATTATCGATGAGCACTCCTCTCGGTAGCTACAGTCCCCCGAACTCTCAATCTCTGCCCTGCGGGTGTACGTTAAGCAATCCCCACACCAGGGATCACAAGGGAACCTATGGCCGTCGTGGTCGAACATAATTGCACTCCCTTTATGTCACGATAACCGGGTTTTGTCAGTTTTTCTCATTGTCGTTAAAAACTGAATGGCGACTCCTATATTACTAGTCGATTGGGTGTAAACTCACAGGAAATCCAATTACACTTGATCTGACAACGTCACGCCCACGAGGGACGAGGTCACGCATTAGCCTCGTGCTTTTTCGACCCCCTCACAGCGGCGAATCCACTGGGGAGGTTAATGAAATACTCGTGCTCGTAGGTAATCAAAATAGCCGAAGGGTGAAACGATCCTACCCCGCGTTTATTTCCCTATCAAGTTGGGACGACCTGAAAATCAGCATATTAATGTGAACGGACAGAACCGCATAACGAATCTTGGCTCCCTTGGCGTGTTTCATCTCGGGAGTTGGGAATAAGGATACCCATCGCCACCCGGGGGGTGCATACGCTTCGAATGTTGTCCACTCGGCACCTTCGCTAGTAGTACACCTGTCCCAAACCCAATCGCTCGCCCATTAGGTCCCTCTCATTGGTGCATGCCCCCTTGGCTTACATCGTGATTGGCCTCTTGGGACGAAATTCGCTCGTGAATGCACTACCTCGACCGGGGCATGTGTTGGATCGACGATAGAAGCGGTACCAAGCCGGCGCAAATATTACCCATAGAAGCCTATCATAAACTACGTGACATATTATTTTGCTTCATGTTGTAATGTTAGTTATGTGTAGCGAATTATGTGATTGTGTGTGACAAATAATACTAGAGAACCAACGACCCTAAAAATTGCCCAAACATTTATAAACACCAATTGGCCAAAGAGTTATACCAAAATACGTGTTCCGTAGCCCCGGGTGATCGCCACAAAAATAAGCGACGCCCAGGACAGCCTGTAACGGATCCCACAACGCTGCACAACGCGTAAAGGACGTTATTAGGCGAGCACGCAAAATTAAGTCGTATATACGAAAAAAGGATACGCGAACAAAATACGAGTACCAGTCAGGGACGCATTTTCACCGCCCCTGGCTGGGCGCCAATCATTTTCAACACCCAGAGCTGGGCGCTGAAGTTGCTGCCTGGCCTTTTGGTCAGGCACAACAGCCTCGGTACTAGCGCATAAAGTACACGTAGCAATAAAAAATTCGTAAAAAATTTGCTACGAGGACGTATGGAAAAAGGCACTCGATTCTAAGAACGACTTATAAAATAAATAACTTCTTGTGTCGTTGTTAGGCTTCCTAGAACGGCAATGTTCGGCACCAAAACCGAGCATGCTAATTAAAATAACCTTGAATGTCACACGGGAAAATGTTTCGAAAAACCAAAGAATGACCAAAAGAAGAGCCAATAGTGTACCAACAAAAGCGAGAATAGAAAACCAATCGAAAGAGTCAGAAGTCTAGACTAAGTAAATGCTTAACTTTGGGCCTAAACTTTAGCTTGTCTTATACATAGGGCTGGTTCTGCCACTTGGCGTCGATCTGAAAATCAAAGGTTAGTGCGTCTCGAAGCTACATCACCAACACAAGGTCTAGTAACTCCAAGCTCCATCCGTCATTCCCCCTTTCAAGGATCTCCGCTTCTCCAACCTCGATTCGCACCCTCAAACACGTCCATGGAAGAATTACGAGACCAAATGGTCCAAATGACCCAACTTATGAATCAATTGAAAATGGAAAACGAATCCTTAGCAGCAGCGCAAGCCAAAAATGACCTCGATAACGAGAAGAAGATCGAAAAAATGGTTCTGCAGCAAACCATGGGGAGCAAGTATTTCTCCCTCGATCCTAAACCTTTTCCCGGCAAACTACCGGAAAAGTTCAATTCATCTGACTTACCAAAGTTCAAAGCCACGGACAATCCCCGTGATCATCTCTTGAGTTTTGTGAATGCCATGAACTTGAAAGGTGTGGACAAGTCCATGTATTTGCCTGCCTTTCCTTTGTCCTTGGAACCTGTGCCACTCAAATGTACTACCACCAGGACCCTAAGCTCTTCCCCATTTGGGAGGACTTTGTCAATGTCTTCGTCAAGCAATACTCGTCAAACATGGATTTTCATGTCACCATGCGCGAGTTAGAAGTCCTCTTCCAAAAGAAAAATGAAGGTTTCACGACCTATTTTGCTAGATGGAGAGACCAAGAGGCCCAACTAATCAATAGGCCTCCTGAAACTGAATTGGTCCAAAAATTCATTGACAACCTAGACCCAACTTATAAACAACAGCTTAGGTACTTGGGCCTTGATACCTTCAAAAGGGTTTATGATGTAGGAATAAAGATCGAGGATGACCTCGCAAAAACAATACAAAGCAAACCTGCATACAAAAGTAACACCTACAACAGGGGCCACACGCCCCAAGCCCAAGAGGTCCACGCCGTAGAAGAAACCCCAAGCCGAAGGAGCCCTGGAAGGTGGACTCGAGATCGAAAGTTTGCCCCACTCGGGTCGACTCTGGTACAAGCCTTCCAAAGACTAACCAATCAAGGAAAGCTAAGACCCATAGGCCCCACACCCGACCCTTCATTCAAAAATAATATTGGGTCGAGGGCACCTATTGCAAATTCCATCAGGGAAATGGGCACAATACTGAAAACTGCTGGAATCTAAAAAACACGATCCAGGATATGATAGAGGATGAAGTAATACCTCTCCCTAACGTTGGCAAACCCAACAACAACAAGAGCCCACTCGGTTCTTGTCACATCTCTCTCGATCAACCAGAAAATAAGAACTTTGACCCTACGGTGTATATTACGCCTCAAGGAGCACCACTCGCCATGGTCCCTATGGATCAAATCGAGAGAGAAGTGTACGGTGTGTGGGATGATGACGCTGAGGATGTCTACCTGTCTCAAGTATCGGGCCAGGACCTCTTTACTGAAACTTGGCCCGGGCATGCCCCCATCGACACCACCCCTCAAGAGTCCGAAGTTGACAATCTCACTCGGTCCGGAAGGGTATACCAACAGGATATTCGCCCACCTCCCGGGGACGACATCCCAGTCAGACAGACTCCTGAAAACATATGGCACACCACCGTCGCAGAAGTCATCGAAAATCCTCTCTTGAAGCAACTAAAAAGAACTAAAGCCGAGATTACCATCTGGGATCTCATGTGCACTTCATAGGAACATCGTGAAAAACTTATTCGCTCACTTGACCTCATCTCAGTCCCTACGGACATCACACCTAACTCGTTGGTTAACCACGTCACAAGAGATGTTGAGGAAAAAGCAATAGTTTTTACTGACAAAGACTTACCTAAAGAAGGAGGCGCCCACAACAAGGCCCTCTATCTAGTGGTTGGATGCAAAGGACAAAACATCCCCCTAGCACTCGTAGATAACGGTTCAGCGGTAAATGTTTGCCCATTGCGAACCGCCCATTGCTTGGGGCTAGGAAGCGATGACTTCCAAACCTCCACGCAAGGGGTACGAGCTTATGATAACTCTCGAAGGCCTGTGTTGGGAAAAATCAACCTCACAATACAAACCGGGCCCGTGGCACGTACCACGGAGTTTCAAATAATCGACATCAAGCCCACTTTCAACCTCCTCTTAGGACGCCCTTGGCTCCATGACTTAGGAGGTGTGGCTTCTACCTTGCACCAAATGGTTAAACTTAACCGTAACGGGGTAATTCTAGAAATACGCGCCCCTCCTCTCGACGTCAGTTGTACTATGGTTGGAACGGCCGAAACTGCAGAAGACCTTTACGGTTTTCAAGTGGATGAAGCCATCCAAGTCATTGAGGACTATAATTTAGCATTTCTAGATCCGCGTGCATCCCGGGTCATCCCTAAAATATTGCTAGCTCAAGGCTATTTCCCGGGAACTCCATTGGGCATAAGGAAGAAGAACTACATGTTCCATCCCCTACCCAACAAATCTACTCCCTTTGGCCTAGGCTATGAGCCCACGGAGGAAGATATTGCTGACCACTTGTCTAGGCTACGCCTTAAGCCAGCCAAGACAAAACAAACCACCCTTCTTCCCCCATATCAAAGAACCCTTAACGGTATGTTTGTCCGGGAAGGAGAAGAACACCCATGCTGCGACTTCCCTGAACCCTTCGTTCAGGATGGCCTGCTAAAACCCGGATTTGAAATTTTCCATGCTTGTCATACTTTGGATGAGGCACCCCACCTCACCAAACTGAAACAACTGAAATATTGGACAACCAAGCTCTATGGACATTGTTTAACGAATCGAGGCCTATGGAGGACGAGACTGTGATGACTACCCTAGCCCTACAAGATGAGAGTTTCGATCCAACTCGGTTAATCGCTCCTACATCAAGACTAGAAGAGGCCGAGAACGGATGGGTGAAGACATGTTAGTGGGTCAACGCAAAGGGAATAGAGTTCAAGATGAGTACAGGCGAAGGACCAAGGTTCTACGAGACTAAACCCAAGGCTTGAGCAGTAGAGAGCACTTTAGCAAAATGCCTAGTAGTTCTTTAGATGATAGAAAGAATAAAGCTCTAGATATGTTCCTAAGAACCCTTAGAATATTGATTAATTTTATTTCAGTGTGTTTTCCTTACTTTCCAAATTAATAAAGGCGTAAATTTTCTCCTAGAATATTATTCTAACACTAAATAGGCACTAATCATACTTGCAAATATAAAAATAAAAAAATGTAAGGAAGCAACCCACTGTAGGCCCAATAGCAAGGCCCACTCGGTCTTGAATCGTGACATCGAAACCAATTCCCGAAAATCCACAAAAGAAACCACACCATCCCCTTCATATTTCCAAGACATAAAGGTAAAACCCGTGCAACCCAAAGAAACCAAAAGAAATCAAATCCAAACAATGCAAATGTTGCTCAAATTTTTTTTTTTTTTGTATAAAACATGAACCCATCATCCCCACCATTAACAACACGCACCTCAACCCACCCAAAAAGCCTAGGCAAAGATCTTCATATCTTCCGCACCCTAACTCCATTTTTAAAGCCGTTTTGAGTCACGAATAGAGAAAATTAATCCGAACGAAAATGCGTCTAACGCTAACAGTCCCAAAAGCTTCCGAAATAGCGTCAAAATTGATTTATGACGAATAAAAAGTAAAATGAAACAAAGAAAAAGAAATAAATGCAAGAACATGTGAAGCAACGCGCCAAGAAATATCCCCAGGAATCATTTTCAACGCCCAGAGCTGGGCGCCGAAATCTTTAACGCCCCAGCCTGGGCGCTGAATCTCTCTGCTTGCCAAACTTTTCCCAGAAGTGCTCGTCATTTTATCCGCACATACACGGAAAAATAACGAACACTTGGGGGGGGTACAACACGTATTCAGATATACGTACCAAAAAACACATGAAAAGATTTTTGTGCAAATACATGTACTCAAAAAAAAAAACAATGTGCAAATACATGTACTCAAAAAATAAAACAAATTCTTGGCTTACGGAAAAGCAACAGATTAAAATAATAATAAACTTCACTTATTCTACCGTTTCGAATAATATGTTTCCATCTCAGAACGTACTTATCAAATTCGGCATCCTAGAATTCATTCTAGCTAGAACTACGCGCGACCTGATTCTATGTTAAAGTTGTTTAACAAGGATACGTAGGCAATCCTGTTTATGGATTCGGTCCAATCAAATAAAAATATAATGTGCATAAGTGTTGGAAATGAGCAAACAAAAGAAAAAGGGGAGAAGCAAAAGGAAAAAAGAAAAATAAAATTACGCCTTTATTAATATTTAAAAATAAATAAGAAGGAAAACAAAAAGTGCTAAGGAATGAAAAACAAACACAACTGAAATAAATAAAGGGCACCTACACCCTAACAAGAACTACACTACTAGAGTTCTTCCGGATCATCAAACAAAGTTTTGTAGAGGGCAATGTTCGCAGGGTCCACCTCTACAGGCTTCTGCGCTCCCTATATCAATCTCCATAAGAACAGGCTCCTTGACACTAACTTCCAAGGATGCCAAGGCCTCAGAAACATTCTCAGTTTGAACAGCTATAGCCCGCTCAGCCTCAAGGGCACAAACAATGGTAGGGGAAGGATTATCAACATCAATTGGATTAGCCACTGGTTCTACTAGGGGCTGAACTTTCCTACCCCATATATTATTCAGGCGACGATCTCCGCGAGAGCTTGCATTTCTTTTGTGAACGGCAAGCCCCTTCGTGTTAGGCACCTTTTTAGGCCTGGAGCTGGAACGGGGAGGAACTTCCTTTCGCTTTCGATCAGGACGAGCTTTTACAGCCTTAATACCATGGTCGCGAGGATTAGCAGTATCACGGCTCTCATACTTAGCCCTACCTCGAGGTATCAAAAGATCAGCCGGCTCTTCATTTCGAGCCTTAGTTCTCACAGCCTTATCATCGAAACTCATCCACAACTTGTAGTTTTCGGAAAGACCCACAAAGCCATCTCTAGCCACGGTCCAACGCGGGAGGCCACCATAATATTTAGCCCACGCTTGAACCCGTTCTTCGGAAAAGACCGCTACTTTAGGTGGTACCGTATCGGAAAACGGGATAGTCTGCCTTTGGCCGTATTATCGCATGACTCGGTAAGGAAAGATGTAAACAGGGCGAGATAGCCCCAACAAAGAAACATAAATTAATGCCTCGGAACCCCCCGTCATATTAGTCAAACCCCACCACGGTACCACCCACTTAATAGAGCATATGCCATGAGTAAAATAGGAGGCCCACTCGGCCTCGTCCTGGCCTTGGTGCAAATACTTTCGGTTACCCAAGGCTATAGGGCGATAACGTTTAGGATCCGCAGGAGCTTCTAAAAGCCTAAGTCGTTCCATGAGCCAAATCTGCAAAAAACGGGTACGATCAGAAAAATAATAATAAATGAAAGTCCTGCCTGGGGCGCACTTTCAACGCCCAGGACCAGGCGCCAGAAATTCCGACGCCCAGCTCTGGGCGCTGAAAATCAGCTCCAGGCAGGGGGCTGTTGAGGCAAACGAAAAAAGAAAAGAAAGAGAAAAAAAAAAGTATGTGTATTACTTTGCGCGAATAAACGATCGATTACCTGCAGCAATAGGGGGCTCCCCTTAAAAATTTCAGACTTGGCATCCTTCTTTAACTCATCCGCACTCAGTAAGGTCTCGGCAACAACCAACGGCATAATGGAATAGCAACTCTCCATCTGGCTGATCAAGGGGATCAACCTTATGTCACCGAACTCGCCATTGTTATTCGACAGTAAATAGTGGTTCAACAGGCAGAATACAAGTGCTCGAATATTCAATTTCTGTTCGGTCATATTTTTACTAGGTCTAAAGTGATGTTTTACAAGCTTTGCCAAATTAACCTTATCACCCACAACTATCTCAGCGAGAATGTTAGCATCTAGTCCTAGGAAAGCCCCTATAGTTGTTTTACCCTCTTCAACAGTGCCAAGGGTAGCAGGAGTAGCATTAGTAGGATAACCAAGGATCGCGGCAAATTCATCTGGCAAAGGGCATACTTCATTGCCCCGAAAGACAAAAACATGGTGAGCAGAATCCCAAAAGTCCAGGGCCGCATACAGAAAATTATAATCAATATTAAATTGTTGTAAGCCTAAGAGTGCCTCTAAGTGGTATCCTTTCAACAAAGCCTTTTCTGTGGGATTAAGGGCTCTTAGCCAGCGCCTAACAACTCGTTGGAGGGATAAGAGAGGAATCGACATGGCAAGAGCAGGGAAAAATAAAAGCTAAGCAATCGCAAAAAAGAGGAAGATTGAGAGTGAAAAATAAAGACGTACTTAACCCCTATATATACAAGAAAGCATCGAGTGACATCCCAATCCCATTCGGAAACGCGAAAAAAAATCCGGGAACTGCCAAAATAGAACTTCCAGCGCCCAAGGCTGGGCGCCGAAATTTTTAACGCCTGGCCTGGGGCGCCCGAAATGTAGCCCAAGGCCCGGATCCTTCAAAACACGGAGCGGGAAAGGACTTAAAACCGTGTTAATAGACACGAGGCCCTTCTGTAATCAAGATCAACCCCAAAGCACCTTTAGAGCCCGAATAGTGAAAACAAATGTTAAAACTTGTCGAAACTTAGACTCATCTCAAGGAAAAAATATGTGTACATTTTTCAAGGCAATATAGAAAAAATAAAAATCAAGGTCATTCTTCGAAACACAAAAACAAAAATCAAGTCGTTGGTTTCTCAAATTAAAAAGCGTTTATTTGTCAAAAGATCAATCCGGGCCAAGTAAGCTCGATGTATTAATTATTGAAAAATGAAGCAAACTGTGTCACCCGGAAAATGAAGTCGCACTCCACGACTTCAGCAAAGTAGCATACCACTACAAAGATCGCTCGCACTTACGAGCACGATCCCAAACACGATCAAGGACATTACAAAATGCGTATCCCCAAAGAACCTCTTTGACAAGAACCGACCGTCAAGCATGAGTGCTTGGGGGCTCGAAAGAAAATATATATTTCAAAAGAGAGTATGCAAAGTTAAAAGCAATATTCCCAGATTACGCTGTACGAAGTCCCGTGTTTGGATAATCTCAAAAGATAAAACCGGATTATGACCTCAAGACAAAGGTCGCCGTTGATACTTATACATAGTCCCCTAATCAAGGACCCAGATAGTGGCAAAATTGAGCGGTAAATACTAGCTCAAAACCATGAAAGATGATGACCACAAGACAATGGTCCGTCTAAGCACGTTGTCAACCCACATTCAGGTTGCAACTAAATCCGAGCATCCCTCGAAAGAATTCGCTCTTACAAGAATGAATAAAAAGAAATTCTCAAAAGAAATCACAAGAACAAATTAAATAGGGACTTGCCGACCTCAATCGGGCAAGATCGCGGCACGTACCACGCGAGTCCCAAAATCGAAAAGACGAATTCAGGTTCGCTCACCTCTAATGGGCGGGGCGTCCACCCTTAGCGGACAGGGCTCTCCTACCTTCAGCGGGCGGGGTTTGCGTCACTAACCGCGCAGGTCCTCAGTTTTCGAAAATGAAAAGAAAATAAATTCTTTAAAAACAAAACAGGCTCGCCATCTTCAGCCGGCGGGGTCTACGTCACAAACCGCGTAGGTCCTTATTTTCAAAACATCAAAACAGATTCGTCCATTTCTATCGGACGGGGCGTCCACCCTTAGCGGACAGGCTCGCCCTCCTTCAGCGAGCGGGGTCTGCGCCACTAACCGCGCAGGTCCTTACTCGCTGCCGCGATGACTTTTCCCGGTTTATCCTTTTCCAAAAATCAAAGGATGGTTTCCCTTTTCCAAAAATCAAAGGATGGTTTCCCTTTTCCAAAAATCAAAGGATGGTTTCCCTTTTCCAAAAATCAAAGGATTGGTTTCCCGTTTTTTCCAAAAAAGAGCGATGTGCTGGATTTTCCTTCGCTTTACGTCCTATAAAAACAAGGGGGTTTTCTCGTTTAGCTAACCCTGAAAATGAGAATCTTTAAAATGTTTTACCTCGTGATTGGGCTTGGCCAGGCCTAGTTACACTTTATAGCTTTGATTTCGAAAACATCTTTAGATACTTCCAATGACAAAGTGAGGGAGTTTCTATACTATCAGTTAAAAAAATTCCAATGACACGTGAGGAATGTGTTAACACTTCAAAGTGATGACCCTTAAGTCAAATTTTATCACTCGGGGGCTCGTGAGACCCTCGCAAAACAGGTCACATACACCATGGCTTGTATGACGCACTCCGTCTAGTACTTTGACCATCGTCTCATCTCGAGACTCGGTCAAAGTGGGGGCTAACTGTAGACACCTACTTTTGACCCCATTCTCGAAAAAGGTAAGGTTCGATGATGAGAACATAAATCTCCACTTGGCAACGCATCTCCTATAAAATAACGAATCTCAATCACCCTTTCATTTCAGTCAAAACTGCTATTTACAGAAACCTGTTAAGAATAGTAACCGCCATAAAAGGTAGTTGTTAAAAGTGGTAAAGTCATAAAAGATAGAAACCTGTCAGAATTAGGTGTTGCACTCCAACATAAATCCTAAAAGAGGTAGAATTTGCATTCCTGGTATAATTCGAAAATAAGAGTTACGTATTAATTAAATTCCTAACGAACCTAGAGTTCGTAACGGGCCCAGACGCATTCCGTCATAAGTTAATACGCACTAAAAGACTCGGATAAATCTCAAAAGCTCCTTATTCTAAGAGTCCAAATATGACAAAGAACTCGGCCCAGATCCCATTTTCAACGCCTGGATCTGGGCGCCGAAATCTTCGGCGCCCAGCCCTGGGCGCTGAAAATGCCTGGGGCCGTTTTACCTCCGGATTCTTTTTGGATTCGTATCTTAAAATCTATCTTTCCACACACCCTTTTCCTATAAATACAGCCTAAAACCGACGTGAAAAGAAGACACAATTGCATAACCTGAGTATTCACTCTAGCCTTAAGCCTAAGCCTCACGCTGCGAAATTGATCCGGCGTTCTGTCGCAATCGACCCAAAAGTCAAATAGAACGCGTCCTGCCCCTTGTAGATTGAAGAATTAAGCCAAAATACTGGAACATTGCTTAGAAACCCGAGATTCGTTAAATAAAAGGAGAAATAGCAAAGCCAAGTGGTTAGTTTTCTGAGAACCACAACGCACCTCTCAAGGGTGCGTTATAATGTGTCCCTCATATGATTTAATCGCTTTCATCATCCTTTTATAAAATTGTCAAACTATTAACTTGATTGATCTATCACGCCTAATAAGATAATACCTTGGACAATTGAATTATCATGCTAGGTACCTTAAATCAATCTAAATAAGATAATCACGATCGATTTAGTATTATGTGTTGCATATTGCTAAAATCAATTCGGTTAAGATAATCACGATCGAATTAACGCATGTCCCTTCAATTATTTATGCTGAGCTAGTAAGGATAACCTGCCTCTGGAGTATTATCGATGAGCACTCCTCTCGGTAGCTACAGTCCCCCGAACTCTCAATATCTGCCCTGCGGGTGTACGTTGAGCGATCCCCACACCAGGGATCACAAGGGAACCTATGGCCGCCGTGGTCGAACATAATTGCACTCCCTTTATGTCACGATAACCGGGTTTTGTCAGTTTTTTTCATTGTCGTTAAAAACTGAATGGCGACTCCTATATTACTAGTCAATTGGGTGTAAACTCACAGGAAATCCAATTACACTTGATCTGACAACGTCACGCCCACGAGGGACGAGGTCACGCATTAGCCTCGTGCTTTTTCGACCCCCTCACAGTGTATATTATACATTTATACATGACATCTTGTCAACCAAAATGACAGAAGTTCTAATGTTGTTATTCATCTATTTTCACTGATATTTCTTTTGTTGTGTTTCCCCAACTAGCCATTGCCCGTCCGATTGATATTGTTGTACTGGTAAATTATTTAATGGCGTCTATTCAGTTCTTTGATGATGATAACTGATATTTATGGTGGTGATTGGTGAATGTGACAAGTCTAGAACAATATAATGATAGCCATTCAGCCGGGGTCATCTATTTATATCTTCCGTGAAGAATTAATTAATCGTTTAACAACTTGATAGTAATTGCCGAACCAGGTTTTTTTTCATGATAAGAATTGCATTCTCAAACAAATCAACAGTTCAGCAGATCAGAACAACAATTGTGAAACTGATCTACTCCTGCTTCTGATCTGATGCTGCAGATTTGTTGCGAGCAGATCAGAAGCAGCAGCAGATGAGAACATCAGTTGTGAAACTGATATCTGATCTGCTCCTCTTCTGATCTGCTACTTCCAATCTGTTGTTCGAGCTTCCCATTTGGATAAATCCTTCATGTTGACTGTCTTTTTGTTTTTATGCAGTTCTTATAACTTGTGGAATTGGAGGTCATGACTGCATTCAAACCATTGGAGTTCTTTGGATCAGCTTTTGATGCTTTGTATCCTTTTGCAACATTAGCATACAGAATAACTTGTGTTGGATGTGTCTGATTATTTGTGTAGAGTTAGATACATTCCTGCATGCTGCAATATTATCAACTAGTCAATAAAAACATCACACTTTTCCTAGTAGATACTGGAGCGCAATAATTATTCTTGGTGTTTCAGTTTGTTCGTCAAAGATAGTTGTCTGAAATTGTGTCATACTGAAATGAGAAACAATGAGTTCATAATACTTCTTGGAAAGCAAGCAATGTCTCTCTTGTTTATTTACAAACAACTATTTATAAACAACATGTGCAACATTGCTATGTTTTGAATGATGCAAGTATAGATATTCATGTAAATAAAGTGCTTAAAATTGTGACAAGAATCCTTATCCTACATCTCGGATATTTTTCTGTTCTCGCAACACTGAAAACAAGCAAGCTGCAGGAAGTTTCGTAATGCTTGAAATTCTGGTTGGTGGCCAGCAAAATGTCATGTTAGTTATATCAATGATGTCTCCTTTCTTCCTCCCTTCAATGTGCACATCAGTTTCAGTGTCTTCGGTCTACTATTCAAGGTACACGTAGTCTTTGTATTTAATTTCAATGATTGTTTTATGACTTTATCTTATTGTTTATTGGTTATATCCGGTCTTCACTTATTTTATTTTTTTTTCTGTTTTTGAATATGATACTTGTCTTTCCTCGAATGCTTACATCTTATCAACAGAAAACATCAGAGTGAGTAAGTGAAACTACTTTACAAAATCTTAAAGAGTGGAAATTCTTAACTTGATAGAATTGTTCAAACGAGAAAAAATTACAAAATGGGTTAGAATAAGTCTTTGAAACATAAAACTAAGTGTATTAAACATGGAAAGACTTTAAAATACTAATTTAAGTTCATTAGTTGAAAGTTGGGACCGAAATTAACCATTTTAGTCAAAATGTGACCGATAATGAACTAACGAAGCTTAAATGTGCATAACTTCACCAAAGTGGTTGAGAATGAGTCTTTGAAACATAAATCTAAGTGTATTAAACTTGTAAAGGGTTTCAAATAGTCATTTAAGTTCATTAGTTGAGAGTTGGGATCGAAATAACCCATTTTAGTGAAAATTTGACCTATAATGATCAAACGAGTCTTATATGTGCATAAATTGACCAAAGTAGGTTAAAATGAATCTTTTAAACATAAAGCCAAGTGTACTAAACTTGTAAAGCGTTTAAAATATTTATTGAAGTTCATTAGTTGAAAGTTGGGACCAAAATAAGCCATTTTAGTCAAAATGTGACCGATAATAAACTAACGAGACGTAAATGTGCATAACTTTACCAAAATGGGTGAGAATGAGTCTTTGAAACATAAAACTAAGTGTATTAAACATGGAAAGACTTTAAATACTCATTTAAGTTCATTAGTTGAAAGTTAGGACCGAAATTTGCCATTTTAGTCAAAACGTGACCGATAATGAACTAACGAATCTTAAATGTGCATAACTTCACCAAAATGGTGAGAATGAGTCTTTGAAACATAAAAATAAGAGTATTAAACATAGAAAGACTTTAAATACTCATTTAAGTTCATTAGTTGAAAGTTGGGACCGAAATTAGCCATTTTAGTCAAAACGTGACCGATAATGAACTAACGAAGCTTAAATGTGCATAATTTCACGAAAATGGTGAGAATGAGTCTTTGAAACATAAAACTAAGTGTATTAAACATAGAAAGACTTTAAAATACTTATTTAAGTTCATTAGTTGAAAGTTGAGACCGAAATTAGCCATTTTGGTCAAAACGTGACCGATAATGAACTAACGAATCTTAAATGTGCATAACTTCACCAAAATGGTGAGAATGAGTCTTTGAAACATAAAAATAAGGGTATTAAACATAGAAAGACTTTAAATACTCATATAAGTTCATTAGTTGAAAGTTGGGACCGAAATTAGCCATTTTAGTCAAAACGTGACCGATAATGAACTAACGAAGCTTAAATGTGCATAATTTCACGAAAATGGTGAGAATGAGTCTTTGAAACATAAAACTAAGTGTATTAACCATAAAATGACTTTAAAATACTCATTTAAGTTCATTAGTTGAAAGTTGGGACCGAAATTAGCCATTTTGGTCAAAACGTGACCGATAATGAACTAACGAAGCTTAAATGTGCATAACTTCACCAAAATGATGAGAATCAGTCTTTGAAACATAAAACCAATTGTATTAAACATGGAAGGACTTAAAAATACTCATTTAAGTTTATTAGTTGAAAGTTGGGACCGAAATTAACCATTTTAGTCAAAACGTGACCCATAATAAACTAACGAAGCTTAAATGTGCATAACTCCACCAATATGGTGACAATGAGTCTTTGAAACATAAAACTAAGTGTATTAAACATAGAAAGACTTTAAAATACTCATTTAAGTTCATTAGTTGAAAGTTGGGATCAAAATTAGCCCATTTTAGTCAAAACGTGACCGATAATGAACTAACGAAGCTTAAATGTGCATAACTTCACCAAAATGGTGAGAATGAGTCTAAGAAACATAAAACCAAGTGTTTTAAACATTGAAAGACTTTAAAATACTAATTTAAGATCATTAGTTAAAAGTTGGGACCGAAATTAGCCATTTTAGTCAAAACGTGACCGATAATGAGCTAACAAAGCTTAAATGTGCATAAATTTCACCAAAATGGTGAGAATGAGTCTTTGTAACATAAAACTAAGTGTGTTTAACATGGAAAGACTTTAAAATACTCATTTAAGTTCATTAGTTTAAAGTTAGGACCGAAATTAGCCATTTTAGTGAAAACGTGACCGATAATGAACTAACGATGCTTAAATGTGCATAAATTCACCAAATGGGTGAGAGTGAGTATTTGAAACATAAAACTAAGTGTATTAAACATGGAAAGACTTTAAAATACTCAATTAAGTTCATTAGATGAAAGTTGGGACCGAAATTAGCCATTTTAGTCAAAACGTGACCGATAATGAACTAACGAAGCTTAAATGTGCATAACTTCACCAAAATGGTAAGAATGGGTCTTTTTAACATAAAAATAAGTGTATTAAACACGAAAAGCCTTTAAAATACTCATTTAAGTTCATTTGTTGAAAGTTAGGACCGAAATTAGCCATTTTAGTGAAAACGTGATCGATAATGAACTAACGATGCTTAAATGTGCATAACTTCACCAAATGGGTGAGAGTGAGTATTTAAAACATAAAACTAAGTGTATTAAACATGGAAAGACTTTTAAATACTCATTTAAAATTATTAGATAAAAGTTGGGACCCAAATTAGCCAATTTAGTTAAAATGTGACCGATAATGAACTAACGAGGCTTAAATGTGCATAACTTCACCAAAATGGGTGAGGATGAGTTTTTGAAACATAAAACTAAGAGTATTAAACATGTAAAGACTTCAGAATACTCATATAAGTTCATTAGTTGAAAGTTGGGACCGAAATTAGCTATTTTAGTCAATATGTGGCCGATAATGATCTAATGAGTCATAAATGTGCATAACTTCACCAAAATGGGTGAGAATTAGTATTTGAAATATAAAACTAAGTGTATAAAACATATAAAGACTTTAGAATACTCATATAAGTTCATTAGTTGAAAGTTGGGACCGAAATTAGCCATTTTAGTCAAAACGTGACCGATAATGAACTAACGAAGCTTAAATGTGCATAACTTCACCAAAATGGTGAGAATGGGTCTTTTTAACATAAAACTAAGTGTATTAAACATGAAAAGCCTTTAAAATACTCATTTAAGTTCATTTGTTGAAAGTTAGGACCGAAATTAGCCATTTTAGTGAAAACGTGATCGATAATGAACTAACGATGCTTAAATGTGCATAACTTCACCAAATGGGTGAGAGTGAGTATTTGAAACATAAAACTAAGTGTATTAAACATGGAAAGACTTTTAAATACTCATTTTAAATTATTAGATGAAAGTTGGGACCCAAATTAGCCAATTTAGTTAAAATGTGACCGATAATGAACTAACGAGGCTTAAATGTGCATAACTTCACCAAAATGGGTGAGAATGAGTTTTTGAAACATAAAACTAAGAGCATTAAACATGTAAAGACTTCAGAATACTCATATAAGTTCATTAGTTGAAAGTTGGGACCGAAATTAACCATTTTAGTCAAAACGTGACCGATAATGAACTAACGAAGCTTAAATGTGCATAATTTCACGAAAATGGTGAGAATGAGTCTTTGAAACATAAAACTAAGTGTATTAAACATAGAAAGACTTTAAAATACTTACTTAAGTTCATTAGTTGAAAGTTGGGATCAAAATTAGCCCATTTTAGTCAAAACGTGACCGATAATGAACTAACGAAGCTTAAATGTGCATAACTTCACCAAAATGGTGAGAATGGGTCTTTTTAACATAAAACTAAGTGTATTAAACATGAAAAGCATTTAAAATACTCATTTAAGTTCATTTGTTGAAAGTTAGGACCGAAATTAGCCATTTTAGTGAAAACGTGATCGATAATGAACTAACGATGCTTAAATGTGCATAACTTCACCAAATGGGTGAGAGTGAGTATTTGAAACATAAAACTAAGTGTATTAAACATGGAAAGACTTTTAAATACTCATTTTAAATTATTAGATGAAAGTTGGGACCCAAATTAGCCAATTTAGTTAAAATGTGACCGATAATGAACTAACGAGGCTTAAATGTGCATAACTTCACCAAAATGGGTGAGAATGAGTTTTTGAAACATAAAACTAAGAGCATTAAACATGTAAAGACTTCAGAATACTCATATAAGTTCATTAGTTGAAAGTTGGGACCGAAATTAACCATTTTAGTCAAAACGTGACCGATAATGAACTAACGAAGCTTAAATGTGCATAATTTCACGAAAATGGTGAGAATGAGTCTTTGAAACATAAAACTAAGTGTATTAAACATAGAAAGACTTTAAAATACTTACTTAAGTTCATTAGTTGAAAGTTGGGATCAAAATTAGCCCATTTTAGTCAAAACGTGACCGATAATGAACTAACGAAGCTTAAATGTGCATAACTTCACCAAAATGGTGAGAATGAGTCTTAGAAACATAAAACCAAGTGTTTTAAATATTGAAAGACTTTAAAATACTAATTTAAGCTCATTAGTTAAAAGTTGGGACCGAAATTAACCATTTAAGTTCATTTGTTGAAAGTTAGGACCGAAATTAGCCATTTTAGTGAAAACGTGATCGATAATGAACTAACGATGCTTAAATGTGCATAACTTCACCAAATGGGTGAGAGTGAGTATTTGAAACATAAAACTAAGTGTATTAAACATGGAAAGACTTTTAAATACTCATTTAAAATTATTAGATGAAAGTTGGGACCCAAATTAGCCAATTTAGTTAAAATGTGACCGATAATAAACTAACGAGGCTTAAATGTGCATAACTTCACCAAAATGGGTGAGAATGAGTTTTTGAAACATAAAACTAAGAGTATTAAACATGTAAAGACTTCATATTACTCATATAAGTTCATTAGTTGAAAGTTGGGACCGAAATTAACCATTTTAGTCAAAACGTGACCGATAATAAACTAACGAAGCTTAAATGTGCATAACTCCACCAAAATGGTGACAATGAGTCTTTGAAACATAAAACTAAGTGTATTAAACATAGAAAGACTTTAAAATACTCATTTAAGTTCATTAGTTGAAAGTTGGGATCAAAATTAGCCCATTTTAGTCAAAACGTGACCGATAATGAACTAACGAAGCTTAAATGTGCATAACTTCACCAAAATGGTGAGAATGAGTCTTAGAAACATAAAACCAAGTGTTTTAAATATTGAAAGACTTTAAAAGACTAATTTAAGCTCATTAGTTAAAAGTTGGGACCGAAATTAGCCATTTTCGTCAAAACGTGACCGATAATGAGCTAACAAAGCTTAATTGTGCATAAATTTCATCAAAATGGTGAGAATGAGTCTTTGTAACATAAAACTAAGTGTATTTAATATGGAAAGACTTTAAAATACTCATTTAAGTTCATTAGTTTAAAGTTAGGACCGAAATTAGCCATTTTAGTGAAAACGTGACCGATAATGAACTAACGATGCTTAAATGTGCATAAATTCACCAAATGGGTGAGAGTGAGTATTTGAAACAAAAAACTAAGTGTATTAAACATGGAAAGACTTTAAAATACTCATTTAAGTTCATTAGATGAAAGTTGGGACCGAAATTAGCCATTTTAGTCAAAACGTGACCGATAATGAACTAACGAAGCTTAAATGTGCATAACTTCACCAAAATGGTAAGAATGGGTCTTTTTAACATAAAAATAAGTGTATTAAACACGAAAAGCCTTTAAAATACTCATTTAAGTTCATTTGTTGAAAGTTAGGACCGAAATTAGCCATTTTAGTGAAAACGTGATCGATAATGAACTAACGATGCTTAAATGTGCATAACTTCACCAAATGGGTGAGAGTGAGTATTTGGAACATAAAACTAAGTGTATTAAACATGGAAAGACTTTTAAATACTCATTTAAAATTATTAGATGAAAGTTGGGACCCAAATTAGCCAATTTAGTTAAAATGTGACCGATAATGAACTAACGAGTCTTAAATGTGCATAACTTCACCAAAATGGGTGAGAATGAGTTTTTGAAACATAAAACTAAGAGTATTAAACATGTAAAGACTTCATAATACTCATATAAGTTCATTAGTTGAAAGTTGGGACCGAAATTAACCATTTTAGTCAAAACGTGACCGATAATAAACTAACGAAGCTTAAATATGCATAACTCCACCAAAATGGTGACAATGAGTCTTTGAAACATAAAACTAAGTGTATTAAACATAGAAAGACTTTAAAATACTCATTTAAGTTCATTAGTTGAAAGTTGGGATCAAAATTAGCCCATTTTAGTCAAAACGTGACCGATAATGAACTAACGAAGCTTAAATGTGCATAACTTCACCAAAATGGTGAGAATGAGTCTTAGAAACATAAAACCAAGTGTTTTAAATATTGAAAGACTTTAAAAGACTAATTTAAGCTCATTAGTTAAAAGTTGGGACCGAAATTAGCCATTTTCGTCAAAACGTGACCGATAATGAGCTAACAAAGCTTAATTGTGCATAAATTTCATCAAAATGGTGAGAATGAGTCTTTGTAACATAAAACTAAGTGTATTTAATATGGAAAGACTTTAAAATACTCATTTAAGTTCATTAGTTTAAAGTTAGGACCGAAATTAGCCATTTTAGTGAAAACGTGACCGATAATGAACTAACGATGCTTAAATGTGCATAAATTCACCAAATGGGTGAGAGTGAGTATTTGAAACAAAAAACTAAGTGTATTAAACATGGAAAGACTTTAAAATACTCATTTAAGTTCATTAGATGAAAGTTGGGACCGAAATTAGCCATTTTAGTCAAAACGTGACCGATAATGAACTAACGAAGCTTAAATGTGCATAACTTCACCAAAATGGTAAGAATGGGTCTTTTTAACATAAAAATAAGTGTATTAAACACGAAAAGCCTTTAAAATACTCATTTAAGTTCATTTGTTGAAAGTTAGGACCGAAATTAGCCATTTTAGTGAAAACGTGATCGATAATGAACTAACGATGCTTAAATGTGCATAACTTCACCAAATGGGTGAGAGTGAGTATTTGAAACATAAAACTAAGTGTATTAAACATGGAAAGACTTTTAAATACTCATTTAAAATTATTAGATGAAAGTTGGGACCCAAATTAGCCAATTTAGTTAAAATGTGACCGATAATGAACTAACGAGGCTTAAATGTGCATAACTTCACCAAAATGGGTGAGAATGATTTTTTGAAACATAAAACTAAGAGCATTAAACATGTAAAGACTTCAGAATACTCATATAAGTTCATTAGTTGAAAGTTGGGACCGAAATTAACCATTTTAGTCAAAACGTGACCGATAATAAACTAACGAAGCTTAAATGTGCATAATTTCACGAAAATGGTGAGAATGAGTCTTTGAAACATAAAACTAAGTGTATTAAACATAGAAAGACTTTAAAATACTTACTTAAGTTCATTAGTTGAAAGTTGGGATCAAAATTAGCCCATTTTAGTCAAAACGTGACCGATAATGAACTAACGAAGCTTAAATGTGCATAACTTCACCAAAATGGTGAGAATGAGTCTTAGAAACATAAAACCAAGTGTTTTAAATATTGAAAGACTTTAAAATACTAATTTAAGCTCATTAGTTAAAAGTTGGGACCGAAATTAACCATTTAAGTTCATTTGTTGAAAGTTAGGACCGAAATTAGCCATTTTAGTGAAAACGTGATCGATAATGAACTAACGATGCTTAAATGTGCATAACTTCACCAAATGGGTGAGAGTGAGTATTTGAAACATAAAACTAAGTGTATTAAACATGGAAAGACTTTTAAATACTCATTTAAAATTATTAGATGAAAGTTGGGACTCAAATTAGCCAATTTAGTTAAAATGTGACCGATAATGAACTAACGAGGCTTAAATGTGCATAACTTCACCAAAATGGGTGAGAATGAGTTTTTGAAACATAAAACTAAGAGTATTAAACATGTAAAGACTTCATAATACTCATATAAGTTCATTAGTTGAAAGTTGGGACCCAAATTAGCCAATTTAGTTAAAATGTGACCGATAATGAACTAACGAGGCTTAAATGTGCATAACTTCACCAAAATGGGTGAGAATGAGTTTTTGAAACATAAAACTAAGAGTATTAAACATGTAAAGACTTCATAATACTCATATAAGTTCATTAGTTGAAAGTTGTGATCGAAATTAGCCATTTTAGTCAAAACGTGACCGATAATGAACTAACGAAGCTTAAATGTGCATAACTTCACCAAAATGGTGAGAATGAGTCTTAGAAACATAAAACCAAGTGTTTTAAATATTGAAAGACTTTAAAAGACTAATTTAAGCTCATTAGTTAAAAGTTGGGACCGAAATTAGCCATTTTCGTCAAAACGTGACCGATAATGAGCTAACAAAGCTTAATTGTGCATAAATTTCATCAAAATGGTGAGAATGAGTCTTTGTAACATAAAACTAAGTGTATTTAATATGGAAAGACTTTAAAATACTCATTTAAGTTCATTAGTTTAAAGTTAGGACCGAAATTAGCCATTTTAGTGAAAACGTGACCGATAATGAACTAACGATGCTTAAATGTGCATAAATTCACCAAATGGGTGAGAGTGAGTATTTGAAACTAAAAACTAAGTGTATTATACATGGAAAGACTTTAAAATACTCATTTAAGTTCATTAGATGAAAGTTGGGACCGAAATTAGCCATTTTAGTCAAAACGTGACCGATAATGAACTAACGAAGCTTAAATGTGCATAGCTTCACCAAAATGGTAAGAATGGGTCTTTTTAACATAAAAATAAGTGTATTAAACACGAAAAGCCTTTAAAATACTCATTTAAGTTCATTTGTTGAAAGTTAGGACCGAAATTAGCCATTTTAGTGAAAACGTGATCGATAATGAACTAACGATGCTTAAATGTGCATAACTTCACCAAATGGGTGAGAGTGAGTATTTGAAACATAAAACTAAGTGTATTAAACATGGAAAGACTTTTAAATACTCATTTAAAATTATTAGATGAAAGTTGGGACCCAAATTAGCCAATTTAGTTAAAATGTGACCGATAATGAACTAACGAGGCTTAAATGTGCATAACTTCACCAAAATGGGTGAGGATGAGTTTTTGAAACATAAAACTAAGAGTATTAAACATGTAAAGACTTCAGAATACTCATATAAGTTCATTAGTTGAAAGTTGGGACCGAAATTAGCCATTTTAGTCAATATGTGGCCGATAATGATCTAATGAGTCATAAATGTGCATAACTTCACCAAAATGGGTGAGAATTAGTATTTGAAATATAAAACTAAGTGTATAAAACATATAAAGACTTTAGAATACTCATTTAAGTTCATTAGTTGGAAGTTGGGACCGAAATTAACCATTTTAGTCAAAATGTTGCCGATAATGATCTAATGAGTCTTAAATGTGCATAACTTCACCAAAATGGGTGAGAGTGAGTATTTGAAACTAAAAACTAAGTGTATTAAACATGGAAAGACTTTAAAATACTCATTTAAGTTCATTAGATGAAAGTTGGGACCGAAATTAGCCATTTTAGTCAAAACGTGACCAATAATGAACTAACGAAGCTTAAATGTGCATAACTTCACCAAAATGGTAAGAATGGGTCTTTTTAACATAAAAATAAGTGTATTAAACATGAAAAGCCTTTAAAATACTCATTTAAGTTCATTTGTTGAAAGTTAGGACCGAAATTAGCCATTTTACTGAAAACGTGATCAATAATGAACTAACGATGCTTAAATGTGCATAACTTCACCAAATGGGTGAGAGTGAGTATTTGAAACATAAAACTAAGTGTATTAAACATGGAAAGACTTTTAAATACTCATTTAAAATTATTAGATGAAAGTTGGGACCCAAATTAGCCAATTTAGTTAAAATGTGACCGATAATGAACTAACGAGGCTTAAATGTGCATAACTTCACCAAAATGGGTGAGAATGAGTTTTTGAAACATAAAACTAAGAGTATTAAACATGTAAAGACTTCAGAATACTCATATAAGTTCATTAGTTGAAAGTTGGGACCGAAATTAGCCATTTTAGTCAATATGTGGCCGATAATGATCTAATGAGTCATAAATGTGCATAATTTCACGAAAATGGGTGAGAATTAGTATTTGAAATATAAAACTAAGTGTATAAAACATATAAAGACTTTAGAATACTCATATAAGTTCATTAGTTGAAAGTTGGGACCGAAATTAGCCATTTTAGTCAAAATGTTGCCGATAATGATCTAATGAGTCTTAAATGTGCATAACTTCACCAAAATGGATGAGAATTAGTATTTGAAATATAAAACTAAGTGTATCAAACATATAAAGACTTTAAAATACTTATTTAAGACATTATTTGAAAGTTGGTTCCGAAATTAGCCATTTTAGTCAAAATGTGACCGATAATGAACTAACGAGGTTTAAATGTGCATAATTTCACAAAAATGGGTGAGAATGAGTCTTTGAAACATAAAACTAAGTGTATTAAACATGGAAAGACTTTATAATACTCATAAGTTCATTAGATGAAAGTTGGGATCGAAATTAACCAATTTAGTCAAAATGTGACGATAATGAACTAACGAGGCTTAAATGTACATAACTTCACCAAAATGGGTGAGAATGAGTCTTTGAAACATAAAACTAAGTTTATTAAATATGGAAGGATTTTAAAATATTTATTTAAGTTCATTAGATTAAAGTTGGTATCGAAATTAACCAATTTTATTATTATACGGTTCATTATTTCTTTGTTATGAACAAATTATGTCTTAATTTATTGTACGATTCAATATTTATAATATAATAAAGTGTATATATATTTTTTGATGGTCGATCTTTTTAAGGTATTCAATAATTTGAGGGAGCGGCCTTTCACCTTTGAGGAGATAGATGAAGTTCGAGAAATGTTGACAAACTTCATTACCAGTGATTGTCTTTGATATTTTCTTGTACTGAATCTTAAATTATGGATGCTAGCTAGTTTTTCATATGATTGTAATGTAATCGACTTTTATATTTACAATTATATACTATTTAATTTAATTATCTATATAATTGAATACTTTTTATATGACGTATGGAGGTTAATTAGTGGCGTGGTCCAATTGTAATATGTAGCTGGGAAATCGATTATACATAAAATCTAGATCAAGTGCGGCTCATTTATAGGCCAAGTGCGGCTCATTTTTATGCTTGTGCTGCCCATTTCTATGTCAAGTGCGGGCTCATTTTCATATTTGGCAGCACCAAATATGTCAAGTGCGGGCTCATTTTCAATATTGGCAGCACCAAATATGTCAAGTGCGGGCTCATTTTCAAAATTGGCAGCACCAAATATATCAAGTGCGGGCTCATATTCTAAAATTGGCAGCACAAAATATGTCAAGTGCGGGCTCATTTTCTAAAATTGGCAACACAAAATATGTCAAGTGTGGGCTCATTTTCTAAATTGGCAGCACTTGAAACATCAAGTGCTGCCAATATTTTGGCAGCACTTGAAAAACATCAAGTGCGGGCAGGCCATGTGCTGCACATGTAAAAGCCCGCACTAAACCCCTTAAAATGAGCCCGCACTTGATGTTTTTTCCTCTAGTGTACATATCTTCTTTTAGGATCCCCCATGCTTTCTTAACAAAGAAGCTATTCAATCCATCCAATCCTGGTGCCTTATTCACATCTATTCCTTTTAGAGCTTGGTCTATCTCATGTGTTGACACTGGTCTCACCAAGCTTTCTGTAGCTCCAGCTGCAGCTGACAGTTGTTTTCCTCTCCTGGCCACCTCACCATCAATGCCAACTAAAGAGGGAGCTGCAGTACCAATCAAGGTTGTGTAAAAGTTCCTAATTTCTTCAGTGATCTCCCTATTGGTAAGAAGTTTTTGACCTGAATTGTCATACACCACATCTATACTGCTTCTGGAATTCCTCTCCTTCATGGCACTGAAGAAGAATTTGGTTTTTGAGTCCCCTTTTATGAGCCATTGTATTCTTGATTTCTACTTGAAGGCACTCTCCTGAATTAAGAGGAATTTCTTCAGTCTTGTGCTCATCTGTTTCTCATCACTCTGTAACTGACTATCAGTGTGATCCACATCAAGTTGGTTTTGAATAAGGTTTATGTTAGTTCTCATAGTGTCTATTCTCTCCTCTAGTTTAGCAAACTCCTTATGATGTAGTGTTTTGAGGCCTGCTTTAATGCTCTTCAGTTTGCACCAAATTCTGAACATAGCAGTACCTTGGATTTCAACCTTCCACCCTTCTTGAACAATCTTCAGAAAATCTTCATGTTCAGCCATGTAATTGAAAAACTTGAAGGGTCTCCCCCCTTGTTACATGTTAACCTTTTACCTTATGAGAAGAGCTGAGTGATCAGAGAGGCCAGGGTTCAAGTATTCCACCATTGAGTCAGTATAAGTAAGATGCCAATCTGGGTTGCCAAAATCCCTATCTATTCTTGAGAAAATTCTCATTTTACCTTGCCCTTTATTACTCCAAGAATAGAGATGACCATAGCTCTTAAGTAAGTGAGATCAGCAGTAGTGACAGTCTTCAAAATCTTTAGTTTCAATATTTGTGAAATCAGTACCATTTATTCTATCACCTGAAAACAACACAGAATTAAAGTCTCCCATTACTAACCATGGTCCAGTAATAACAGTTTTTATCTTACAAAGATCATCCAACATAGACCTCCTGTTTTCAATAGAGTGCATACCATAGACAGCTGTAAAATTTGCAGTGAATTTTCCATTCTTAGCAGTAACATAACCATGGATCATCTGTTCAGAAAGAAAGATAGGTTGGAATGTTATAATGCTATTCTTCCAACCTACCCAAATTCTCCCCCTAGGGGAGTAGCTGTAGTTGACTTCCCACCTCCAAGCACCACCAAACTTCTTTTGTAACTTGACACAATTACTTTCTTTAACATTAGTTTCAACAAGAGCTATTATATTACCAATTGAGGTTGGCATGAGTGGTTAAGGGCCTCTTGCTCCTTAACCAAGGTCTCGGGTTCGAGCCTTGGGAATGGAAAAAATCTCAACTGGGAGGGATGCTGCCCATCAAGGTACCCATGAAAACTCCCGCGGGAGATTAGTCCACTCGCCGAAGGCGGTGGGAACTCCTCGTAGTAGAACCAAAGAAAAAACAAGAGCTATTATACTAATGTTATTATTGCTTAAGCACTTCTTTATTTCAACTAATTTTGAGGGATTATTCATCCCCCTTACATTCCAGGAGGAGATATTCATGTTGCATATATTGGGAAAGTCCCCATGTCACCTCCCCCATCTCCACCACGACTGCTTCCTTGTATATCATCATGCACTTGAGCTAGCCCCACACTGTTAATAATAACTCTAGGTTCTCTATTTATCTTAATAACCACTCTCCATCCCAAATCCTCAGTGATAGAAGAAGCTATAATGGTAGAATCAGTCTGGCCTACTGCAAGTTGGTCACCTTGTGTATTCTCCCCACTTTTATCTCCAATCTCCTTTTCCCCCACTGGTTGGTTATGTATAGTTTTCTTAGGTTGCCACACTTGAATAACCTTTTTCTGTTGTCGTCCTGCTGGATGAAATCTGGTTCGTATTACCCTGAGTCTTCCCACACACATGTCCAACAGTTTGTCATTTGGGACAGTATGGAGGGGGCCACTCATATACAACCTTCTGTATTATAGTTTTACCCGAAGGATCTTGCACAGCCACAGATTTAGGTAACTCCTTGGTTACATCAACTTCAACTAGTAACCTTGCAAAGGAGATTCTCATCTGTTTAGATGTGCATTCATCTGCAATATAGTGGCACACATAGTAAGCTTCCAATTCTACTGAGGGAATCACACCCCCAACAATTCAATGGTAAGTTGGGTAACCTGATCCAAATAGGAATCACCCTCAATATATCCTCCTGGAAATTAAAGTTTGCAGACCATGGCTTAATCACCATTGGTCTACCAAAGAAAGTGTAGCGGCCATCAACAAGCACAGTATCTCTCTCATTTCTACTCTTAAATCGAATGACAAAGTAACCATCATCATGTAAAACTACTTGTGGTTTGCTAATGTTACACCATTCCTTCTTAATATACCTTATCACAACCCCAATGGAAGGTTTATCCCCCAAAACATACAAAATCAAAGCACTATCCCAGTTTTTTGCCATTTTTGCAATATCCATCCTATCCACAACAACTACTGGTTTACCATCAGATATTGAGGGAGCAATGAAGGACAGAGTTGTACCTTTAGATGTGAGAGATACACCAGAAAAGAGGCTTGCCCAGGGTTTCTTTGGTTCCAAGTCATTCTTATGCAGTGAAGGTGGATTTCCAGCATCACCAATATCCTCTTCATCATGCTCTTATTTCTGAAATGATTACTTTTGAGTTCTGGCCATGGTTATCACCCGAACTACGAGCCAAACCCAATGCAGCATTCACACTCCGCATTACTTCTCTCATCCGGGACATCGCATCTCCCTCCATTTGTTGTCCACCCTACAATCTCTCCACAACATCCTCAATCAACAATGGGGTATGAACCATGGTTGCTTCTCTAGGTTGGAGAAGACGTCGTCTAACAGAGTCAAGGTAAGCTCTGATAACCTCCATTAGTTCCAGTGAAGGTGGTCCGTTGCTAGAAAAGGTCTCCAAGCAGTTAGAGGCCGGATTTATTCGAGAATCCAAATATCCAGAATGGATTACAAATTTCGTCCCAGTTCCGAAGAAGGATGTCAAAGTTTGAATTTGCGTTGAATACAGAGATCTTAACAGTGCTAGCCCTAAAGACGGTTTTCCACTTCCACACATCGACATTCTGGCCGACAACAAAGGCAATCATGCCTTACTCTCTTTTATTGACGGGTACGTGTTTTTGACAAATTCTGCTTAGAGCCGAACTTGTCTTGAGGAAGGTGCTAACAATCGATTGAGCTAGATAATGGGAAGTGACAAGAGTAATTTGTAAGAGCATAAGGGAGCGTATTATTAGCAAGTAGAACTTATTCGTACAAAGGAGCTGTCTAAGCCATTTTATAGGCTTCATACAAGGATGTAACGTATGCAATTATTGTACATAATTAAGCTTAATGAAGATGGTTAATGATACGCTCCATACTTAATCATCTAAATGTAACCGCTGCCGTCTCACTCAACCGTTGGGATCAAGTTCTTCAGCCGTAACCTTGTTCCTTGCTGGCAGACACAGATACTCCATAGTGGCATACTTGGACACATCACCAAAAGGGTATTTTCTCCCCTAACAATTGTCCGCAAACCCATTTTGAAATTTTCTGAGAAGTTCAAAGGAAAAATGGGTTTCCTGGTTTACGAGAAAAGGGAGGAAATAACCTCTTATTCCCCCAATGACTGACGGCGTATCATAATGATGACCCCTTGATAAACCAACCGCCCACTTCCTCCACAAATATGTTACTCCCTTTCACCCACTTCTTCACACTTCCTCTTTCTCTCTCTTCTCAAGCGCAAAGAACTCGGTGGTTTTCTCTTCCAGATTTTAGGTAACCACCCTCTCTTCATCTTCCTTCTTCTAGTCTTCCATCCTCCATGTCACAAAGAATGGAAACCAAGTCGGCCCGTGCGAAGAACAAGAAAGTGGTGGTAGAGTGTGATCTGGATGAGGATCCTGTGTTTAGTCCAATTAACATTCTGGACAAGAAGAACCCTTGAGCGGCCACTTGGGGAAATCAGGATCCGGCGGCGCTCAAGGCTGACTGCGATTTTCCCCCGTCGGCGGTAATTCGTTTGCCGCTGCCCGACGAACGGGCCGATTGGACATTGGTCGGTTGGGTTTGCTTCTACAAGTACCCCTTCAAAATTGGGTACACTTACCCTTTTACGCCGCTGGTGAGGGGTGTTCTGAAAACCCTAATGGTGCCGCCGGCGCAACTGATGCCGCAGGTTTGGCGGGTCATGCATCTCGTCGACCACCTGGCCGACAAACTGGGAATGGAATTTCGGGTGGATGACTTGGTATACACCTACAAAGTCCGAAACTACGGAGCCTTGTCGGTACTTGCTGCATGTGAAGGATATCAGGGAAGCTCTGCTAGGTTCGGACCAATCGAACGACAGAGGGTGGATGGGTGGTTTCTTTTTTGTGGAGTTGGCTAGTTCGGGGCCCGACTCTTACTTCTTGACTGGGGAATGGATGGATAGAGGTATATTTGTTTATTTTTGACCTTTTATCACTTTTTGTTTTTATAGGGGCATCATTCGACACAGTTGGGGTCGGCGCTGAGGCGGTCGAGAAAACTGTTGTCCAGTTGGGGATACCTCTCAAGGATAGAACCTTTTGTGGGACGAGGTTCGAGCGTGAAGAACTTTCACAAGAGGAAGAACAATCTGAGCCTGCAAACATGTTGACTTCAACAGGTAAACTGGTTAACGTTAGTTACAAGTTGGGTTCGTAGCCCGTAAAATAATTACATGTGTTGCAACGAGACTAAGTCGTCTGTATGATATTATGTTTGCAGGAACTGGTCTTTCGACACGATCTAGTAGGGCCCCGTCTGCGGAAGCTTTGCTGAAAAAGAGGATGGACGCACTGGGGAGTGTAGTCCGGCCCAAACCCATCACAGTGGTGTCACCTCGGAAGTCGCCAAAGACTTCCCATGACGCTACCGTGACCGGGGCCACGGCTCTGCAATTCAATGTGCCGCCTCCATCTCGGAAGAGGAAGCTCTCTATTGAGTTTCCTGACGACGATGGGTCGGCCGACGCTCCATTGCACCAGATGTGGACATAAGTGGACCGCCTAAGGATGACCTCCAGTCGCGAACGTCAAGAGACCCTATCGCCAGTCGTTGCAACTGTCGAGAGCGTCTAGGATGCTTGGAAGGTATTCTTATTCGTCCTTTGCTTTTTGTCTTGTTGTCTCGCCGTCTTTGGGTTGGCAAAGACCTCTGAATGGTTTTGCTTTTGTTTTTGCTTTTCCTTTTTGAGTAGGCCCTGCAATATGCTTTTGTGACTCGCCATCATGTCATAGCCTTGGAAGAAAAGTTAGTGAAAATAAAAAATGACATGAAAAGGGCAAAGCAGGAAGTTGGTCGACTGGGTGGCGTCGCTAAGGAGGCAATGGCTAGAGCTGAGATGCTGGAGGCGGAGCAAGCAAAGGGGGTTGCTGATGTTGCTGCATTGAATGTCGACAAGGAGGCGCCGTTTGCAGAGGTTGACGAGCTGAAGACGTCCCTCGCCAAGGTCAAAGCAAGGATTTTCAAGTGTGCTGGCTATTACACTTGGATGACCCGGGCTGAGATGATGGAGGACTTCATGGCGGGCAGGCATGCGGACTGGACTCCGGAGAAAGACGCTGCTCAGTTCAATGCCGCATTCCCTAAGGAGTATGTCCCCCTGGTGCCGTCAGTGATGAAGAGGACGTTGAGGAGGGTGCAACTGCAACCAGCCCCAACGCCGAGATTGTGACGACACCAGACAATAGCGAGCAAGAGAAGAATGCGAGACTAGCAGACCCCTTGGAGTAGTCCATTTTCCGCCCCCTTCAAAAATATATAATTCTTAGTAGAGAATTATTTTAAACAATGGTTTGGTTTTGATTGGCGCGAGTGTGGTAAAAAAAAATTTCGGTTGTGTTTTGCCTTGAAGGCGGCAGTCTTTTGTTGTTTTGGCTTTTTCATGGGGATAAGTCTTGTAAATATTTGTGGATTTCTGGGTTTATTTATTTTTTTGTTTAGTTTGCATGATTTGCTTTGTTTTGTGGGATTCCTTTGGTGTTTGTGTGTTTGTGTGCAGGAAGCCTGGTATACGTACCTTGCTTTGATTTGGTGACGTCTTCAACTCGCCAAAGGTGGAGCTGCAAGGTAAAAAGGTTTTACCATATAGATGTAAACTTGTATTTCTGTAAATGTATAGTGTACAATATAATTTGTAATTTGTTTGCCATGCGTTTCGTATGGCCTATCTTGTAATTTGTAAAGTGTAAGACGCATTCCGTAGTTCGTAACTTGTATATTTAAGTTGTAAAATGTAACACATGAATATTCTTCATAAAGTGGAAATTTTGTGTTCATCTCGTCAGAGTGTTTTGTTTGTGTTGCGTACATGATTTTGTGGTCCTGCTTCCTTCTTTTCGACTTCGTCATCGAGTAGGCATCATATTGTCAACATAGCAGCGCGTGAAGATAAACCAACGACCCTCCGATGCTTAAGTCAGTATAGGGCTACATGAAATAAAACGAAATTACGAAAAGAAGGAAAAAACAAAGTTTTTAGAGAGTACTGGTCGAGACTGTGTCGTCCACTTGCGTTGTTGAGTTTTATTATGTTGGGACGAATGCGTAAACGTTGGCACTATGTTGTATGCATTCCCAAAAAATGTGATCTGCAAAACGAGATGATGGAGTCAAGGTTGGTCGTTGGTGCAGCCAACGGCCCTCCGATGCCTAAGTCAGCAATGGAAATGAGGAGGAAATGTAAATACAGAAAGGAAAAAGTAAGGATAAGGAACTTAGCTTGATTTGACGTTGTCGTGATGGCTACCTTGTGTTGGTACACCTGGATTATTATGACCCGAGGTGGAGTCATGTTGTCCCCTGCCTAGGGGAGCCGTCATGATGTCGCAAGCATCTACCATTCCTGTGTGTTAATGAAAAACAGAAAAAGGCAAGAAAAGATGGATTCTATGTTTTTAGAAGTGGTACAGCTTTAAGTGTGTCGCATTCTAGCTTCTTGGTATAGGCCTTCCATCCCTGTCCATCAATTCGTACGCTCCATGACCTGTTCGTCTCACAATCTGATAGAGACCTTCCCAAGTTGGGGCTAGTTTCCCATGTCGCGAATCTTTCTTGTTTGGAAAGACCTTTCGCAAAACCCAATCTCCTTGTTGGATGATTCGAGCTCGGACGTTCTTGTTGTAACTATTTGCAAGTGCCTGTTGGTAATATGTCATTCTGACAAAAAAGCCGCTTCTCTGAGTTCATCGACCGTGTCGATGTCGTATGAAAACACCGAGTCGTTCATTCCTGGTGCCACGAAACTTCTTCTTGCTGTGGGAAGCTCGACTTCGGGAGGAATGACAAATTCACACCCGAATACTAAAGAGAAGGGAGGTTGGTTGCTGTCTTGGGTGTTGTTCTGTCGGCCCATAGAATCATGGATAGTTCGTCTGCCCATCTTCCTTTTGCATCATCGAGACGTTTCTTGAGGTTGTTGATGATGATCTTGTTGCTCGACTCAGCTTGGCCATTGGCTTGAGGGTATCTTGGAGTTGAAGTATGCAAGGTAATATTATACCTGGTACAGAATTCCTTCGTTTTATTGTTGATGAACTGCGAACCATTGTCACAGAGGATCTCAAACGGGATTCCAAAACGGATGAGAACATTTCGCTTAATGAATGATATAACTTTCGTGTCTCGTACTCGTTTGAATGCTTCTGCTTCGATCCATTTAGAGAAGTAATAAGTCATTGCCAACATGAAGACGCGTTGACCTGAGGCTTGTGGCAGAGGACTCACTATGTCCATTCCCCACTTCATGAAGGGCCAAGGGGACAAGATAGGGTGAAGCTCTTCACAAGGTTGATGGGAGATGGACGTGAAACATTGACATGAATCGCTTTTTTTGGCGAAGGTGATTGCATCTTTCTTCATAGTTGGCCAGAAATATCCCATGGTCAGAGTTTTGTGGGCTAGGCTTCGTCCTCCGGCGTGATTTCCGCATTCACCGTCGTGGATGTTTCTCAGCGTCGACTCGATCTCGTCGTGGTCCAGACATCTAAGGTACGGTCCTGCAACTGACTTTCAAAATAGGATTCCATGGATCAAGATGAATCTAGAAGCTCTTATACGGAAGGATCTTTCATGGGTGACTTTAGGATGGTGTGGTGTTTGAGCCAATGTATGTACATCTCACGCCATGATGTGGGGGCAGAAAATTGAGTTGGTGGGGTCTGCTCATTGATGGGTAAGGTTTCTTTTGTATTGGCTGGGTATATAAGGTGGACTACGGGGATTGTGGTGAGTCTGGTAGGTTTGATGTTTGAGCCCAAATTAGCTAAGGCGTCAGCTTGGGTATTTTGGTCCCTTGGTATCTGTTGCAGGGTGCATGAGTCGAATTTACCGACGAGTCTTTTGGCTACTTCAAGGTAGGCCTGCATCTTGGAATCTTTTGCTGCATAGGAACCGTTAATTTGACTGATAATTAACAATGAATCGCAACGTACCTCAAGTCGACGAATATGCATGTCGAGTGCTAATGATAACCCTAAGATCAAAGCTTCGTATTCCGCTTTGTTGTTGGTAGCTTTGAACTCGCAACAGACAGACTGTACTATGGTGTCCCCTTGTTGGGACTTTAGCACAATTCCCAATCCTGTCCCCCGTATGTTGGAGGAACCGTTGGTGTACAGAGTCCATGTTGACGAGAGCCCCATATCCGTCAGCATGTTGACTTCTTTGTCGACATCGGGTTGGATACTTGGGCTGGAGTCAGCCACAAAATCTGCCAGAGCCTGCGACTTGATGGTTGTGCGAGCTTCGTACCTGATGTCGTAACATCCTAACTGTATGGCTCATTTGGACATCTTGCCAGATAACTCGGGTTTCCTCATGATTGACTTCATGGGATTTTTAGTTCTAACAATCACAAGATGACTTTCCAAGCAGGGACGCAATTTAGTGATTGCAATAATTAATGCAAGTACGAGTTTCTCGAGATGTGAATACCTTGTTTTGGTGCTAAGTAAAGACTTACTGACGTAATAGATGGGAAGCTGCTTGCCGTCTTCTTCTAGTACAAGGACTGGGCTGACGGTAAACTCTGTGACTGCAAGATATAACTGTAATTCTTCTCTGTGTTTTGATTTTGACAGGAGTGGGGGCATTGACAGGTATTGTTTGAGTTGCTGAAGTGCGGCTTTCTGTTGATCAGTCCAGCTGAATTTCTCGTTCTTCCAGAGGATGTCATAAAATCTAGAGATGAAGCGGTTGAGAGCAGCTACTCGCCCTGCCCACTTTTGCACGTCTTTTTGGCTTCGTGGTGACTGTAAGTTGATGATTGCTCGGATTTGGTCGGGACTAGCTTCGATACCTCGCAGAGTGACCATATAACCCAGGAATTTTCCGAAAGAGACCCCGAACGAACACTTAGTAGGGTTGAGCTTCATGTTGTACTCACGTAAGACGTCGAAGGCTTGCTGTAGATGTGAAATGTGATATGAGGCCTTCTTGGATTTGACCAGCATATCGTTAATGTAAACTTCCATGGTGTCTCCTAACTGTCTCCTGAACATCTTGTTGGCGAAGCGTTGGTAGGGCGCACCGGCATTTCTTAGGCCGAAAGGCATGACTTTGTAACAGTAAGTTCCCCGTTCCGTGATGAAGGCGGTCTTTTCCTGATCGTCTGGGTGCATCAGGATCTGATTGTATCCACTAAAGGCACCCATAAAGGTGAGCATCTCATGCCCAGCAGTAGCGTCGACCATGGTTTCAATGTGAGGTAGTGGGAAGGAGTCTTTGGGGGATGCTTTATTGTTGTCGGTGAAGTCTATGCAGACGCGCCATTTTTCGTTCTTTTTCCTGACTAATACGACGTTGGCCAACCAATCTGGGTATTTGACTACTGTGATTTTCCATGTATCAAGTAACTGTTGGACCTCATCGTTTATGATTTGATTACGCTCTAGGGCGAACTTTCGTTGCTGCTGCTTGACAAGTTTATGATATGGATCGACGTTGAGGTTGTGAGTGATGACGTCTGGACTTATTCCCGGCATGTCTTCGTGGGACCATGCGAAAAAATCTACATTGGCTTTGAGGAATGTTATGAGTTCCGACCTGATGTCGCCTGGCGCATCACACCCAATGAAGACGACTTGCTCCGGTTTGACAGGATCTAAGATGACTTCGTCGTGTTGTTCAGACTTCGGTTCTTTGTAGCTTGTAGGGTTAGAGCTGGACTGTAGTTGATATAATGAGGATTTGTTGGTGGCTGAAGGCTTCAGTGCCGCTTTGTAACACTCTTTGGATTCTTATTGATCTCCTTTGATTTCCTAAACCCACCACCGAGTTGGGAACTTGATGGTTTAGTGATAGGTTCGATGGGATGGCCTTCATGTCGTGAATCCATGGCCTACCAAAGATAATGTTGTAAGATGATGGGCAATCAATAACACATAATTTTACCTTTTGGTTGACTCTCTGGGCATAGACGGGAAATGTGAGTTCTCTGAAAGTAGTTTTCGCTTCGCCACTGAATCCTATAAGAACCGTAGATTTCTTAACGACGTCGGTGTCTGGGTTCATCCCCATCTCCTTGAGGGCATCGAGCATCATAACGTTGGTGGATCTACCATTGTCGACAAGGACCCGTCTGATCATACAATTCCCAACGGGAATAGATATTACCAGACCGTCAGTATGTTTGTCAGAGATGTCACCAGCTTCAGATTCGTCAAAGGATATAGGGGTCAGGTGTTTTATAGCAACTTCCCTCGCTGGTATGTCGATCTCGTTCTCTCGAGTGTGCCTTTTTGCTGCAGAATAAGTCAAACCACAAATGTCAGAACCTCCAGCAATGAAATTTACAGTTTTTAGTATGAGGGGGAGGTGAAGGAGGTCGAGAAGGAGAATTAGAGTTGTCTTTGTTGACGACACCTCGAGCTTTGTCGGACATGACGTCTTTGAGGTATCCGTTCTTTAATAGGTATGCGACTTCTCTTCTTAGCGCCACGCATTCATTGGTGGTATGACCAATGTCGGCATGAAAATCACACCACTTCGAGGGGTCTTTCTTTGAGTCTGGCTTGCTGGACTTTGGCGGCCATTGCACTGCTTTCCCCATCTTCGACAGGTGGTTTATCAGACCTACAGTGTCAACAGAAAAAGAATATTCGTTAATTCTGGGAGGTAGGTCGGGACTGTTCTTCCAATCGGTGTCGTCGTCTTCTTCCACCACTGCTACTTGTTCAGGTCGGGAGTAAGGGGCAGGACAATAATCTCTCCTCTTAGGGTAGGGTAGCCGCATGTCTGTCTTTGTATACACTAGAGGAAAAAACCTTATAAGTTGCTCATCAAAAGTTGCCCTTATACAACAAGAGCAACTTATAATAATTATAAAAAAAAAAAAATTAAAATGTATAGTAACTTTCCCTCCAATTTGAAACAAGGGCAACTTGAGACCTAAGCAGTTCACGCAATTCACATATTTCCCTTCATTTGCAGCAGTCACGTTCGTACCTCTCCATACTCACGTCTCCTTCTTCTCTCGTCCACACTCAACCCTCCGGCCACCATCACCGCGCACCATCACCATCACCACCGCCTCCAACGTTCGACTGTTCTTCTTTACCGGCCTCCAACCACCGGCGCGGCGCAGTGCTTCTTCACCATTCTTCTTCGTTGACCTCCAACTAGGGTTGTTCTTCTTCACCGGCCTAGCTGCGTCACTTCACCGGCGACCGATTCCCAAAAATCTCACCACAAGCACAACTTCTCTCTCACCAATGATGATTCACCGGAAATATCCAAGCGCCACCAGCACCGCCACTATCGCCGCCATCGTCATCACCACCGCCGTAGCAACTCCAAGCACAAAAAAGATGAAATCAAGGAAACGTCGAGGAAGTAGCGGAGGAGGTGACCAAGCCGCCTCATCTTGTCGATTATGATATGGAGGAAGGTGAGATAGTTGACGATGAAGGTGGTGTTGTTGCCGAAGCTGAAAAGAAGGTTGGTTCGGATGTCGAATCAGGTGAATTTAAGGCCGGAGATGATTCTTTCATGGTGTGTTCTCATTTTCCCTCTTTTAATTTTTCTTGCTTAATAAATTGAATTTACTCCTTGATTATGCTAATAATTAGAGTTTAATTTGAAAAACAAATTGAATTCGGGACTATTTTTTTAAAACATTTCTTGGATTGCTTTTATGTGCTAAGCCATACGAAGTACTAGAGTTGCTATTTCTTGGAAACATGACTCTTCTCTGTCTTAGAGGAAAAGAGTCTTACAGGTAAAGCGAATTGTAGCCAAGTCGTGAGATGTTTATTGAGAATGGTGTCAGACAGTTGCTTACCAGGAAATCAAATATAATTAGAAGTGGGAAATCTGTGAGATGTTTTATGAAGATAATGTGGGAATGCTCATGATTATGGCTCGGAATTTATGGATGTTTGAGCATGGTAAGCTTTTTTAAATGGGAAACTAGGCACTTCAGTCAGAACCTCCACTTGTACGAAAATTAGAACCTCAACATGTACGAAAATTGTTAAAGCAGGCTTGGTTTTTTTGCTAATTGATTATGAATAGGTAGCTTGGTGGTCTGAACGTAAGTTTTGCATAGTGTTATTAGCAATTCGCAGATAGACAGTACCATCAGTTTTCTTTTAAGAAAAAGTTTGTGTAGGTTATTTAGTTGTTGAGAAGAGGTCTTTACTGTTTAGGAAGTGTTTATTCCTTTTTGTTGGGGCTCAATGAACCTTTTTAATCGACTTTCTGTAGTTTCCTTCTTTAAATATAATTTGTGGGGGGTGGGACTTGGGGGTGTTTATAATAGTTAAGAGAGCTTATTATTACCATTTATAATTGGAAATTTTTTAGAATTTGCGATATATATTTCATTTAGTTTATACATTGGATTTGATTAATGGGGCATCCTAGACTCTAGAGGCGACTACGTAAAAAGACCGCCTGCCTTCTAATAGGGTGAATCACGAATCCAGAAGCCAATGGTTGTCACTTGTCAGTTTGAAGAAATGCACAGCATGAAATCTTAATAAGTTTGTAGAAATACACATCATGAAATGCTTACTTTCAGTTCAACCATTTGATATAGCATCTACACATGCGCCCATTGTGGGATCCATATTTTTAGTGGTGATAGTTATGAAATAAAATTGAATATTCTCTTTAGCTTATATGTTTGTATTTTTTTTCTTCTATAAATCTTGTTAATCGCCTGTATCCTGGTAATGAATTCACTTTTTCTCGAATTCCTACATCTTTTCTCAACAATCCCTGTGTATTTTATTCTAAATTGTCAACTATAAATGAAGCCTATGCTGCATACAACAACTTTTAATGGTCAACATCGTGCTAAGCTGGTTATATTCTTTTGATGTGGACTTGTTATACTTTCCATCTTCTCCCATTTATAATTGAAGGAGCTTATGAATCTTGTAGATTGGTTGGTAATCGCATTTGCTGGCATTGGTACAATAGGTAATGTAAGTCTGTAGAAGCTATCTTTTTTTAACTTTATTATTTCCTAATTTACTTAAAAGTTGACATCCCTATATAAATCATATTGATTTGAAAAATGACAACAAGAAAATCGAAACTACTTTTTGTGGTTTCCATATTTTTGTTCTTAGTTTTCTAAAAAAAAGAAAACTGATGCAAAAAACAATAACGAATGGGGCCTAATTAATTAGATTTCGTAGGAGAATGGTGATACCTTTGAATTTTACAACCAAAGTATTTTGTGTTAAGAAAGAGATTCACATAAATTCTCCATCACGTTACACTGGGATAATTTTGTATATTCTCCCGTTCAGATTGAGTGAAGATGGCTGCTAATTTGGCAACTAACTGCTGGCTAATTGTTCTGGCTATTAGATTTAGTGATAGTTGTTTAAATTTTCTGTTTTTTGTGTTACGTAAAATTTGTAATTTACTAGATGTTAGTTTTACAAACATGTAAATGATATATAAGGACACGACTAGGCTCTAATTAATTGGTAGTTGTTTGATAGGTTTCTAAAATCTTAGAGACAAATGAATCTAAAAACTTTGGCACCAGTATTGTGTCTTGCTGGTTTAGTATGACGTGCAGCCTGGGAACCATCTTCACTTTAATTTATTGTCGAGGGACTTATGGCAGCCTGACAGCAGATCAGCTGCTGAACAGATCAGTTTCTGATCTGCTCTGCTGCAGATCTGCAGCAGCAGATCAGTAGTTGAACATATCAGAAACTGATGTGTTCAGCAGCTGATCTGCTGCTGCTGATCTGCTGTTGCACAGATCAGAAACTGATCTGTTCAGCTGCAGATCACCAGCAGCAGATCAGCTGCTGAACACAACAGAGTTTCTGATCTGTGCAACAGCAGATCAGCATCAGCAGATCAGCTGCTGAACACATCAAAAACTGATATGTTCAGCTGCTGATCGTTACAGTCATTACACTTCAGCGGTTCATCATTTAGGACTATTTCTATGCTTGTGTAGTTTTGAACCAGCCATGTTACTACTAGATGCAGACAAAGGGAACACATTTTTTTTACTGGCTCTCATTTGAATCTGAACTAGAGCTCAACTTAGCCCATCTTGATCACTAGTTGAGTTGAGCATATTACATTTAAGCTCATATTGTATTTACCTGCGTGATTGAATCCTGGTGCAAGGTATCCTTCAATCAGCTTCCGATAAATGCTGGTTTAAGTCTAGTTTCTTGTTATTGGCAGGTCTTAGTTAGCTCTCTGGAGCAGAAAATTGATGAAACAGAGAAGAAATTTTAAGAAACTAGTAAAATCAGCGAAGAACGGTTGAAACAGGCACTTGATGCAGAATCAAGAATGATAAAGCTGAAAACAAATATGCAAAGGTTTATTGAGTGCTACATTCTTATGTTTCATTTCAACTATAGATTTGTTAATTTATTTTGGATATACATACTATTACTTGGTTTGAAGCTGCTTATGAAGTGGTGGTCCATTCCTACAGGCTGGAAGAGAAAATGTTTGACATGGAATCAGAAAATAAGATCCTTTGACAACAATCATTGTTAGAGCACCTATAAACTCAAGTTCAGAATTTAGTCCAATATGTGTTAGGAGCACCTTGGAAAAGTAGTAGTAATTCATGTTGTCATTCTAATCAGAGATTGTATATTTGTTTCAGTAGAATGTTGATGCTCTCATTCATTGTGTGGCAAAAAATATTGGCTTCAATCAGGGAAAGCCTGTGGCTGCATTCCCAATTTACAAGTGTCTCCTCCATTGGAAATCATTTGAAGCGGAGAGGACTAGTGTGTTTGACCGCCTTATCCAGATGATTGGTTCTGCCATTGAGGTAAAAATGTTCTGTTGTACTTGATGTGTTCTTAAACTTAACACCTTAATAATTCCATTATGAAATTTGAGGATTATTAAGGCTGTGAGATTGTCATGCCGCATTTCTTTTAGTTGCAATTGTGGTGTCAATTGTTTTGCTATAAGTAAAATTCATCTGCAATGGTGGGAACCAAAATTCTCCACCCAATAATGAAACAACCTGAAACCTTTTTCCCAAAGCGACCTAAAATTAAATCCGAACTTACTGACTAATAGATACTTGTAACGATTCCCTACATTGGGCCAAATGAGCCTTAGATGTGCATAAAGAACTTGAAATGAATATTAGTAACCTCTAACTAATCATATCAAACATAAAAAAGATTTAGAAAGTGTCCTTAGGTTCATTTGTTGATATTTGGAATTGAAAATGCCATTTTTGGCCAAATATAACCTATATCGAGCCAAATGAGCCTTAGATTTGCATAAAGAACTTGAAATGAGTTTAATAAATATATCACTAATCATATAAATCATGAAAAACGTTTAGAATATGGACATAGGTTCGTTTGTTGGTAGTTGGGATCGAGAATGCAATTTTTGTCCATAAATGACCTATATCGACCCAACTGACCCATAGACGTGCATAACGAACTTGAAATGAGTCTTATAATCATATAACTAATCATATGAATCATGAAAAATGTTTAGAATATGGAAATAGGTTCGTTTGTTGGTAGTTGGTATAGAAAATGCCATTTTTGGCCATAAATGACCTATATCGACCCAAATGACCCATAGGCATGCATAACGAACTTGAAATGAGTATCATAAACATATAACTAATCATATGAATCATTAAAAAGGTTTGGAATTTGAATATAAGTTCGTTTGTTGGTAGTTGGGATCGAAATTGCCATTTTTTACCATAAATGACCTATATCGACCCAAATAAAACAATAGGCGTGCATAACGAACTTGAAATGAGTCTTATAATCATATAACTAATCATCTAGATCCTGAAAAAGGTTTAGAATGTGGATATAAGTTCGTTGGTTGGTAGTTGGGATCGAAAATGCCATTTTTGGCCATAAATGACCTATATCAACCCAAATGACCCTTAGGCGTGCATAACGAAGTTGAAATAAGTCTTATAATAATATAATTAATCATAAGAATCATGAAAAACATTTAGAATATGGATATAGGTTTGTTTGTTGGTAATTGGGATCGAAAATGCCATTTTTGACCATAAATGACCTATATCGACACAAATGAACCATAGACGTGCATAACGAACTTGAAATGAGTCTTATAATAATATAATTAGTCATATAAATCATGAAAGAGGTTTAGAATCTGGATATAAGTTCGTTTGTTGGTAGTTGGGATCGAAAATGCCATTTTTGGCCATAAATGACCTATAACGACCCAAATGACCCTTAGGCGTGCATAACGAACTTGAAATGAGTCTTATAGTAATATAATTAGTCATATAAATCATGAAAGAGGTTTAGAATCTGGATATAAGTTCGTTTGTTGGTAGTTGGGATCGAAAATGCCATTTTTGGCCATAAATGACCTATATCGACCAAAATGGCCCTTAGGCGTGCATAACGAACTTGAAATGTGTTTCATAAACATATAACTAATCATATGAATCATTAAAAAGGTTTATAATTTGAATACAAGTTCGTTTGTTGGTAGTTGGGATCGAAAATGCCATTTTTGACCATAAATAACCTATATCGACCCAAATGAACCATAGGTGTGCATAACGAACTTGAAATGAGTCTTATAATCATATAACTAATCATCTAAATCATGAAAAAGGTTTAGAATGTGGATATAAGTTCGTTTGTTCGTAGTTGGGATCGAAAATGCCATTTTTGGCCATAAATGACCTATATCGACCCAAATGACCAATAGGCGTGCATAACGAACTTGAAATGAGTCTTATAATCATCTGACTAATCATATAAATCATGAAAAAGGGTTAGAATGTGGAAAGAGGTTCGTTTGTTGGTAGTGGGTCCAAAAATGTCAGTTTTGGCCAATATAATTGTTTTCGCGACCAATATAATTTTTGTTTTCGCATATGAAACTTGATTTAATTTATTGGTTTGCATGTACGGTGTTCTTTTAAAGGTTTTCAAAACTTCAAGGGAGGGGCCCTTTACCAAAAAGGAGTTGGATGAAGTTCGAGACAAGTGGGCTATTTACTTCAACGATTGTGAACCACCCTCAGTGTAATAAATAGAGCAGGCTTGTAGTTATTCGTGACTCTTACATTATTTTGTTATTTAACGATTTAATTAATTACATTTGAATTAATTCGGTAATATTAATAGAAATTTGAAATTTATATCATTTTTGAGAATGTCAAGCTGATGTTTGATGAAACAGAAATTATATTGCAAAATCAGAAATTATATTGCAGAATATTAGGAATTATATTGCAGAATTATTATTTTTTTTTTTTTTTAAAAAAACTCAAAAGTTGCCCTTGTTTGCAACAAGAGCAACTTATGTGCAGCTTATAAGGTGCCCTTGTTTGCAACAAGGGCAACTTATGTGAAACTTATAAGGTGCCCTTGTTTGTAACAAGGGTAACTTATAAGCTTCACATAAGTTGCCCTTGTTGCAAACAAGGGCACCTTAAAAGATTATAAGTTGCCCTTGTTAAGGGCAACTTTTGATAATTTTACAAAAGTGACCCCCCCATTGGTGGCACTTATGAAGGGCAACTTATAAGCCACTTTTAAGGGCAACTTATCAAGTTTTTTCCTCTAGTGATAGTCGTTCGTTACCTTCCTGGAATAGAGAGTTTCTTCGAGCCTAACTTAGGCCATTGCTTTGTCTTGGGCATCTTCAAACGTCTTGCAAGGATATTTGATGAGGTCTCTCCACAGATCGGTCTCCCCATACAACCCATGCCTGAACGCCTCGATCTGGAACTGTCACCTTCTCCCTAATGAATCGATCTATGTAATCCTTCAAAGATTCGTCCGGCCGCTAGACCACACGGTATAGATCACTTGTCTGCTTTTCTAACCCTCTGCTGCTGGCAAACTGCTGGTTTAACATATTGTCGAGATGCACAAAGGAAGTGATGCACCCATTTGGCAAACTGGTTAACCACTTCAGAGCGGGTCCGATTAACGTCGAATTGAAGCCTTTGCACAAGCTGGCTTCCCTCATGTGCTTGGGGACTGGGATCGTCATCATGAGCTGTTTGTAGGTTAATATATGTTTTCTGGGGTCGGTGGTTCCATTATACATGGGCATATTGGGTGGACTGAATCGCTTGGGGATGTCGATGGCATCGATGGGGTCAACATATGGCGAGTCAGCATAACTGTCCAGGCTGGCTTCTTTGATTGGTGTGGGTACTCCGGGGACTTTATTTATCATGGTCATGATTTGTTGGAGCTGGTGGTTGGTGTTTCGAAGATGCTATTGAGCACCAGGACGAGGGGGCTGAATGTTTCGGTGAGGCTAGCTTGAATATGTTGGTAGTAGGTGTTTTGTGGGTATAGCTTGATGGGGGGTGAACTGCGGCACGACTTGTTGCATGATGGGAGATTTCCCAGGGTAACGTTGGTACCTGCCACATAAGGAAAAGGAGTTACATAACCGTGACTAACCGGAATAACTGACCTGATAGGGGTATTGTAAAATGGAATAATTTCTAGAGGAATCTGGGCAGAGTGGCGCATGCGGGAAAGCTGCTTGTGGTGCTTGGCTGGTTAAGGGGACCGCCATTATCTGAGGAGGTGCTCCCGGTGCCGAAGTGACTAGATTGACGAAGGGTTGAACGACTTGCTGGGAGAAGAGTTGATCCCACGGCGCTTGGGTCGTTGGTGCTGGAGTCGGCCTCTGTGATGGCGCAAAGACAGGGACTGGCATCGACACATTTACCGTTGGAGGAGGTAACGGACGGGATACCGGGTTGGAGACGGGTGCCGACATAGGGGCGAATACCGCCACTTGGGATGTGCCTATCTGAGGTAAGATGGCTTGGGCGGTTGTCGAGGTTGCGATGGTTGCCGATGCGCCCATGGAAAGCGATTGGCTTGGAGGAGGGGGTAGCCAACCCGGATTTTGTCGGGGTTGACTTGGCAGGGGCTCGAATTCGCGGATCTGTTCCAGGACTGGACCTCCGGGCTCGCCAAACGGTACATGTAGGGGATGGTCAGGAGCAACGTCGAGGTCGAAGCGGCAGCTAAGACCAGAGGTATCTCGATGGTACTGGAACCTTGACCCGGTGGCGATGGAGGTAGCGGATCTGACCTGCGACTGCAAAGTTTCGTTCTCCCTTTAAAGAAGGCTGATGCGCTGCTCCATAGCTTCAACGCGACGTTTGTAAAGCTCGTTTTTCGACATTCGTTCACGAGGTTTGGGAGCGTCCTTCCAGATTAAAAAATAGACTAATTCCCAACACGAAAAGTTGAGCAAAAGTGGGCAACAAGCCACTATGAGTGTAACGCCCCGACCTCTAATTCAATAATTAAAGCATAATTAGCAGCGGAATTACCCTAATTTGGTCGGGACATTACCTGCCGTAACTCCCTCTTGGGAATTACAAGGCAACCATCAATCATAAGCTATTAAACTCCAAACTTAACATAATAATCCTTTTTAATTCCTTAATCAAAGTACGTAACTTAATCTCGAATCTTTACTGAAACTTGTTACAACTTAACAATAACTTAGGTGAACTTAGCAATAGTGAAAATCCTCGCCACTACTCGTTTCCGTGGTCCCCAGCAGTACCTAAAACAGAAAACAAAACGGTGAGCCGAAGACTCAGTAACGAGTTACCCTAGCATCGTAACATCATTTCAATTCATTTTATTTAATAACACAGGGAGAATAGAATATAGTAAAACATTTAATAAATCATCATTTCAAAAGCATCATTATTTCAGAAACATAATTTTAGAAACGTTATTTCAGAAACATCATTTCAGGAATATCATTTCAGGAACATTATTTCAGGAACATCATTTCATTAATCTTTTTCCTTTTAACAGTATTATTCTGGTCGTCAGGATTTTACAGTAAAACATGGTAGGTCGTCTCCTACGAACAGGGGAAGCCAGTGCTTCATAACAGGGGGAGCCATTGCTCCATAACAGGGGAAGCCAGTGCTTCTTACCAGGGGGAACCTTGGTTCCATATCAGGGGAAGCCAGTGCTTCTTATCAGGGGGAACCTTGGTTCCATTTCAGGGGAAGCCAGTGCTTCTTATCAGGGGGAACCTTGGTTCCATTTCAGGGGAAGCCAGTGCTTCTTATCAGGGGGAACTTGACCAGTTCTTACACTTTCCTTTATCATGTTTACATTTCTTTAAATAGGACATTAATCAGGAAAATCTCACTTATTCAGGATAGTTCAATAAAATCATTAAATCTCGTTATTTCATAAAATCATTTCTTTCAGGAATAATAATTCATTAAATCAGTACTTTGCATAAAGCTGCATTATCGTAAAACAATTCAATCAAATCATACTTGTAATCCCGCAAATCATAAAACATCATTATAAAACATCAATCATTCATAACATCATTCATAAATACATTTCGAAGGGATTGCGGGTACTAGCAATAACCGTTACCTCAATTCCACGATTTGACAGGCCTTTTTCCTTGGTTCGTTCGTCCTGAGCTCCGAGTCCGATTTCTTTCAAAGTATCAAATTACTGAATTAATTACTAAAACGATAAATTTCTTTAAAACTAATATGATTTTAAAATAATGAATATGTATTTTATAATTTCGGAATTAATGAAATATTATTTATTCCCAAAAATCTGTCAAATTATATTTTAAATCATTATTAATAATTTATTTTATTGAAATGTTTAAGTAACTATTTATTTTCATAAAACATTTAGATTGCCAAATTTATAAATAATAATTTTATAAATAGTGAATATTGAAATGATGAATTTAATAAAAATATGAATGTTTATAATTTCTTGAAAATATTATTAAACGAAATTTCAATCAAAGTTTCATAAATCGATTTACATGAATATTATTTAATTTCATTAATTAACGAAAATATTATTTAAATCCAAATTTTCAGTCAAAACATGAATCTGAAATTATCATGAAATTTATATGATAACAATTGATTAATATGAGTGTTTAAATAAATAAATAAATAAATAAATAAAAAGGGCTTACTTTGGGATATTGGGCCAGAACAAAGGGGTTGGGCTTAATTTCAGAAATAAAAACAAAGTTCCAAATTACTGGAACTCGTCCTTTTTTTTTTGAAGTTGGGTACGAAGAACAGGGGAAGCAGGGGGGAGATGGGTTCCCGAAACAGAGAAGCACGAAGGGAGGGAAGAGAGAAGGGAGCAGGGAGGCTAGGGGCTCGGTGCCGCCGGATTGCGCCGTTTAAGGCGACGGTGGCGGTGGGTTGTTCGCGGCGGCGGAGCAGCGAAAGAGAGAAGCAGGGGCGCGGTTTTGGGTGAGAAGCAGGGGAGTTGTGCGGTGTTGGGGCGGTGGAAGTGGTGGTTCGACGGTGATGGTGGAGGCGGAAACCAACTCAACCGGCGAGGGAGATGGATGTGGGTGGTGGTCGCACCACTGGTGGTGCGCCGGAGGAGAGAAAAGGGAAGCCAGGGAGTGCGAAGAGGGAAGAGAGGGAGCAGGGGAAACGGTGGTGCGGTGGCGGTTCTAGGTGGCTCGATGGTGAGGGTGGAGGCGGGAGTTTTTCAGGGGGTGGTGATGTGGTCGGAAGTGATGGTGGTTGCGGTATGGTGGTGCAGCGAAGGGAAGAAGGAGGGCAGCTACGGTGGTGGTTGTGGGTGTTGATTTTCAATTTTGTTTACTGATTGTTGGGTTGAAGAAAATGGGACAAATTATGGATTGTTTATACTGTAAAGTAGAGTGAAGAGGAAGCATTCACTCCTTGATGACCAAGGCATGAATGTGGACTGAAATAGGTGGAATGGGGAGTTGAAGACATACGTGGAGAGGAGGAAGAGAAGGGAAATGGAATTTTGCTCTTCAAGGGCATTTTTGTAATTTCACTAAGTTAGGCATAATTTCTGAAAATTGGTTTCTAATTTAGGAATTGATAAAAATAAAAGTGTTTATTTAGAACTAAGTTTTTGAATAATTTTTTTATAAAAATATCGTTAACGAAAAATAAATTTAGTTTCCTAATAAAATAAGAACGTTTCGAAATTATCAAAAATCCGAAAATAATTAAAATTTAAAAAGGTCGTTAAGCTCGTAAATATAAAAAATTAAATTATAAAATCCGAAAAGTAAATCGTGTAACAAATCTTAGAATTTCAAGAGAAATAAAACTTCGTAATTAAAAATAAAGTTCGAAATTAGGATTTAAAACGATTTTAGGCTAAATAAATAATTAAGCCTAATTAACCGAGTTTTAAAAATTCGGGGTATTACAATGAGCCACTGTCCTGGATGCAGGCAGTGGCATTGGGCGCAGGTGGCTGCGCCTGGCGCCAGTGCTGGCATCCAGTACTTAAGCAGATCAGTGGCTTGCTACTCGAAATTTGCTCGCATTTTCGAAATTGAAATTAGAAAAGTCCCTAGTGGAGTCGCCAGAATTGTAGGGGGTGTTTTTTTGCGTATGTATTGCAATTCCCTACAAGGGAGGCGGTTTTTAGAAACCATTGTATTTTTGTACCTCGAAGGAGTCGCCACCAAACATTGTTTAGGGTCTTGTTTGGAAAGACCGTAAATGACTCTATTAGGATAAGACTTGAATCTTCGAAACGGATGGGTGAGATCCGGGCACGAGAACGAGATGCTTATTCCGCGAGCTTTAGAAATTATTCGAGTACGTGACATAGCATTTTCGAAAATACCCTAGTTTAGACTATGTGGGTTTGAATTTAGAGCAAATAGAATCTCTACTTGTATGGTGGTCGTGAAGGAAATAATGCCCTTGGTCCAAGTATGCATTCAATGTTAAGTCTAATAAATGCGGTTCAGTATTAATTAACAAGTTAATAATTCAGTGAGATCAAGTGAGCTGAATGCCTAGCTAGAGGCCGCTTCAGTTCAAGTGGAATTAATGATATTAATCCACAGCTTACTCTTGACTGAACCCGTAGGGTCACACAAATAGTACGTAAACGGATCAAGTATTTAATGGCATTAAATACTCCATCTATGGATATTCGGAATCGACGGATCTTGGTTTCAGTGGGAGCTGAGATCGTCACAGGCAAGAAATGAATACTCCGGAAACGATGATATTGCCGGAAACGGAAATATGGATCGTATCGGAAATATAAATATTATCCAAGTCGTAGATGTTGCCGGAAACGGAAACATGGTACGTATCGGAAAATATTATCGGAAATGGAAATATTGCCGGAATCGGAAATATTGCCGGAAACGGAAATATTGTCAGAAACGGAAATATTATCGGAATCGGAAAATTAATTCCGGAATCGGAAATATTAAATATTGTTCGTATCGGAAATGAATTCCGAAACCGGGAATTTAATCGGAAGCGTATCGTACGAATAAGCATCGGACGACGCCTGCCGGACGAGGGCCCAGCACGAAGCCAGGCCATCGCCCAGCAAGCCACACGCATCCAACAACACGCCAATGCCTCGACCAGGCCCAGCGCAAGGCCAGTCCCAGCCAAGGCTGGCGCGCGCGCACAAATGGGCTGCGGGCAGTGGGCCTGTGCGCCGTGCGCACAGCGTGGGCCGCAAGGCTTGCGCATGGGCGTGCGATGCTCGTGCGGTGCGCGTGTACGTGCTATACGAATCCTAAAGCTATCGGGATTCGTGCATAGATTAAATCCTAATCCTAAAAGATTAAATTAATTATTTAGAGTTCTAATAGGATTCTAATTAATTAATTAGTATTCTAACAGGATTCGAAATCCTTTCCAAGGTTCTATAAATATATGCCTAGGGTCATAAATTTATACACAAGTTTTCAAGTATTCAAAGCTAGGATTTTTAAGCAGAAAAATCAGCCATAACTCTTGCCCATTTAGCCGAAAATAAGTAGCACCTTAAGGGCGATTCTAGTTGGTCAATCTTAAGGCGGATCCGGACGTGCTGTGGACTATCTACGGAGGGACGACACTTGGAGTCCTAAAGACTTGTTCTTGTTCGGTTCGGGCGCATCTAGGTAGGGCACGCAACAAAGAGTATGCATCTAAACTATGCTAAATGATTATGTGTAAATAATATGTTTTCCTGGCTTTATGGTTTTTCCGCATGATTTATGAATTGTCATATGTATCATAACCTAACAGTGGTATCACGAGCCTCTTATTATTTTCATAATCTAAAATTGCATGAACATGGTTAAATATTACAAATTTGCAAGAATTAAAAGGGGTGATTAATTTTCGTAATTGTTAATTAATTGCAAATTGCGTTTATTTAATTATACGTACGCAGTTTTTCGGCAGTTTCTTCGTTACTCATCCAAATCGAGTGATTTTTGTGTCAATTCCGTATGTAAAAGGCATTCTAAAATTTTGACAAAATAATATTTTTCTGCCGAACCCAGAATTCTCAAATTCGAAGCCTAACTATGACTTTTCGGAGGTTTTAGTTTTTCGAATGCAAAATTTCGTAAATTTAAGATGTTAAATTAAATATTTGCGATTCTTGTTGATAAATCTTGAATTTTTGATTGACCTACTGTATATGTTTAACAAGTTTGAATGCCTAGCCTTGTTAATTATGCAATCTAATTTGTAATTATGATTAATTTGTTGAAAATTAGAATAATTTAGAATTAATATGATTTTCATAATTAATTATAATTTAATTAGATACCTATGATTAAAAACCACCATAAAAATTGTAAATTTATGTTAAATTTTAAATTTTTATGACCTAGACTTGAATCCATGTTAATCGGAAATCAATTGAATAATAAATTTATGATTTTTCGCCCTGAAATTATGAAATTAATATTATTTATTAATTTGTCATTAATTTTGAATATAAATTTTAAATTTTTATGCGATTCGCTCATATAACTTGCACGCACAAAGCAATGGACGCTACGTGTTACCCTTAAGGGGTGTTGTATAGTGCGGGCATGTGACGACGAGCAAGGGAGCTCGTCGCCCATGCGGTACGAATGCAATGAGCAAGGCCATGGTGCACGAGCACAAGGCAGCAGCCCTGCCTTGTGTCGTGGGCTGTGTGCAATGGGCGAATGGGCGAGGGCGGGAACAAGGCCGAGCAGTCGCGTGTGGGCAGCAAGCGAGCTGCGCCACAGCGCGCACTGCCTCGCGCAAGCGTGCGGAGCCTCGCGCGCAGCGAGCGCAAGCTCGCGTGCCACGAGTGCTACGCCCAGCGTCGATGCCTCGCGCGCAGCGAGCGCCAGCTCGCATACTGCTGCCTCGTGCGATGAGCGCAAGCTCGCGTGCGGGAAAGGCAGGCGCGCAGCGAGCGATGGCTCGCATGGGTCGAGCGATGGCGAGCGCGCACAGCGAGCGATGGCTTGCATGGATCGAGCGCTGGCGAGCGAGCGCAGCGAGCGATGGCTCGCGTGCATCGAGCGGTAGCGCGCACAGCGAGCACCAGCTCGAGGGAAGCCTTGCGAAGGTGAGCAGCAGCGATGCGAAGCAGCGCATGGGCTGCGCGCACATGGCCAGCGATGGCTGTGTGCGTATGGCCCATGGGCGTGCGTTGCGTAGGATTGTTGCGATGCGATTAGATCGTTTTGAAATTTTCAGTTTACGTAATTTTAATTAATTTTAAAATTAATAATTTAAATTATTTTCTTGGATTTTAATTTTGAATATTGTAATTATAATAAATTTTATTTATTCTAATTATTTTACTAAAATTAAAATCATGAATTAATTTAAATGCGACTGAAATTAAATTAAACTTTTGGATTCAATTATAAATTTATATGAGCTTTAAATTTTAATTAAATTTGTATGTTTCCGGTTAGACTAGAAATACATTTTTATGTTTAAAATTAGTAAAGCATATGAATTTATTGGTTTAAGTGGGAGCCCTTTTTAGTCATAAACTCTTGATTAGGTCTACAAATCCTTAAGGTTAAAACAACTTGATTAGAATTAATAAGGACTGAATAATTGGTACATTATTGGTGCCCTTGATTAATTGCTGCAAATGTTTACGTGATGCATAATGTGTTTTACTAACCAGCTATGTGGGCCATTCATGATAATGAATGGGTGAGTGGTATATATTGTATATGTACTGTTTTGCAGGTTATGAAGTGACTAGTATGGCCCAAATAGGATAGAAAATATGGTCTGCGTATCATTAATTTGAATGTAATTGGTCTAAAGTACCAAAGTTGTTTTTCAATTCAAATATGGTCTGCGTACCATCAAATAGTTGTAATTAGTTATAGCTTATCCTATTTGAAGAAAATGGTGCCTCCCACGGAGATTTTCAAGACGGACTTTGAAGTTAAAGCTTCAAGATGAAGTCGGGCCATACTAGATCACATTTATCTTATGCATGTTTTAAGTTATTTATTGCTTTTAAATATGTCTTAAAATGCATGAGATCAAAAGCTTGATTATGTTGCATGATTAAGGATTTTAGTTCACTTAAAATCTAACCAACATAGTAAGAGCCTTAAGTTCCAAACTTAAAAATTGAGTTAAAAGGTGCCATGCCAAAATATACACTTGCTTGGATATCCTTTACATCAATCTAGTAATAGTTTTCGCTCAGCGAGGTGTTACTTATTGGTCCTAAAGGGGCAAGGTACACAAATAATTGTGAGTACATGTTACTTTTGGTGAAACTCAACGATATAAGTAAGGAGTCCTTTTATGTCGTGGCAAAATCAATAGGTTTACCTAATAAGTTCTTAGACGTACCTATCAACCAAGAGTAGTTTCTAGACTATTAGCAAAAGGCTTTTGCTTACCTAAAATGTTTTAGAATTGAGTCGACAAACTGTGCTTAATTCTTCAATGGTTTTAGGGTCTTGGAATCATTTTATTCACACCTGCCGGAACACATAACTCGAATAAAATGCTAATGACTTGTTGCATGATTGCTTTAATTTTCAAGTTATTATTCATGATAAATGTTTAGACTTTGCATGCTTCAATGTATGTTTTACTTATTGTTTATAATTAAATATCTTGCACTGCAATAAATCCTTTTAGAAAGGTAACAGTAAATTTCCTCGATTGTTAATGAATCCAAGAACGATTCACGGAAATGAGAGAAAGTGAGCAATTTAAAATGTACGTTTCTTATATCGACTTTTATGGTTGTTTTCGAGTATCAAAGTCGAATGGCAAACCGATTGGTGCTTGTGAATTCAAAATACAATGTAGTTTTGAGATCATAAAGCATTGAGTTTAAACGCTCAGCTTTAGCAATGGTTAACAACCTAAAATCCTTTTTCCATTTAATTCTCGAATGAGTCTAGTCCCTAGACATTCGAATAGATCGATGCTTAGAGAACTTTAGAAGCTTCTGGTAAAATCATCTAGTTGAAACAGAATATTCAACATAAATGGTAAGAACTTTGATAAAATGACATTGGACATGTCTAACAAAGTATAAAAGTCAACACTAGAGAATTCAATTCTTAAGACTATAAGAAAGGGTACAAGAAATAGGAAAACAAAGGAACAAATGAAAGGAATTTACGATTCCGGTTCTACCTATAAGTTTATGTTTAAAGAGAAGTGACCTAGCAATCAAACTTCCTTGGTATCATATACCGCTTGAGGTTCTTACTTCGGTAATAACTCAAACAATGGAAGCTAGGATACACTAATGGCCTACAAGTGGGAAATGAAGCATGGCAATGCTACATTAGTTGTAGGGTCATCTAGTTTGTTTTAAGTCCTTTCAAGGCTGGAACTTAATGGCTATTTTGTTCCATAATCAGCATACCTAAATTTCTGCTTCAAACACAGAAAGACTCACATTCAGAAGAACAAAAACAATTCTTGTTTGTTTGTTTGTTTGTTTATTTGAATGAAATGGTCAATTACAGGTTGAGTCAATATGCTTGATTAAAACAAACAACTCTTTAAAGAACTTTACTAGGTTCAAATCAAACCCTTGATTTGAGTTCCACTAATCTTTGGCATTGTTGCTTAGACCATATCAACAAGTTAACATTTAAAAGCTCTATTTTAATGGACTTTTGAAAGTTCATTGATTTTAGATCAATTTAAGACGACTAGTCTTACTTGTTGAAAGTAACAAAAGATATGAACTATTGTTAGAACGCCTAGACAATAGAGTTCAAAGCTAAAGAAAGATTTTATGACTTTATTATTTCACATGGATTTGAGTGAATATAGGTTTATTTACTCAAAAGTGATATAAGTTGAATCTGTTTGGCTAGTTCAAAGATTCAGAAGTATAAAATCCACTTGGCAAGAAATCATAAAGATCTAGGTTAGATCATGTTGATGATTACTTGAGACCAAATATGATCATCAATGATTGTGTGTTGTAATTTCACAATCTAGCTCCATAAGATATGGCATATCTGTTGGAATAATCGAAGTCAATTAGTACTTGATTCGATCAATGATGGATCATAAAGACTTTTCCTATAATTTCTAAAACAAAATGCTCAACTACCACCAAACTAAACCAAATTCGTCAAAGCTATTGAAAAGTAATTTCAGAATAACTTTTCATAAAATATATCTAGAGAGTTCCTAAACTCAGTTGGAGCTTAGTGTTTGTCATTCGACAAACTAAGGCCCAAGTATAGATATATGTTTCATTGTGATTTATTCAAATGAGACACAAGGGTATTGTTTCTACCACGAATTTTTGAGAACATAATGTTTGTTTGCTAAAAATGATGTCCTTTTGGAGATTCGTTTCCAAAATGACAAGTGGGAGAAAATAGACCTCGAAAGTCTTCGAGGCGAACAACAAACATAAACGGACATTCCGGAGGCTTTTCGAAGTGCTTCAGAAAACCCGAACTTATTCTTTAAGGACTTTAGAAGTGGCTTTAAAGAATAGACTTCTCTTAGAAGACTTTACAAGTGCTTCAAGGAGAACAGAATATTCAAAGGACTTTCAAGTGGCTATTGATATTCTGTTGTTTGATGTTCTATACCCAAGTAGGCATAGAGTTCAAATCACTGAAACTATGAGATTCTTCTATAGTGAAGAAACATGAAGTCCAGGTCCCTGAAACTATGCAATTCTTCTATTAGATAGTGAAGAAACCTACAACTTGCAGTCAAACTATTATCATGTAGATTATTGAGTTTGTGACCTGTAAGAAAGCTATGACGAAACCCAGATCCCCTAAAATGTTTAGAGGCCATATATAGACCCAAATGTTTTAAATGGTTGGAGGCCATAAAACATACTCAATGTTTTGATGACAAAATTGAAATTTTGTTGATTTGCAAGAATAGTTTCACACCTATTGGTTGCAAAGTTTGTTTTAAGGATAAAAACCATCAAACATGAAATTGTGTTCACACACAAAGCTAGATTAGTTGCTAAAGGTTACAAGAAAATTCACGGCGTGGACTGTGTTGAAGCCTCATGCAAAATCGTAATGCTTAAGTCTATAATTCAAGCAATGATTGCATATTGGTACATATGGCAATTGGATGACAAAACATCTTCCTCAGTCAAATGTTGGAAGAAACTATGTACATGGCATGTCATAGGATTTGTGGATCCAAACAAATGTTTGAAAAGGAATGCTAGCTTATGAAATCTAAGTACAGATTTAAGCAAGCAATTGGGAATTGGAAATGTATCTTAGTGAAGCTAATAAGTATTTTAGTTTCATAAAATGTACATAATTCTTATAGATATATAAGAAGTTTAGTGGGAGTACGTAAAACTTAATTGGTCCTATGTGTATCACACACATATCTCTCTATTGTGAAATAACATTCAAATGCTAATGACTTAGATTTGAAATAATTCATCAATGATGGACCTTGGAGAAACTTAGTACATACTGGGTATTAAGATCTATTTACAAAGATCTTATATTAATGTTTTGGATTAAGTAATGGCATTTACTAAATCAAACACGAAAGACTCCATTGGAGATATTCGACCCATGTGAATAAATCTAAGTAAAGAATGTTTGAACTATGTATAAGCATTTACTAAGTTAACATCAAAGAATCTAATGAGATTCTTCACCTATATTATATGTCAAAGAATTTAGCTGGATTCAGTATCTACTGAAATTAAATGAGCTAAAGTTACATGAATAGAATTCAATTGGGAATTATTCTGCAAAAGAATTTATCATGTATGATATAATATGAGGATCGCCAAAAATGTATCGTATGACTTTAGGCATGACGAACATATACCAATCTCTATTGATCTAAGTGAAGATCAACTAGATTGAGATCAAGAACACTTATGGTACTTGAAAAGGTACATAGGAATAGTTCTTGATTCAAGGAAATAAAGATATGCTAAATATTGATGCTACACGCATAAACACTGGCAAAGGATCAAGCAAGACCCTTTGGAGTTAACCATTAACAAGGACGAGCTAAAGAGCATCGTGTTTCGAAATGGCAACATGGATTGGAGACCATGAGGTGTTGCGTGGGAAATTAAAATATTAATTTCTATGTTCTAAGATACAGCTGGAAAGTCTTCCACATATTTGTGAACTGCTTGGATAAGCAAATCCAAACAAAGCATCACTAGCAACCTAAACAGTTGAAGTAAAAGTACTTATTGCCTAAGAAGAAATAAAACAGGGTTGTTTATGTTAAAGAGTTCTTCACTGAACTTGGGAAGATCACCTATCTGCTGGCTTGATGGTTCTTCATTGAAAAATGCGTAGAACCACTCTTGAAGCAAGAAAAAGGTCTGCTACCTTGATGGTTCTTCATTGAGAAATGCGTAGAACCACCATTGTAGCGAGAAAGACTAGATCACAATATAAACATACTCAAAAGATCTTATCATCTATCTCGAAGAACATTCGATGAAAAGGATATTAATATTGGCAAAGCATGATAACTAAACCTATGCAACAAGTGAGAAGCAACACTTACATTGTAGCACTGGAAATCAAGCATAGCTTTGAATTCCATAAACTGTTTCAAAGATGGGTTTTGAGGCCCATAGTTGTAAAACATAAAGGTTAAACATTTATCATATATGAAATGTATTTTCATATTCCATTTAATCTTGGTCTAGTATTAAGTGATGAGTCCCTTCAATTTGACGAAATATTCAAGATAGACTGTCAGGACCAGTCCTGTGACTAAGAAATGTCTATCAAGTGAACTTGAATGTCAAAGGTTGAGAATGGTCTCTGGTCGGAGTTTTCTATAAAATTGGACGCATAGAAAACGTTAGACGATTAGAATGCAAGATGACTAGTAGTTCTGTTTCTTGAACTATGTGGACATGGCAATGTCATAATCATTTGCATAGATACTTACTTTGGGAAGACTAGTATCGGACAAGACCTATGAAACTTTACTGTAAGAGATGAAAATCTGTCATAAGTAAATTTCATTAAAATTATTAGACACTAAATCCTCAATACCTGAGTGATTTGAGATTACTTGTTTGAGAACTGGTTGCTTTGACGTTGACCAACCGTCGCACCGTAAAAGGAGGCTATAAAGGCAACGCTCAGGTAATCACCTATCAAACGAAGTCTAATCTCAAGATCGCAAGATTGGGATTGTCCTCCCATAAATCGGGATGAGATGCTTAAAAGTTGTACAAGGCCACTCGGAGAGCTAGAAACTGTGAAATGCATGGCCGTGCTCGGATAAATCATAGGCTATGATTATCTGTTTATTTGATCAGTTGAACTCTGAAACCAAGGAACACCTCTGGACATAATAAGGATGACAACTCTTACCTTATGTTCAAGAGCAAGCATCGAGCGACAAAGGAATTAGGAAATGCACACTTGTCCCTAAGGACAAGTGGGAGACTGAAGGAAATAATGCCCTTGGTCCAAGTATGCATTCAATGTTAAGTCTAATAAATGCGGTTCAGTATTAATTAACAAGTTAATAATTCAGTGAGATCAAGTGAGCTGAATGCCTAGCTAGAGGCCGCTTCAGTTCAAGTGGAATTAATGATATTAATCCACAGCTTACTCTTGACTGAACCCGTAGGGTCACACAAATAGTACGTAAACGGATCAAGTATTTAATGGCATTAAATACTCCATCTATGGATATTCGGAATCGACAGATCTTGGTTTCAGTGGGAGCTGAGATCGTCACAGGCAAGAAATGAATACTCCGGAAACGATGATATTGCCGGAAACGGAAATATGGATCGTATCGGAAATATAAATATTATCCAAGTCGTAGATGTTGCCGGAAACGGAAACATGGTACGTATCGGAAAATATTATCGGAAATGGAAATATTGCCGGAATCGGAAATATTGCCGGAAACGGAAATATTGTCAGAAACGGAAATATTATCGGAATCGGAAAATTAATTCCGGAATCGGAAATATTAAATATTGTTCGTATCGGAAATGAATTCCGGAACTGGGAATTTAATCGGAAGCGTATCGTACGAATAAGCATCGGACGAGGCCTGCCGGACGAGGGCCCAGCACGAAGCCAGGCCATCGCCCAGCAAGCCACACGCATCCAACAACACGCCAATGCCTCGACCAGGCCCAGCGCAAGGCCAGTCCCAGCCAAGGCTGGCGCGCGCGCACAAATGGGCTGCGGGCAGTGGGCCTGTGCGCCGTGCGCACAGCGTGGGCCGCAAGGCTTGCGCATGGGCGTGCGATGCTCGTGCGGTGCGTGTGTACGTGCTATACGAATCCTAAAGCTATCGGGATTCGTGCATAGATTAAATCCTAATCCTAAAAGATTAAATTAATTATTTAGAGTTCTAATAGGATTCTAATTAATTAATTAGTTATCTAACAGGATTCGAAATCCTTTCCAAGGTTCTATAAATATATGCCTAGGGTCATAAATTTATACACAAGTTTTCAAGTATTCAAAGCTAGGATTTTTAAGCAGAAAAATCAGCCATAACTCTTGCCCATTTAGCCGAAAATAAGTAGCACCTTAAGGGCGATTCTAGTTGGTCAATCTTAAGGCGGATCCGGACGTGCTGTGGACTATCTACGGAGGGACGACACTTGGAGTCCTAAAGACTTGTTCTTGTTCGGTTCGGGCGCAGCTAGGGAGGGCACGCAACAAAGAGTATGCATCTAAACTATGCTAAATGATTATGTGTAAATAATATGTTTTCCTGGCTTTATGGTTTTTCCGCATGATTTATGAATTGTCATATGTATCATAACCTAACAGGTCGCTTTGCTTTAAAGTTAATTTAAGGGAACCTAAGATCGGTTTGTCCAAGAAATTATCTTTGTTAAGTGTGATGTAACCTTGCATTTTGTTGTATTTAGCATATGCGGTGATGAAAGCAATATAATAAAGCAAATAAAGCAACATCACAATAGTAAATAAGTGCGGAATTAGAAATACAAGACCCCCTAGAGACGGACTAGGGAGTAGGTCCACATTGCCTAGAAGGACTAGGCAAGTAAAGATGCGGAATTGAAATGTGGAATTGAAAGTGCGATATTGAAATTGCGGAATTCAAAGTGCGATATTGAAATTGCGGAATTGAAAGGTGCATAATTGAAATTGCAATATTGAAAGGTGCATAATTGAAATCACGATATTGAAATTTGTACTTGGGCACATGAGATTCGAACGCCAAGCAGCTCCTTAAAAATAAGTGCGCCCGACACGAATTCAAAGCCAAAAATCTCAAGTTGGGAGAAGTTCCTCATCCCAAAGTATCCTAGATTTTGCATATAGAACTTGAAATTGAAAGTTTGAATCTTGAAATATTGAACTTGAAATATTTGAACTTGAACTTGAAATATTGAACTTGTACTTGAAATATTGAAACTTAAGAGACTTGAATCTCAAAGATCGGGCCTTTTAATGTTGAAAAGGTTAGATCTTTGATGTGCTCTTATTTTAAAAGGATCCTAGTCTAGGGAAGTAGTCATGAGCAACCCAAAACATTGTGGGATCTTGAAATTTGAAAACTTGAACTTGTATATTGAAGAATGGAGTCTTGAATCTCAAAAGACTAAACCTTTAAAAGCTAGAAAGATGTCATCTTTGATTACTCCATACTTGAAAATCATTCTTGTTCAAAGAAGTGATTGCAAACAACTCTGAACATCCTTGAATCTTGAAAGTTTGCATTTTTGTATTTTGAAAAGTTTGGATTTTGAAAAGATGTATGATTGTTGCAAGTGACATTTTTAGTAGTAAAAATGCCAACTTGCTGTTTTGGGCAGGAAAATCAAAGAAACGTGATTGAATATGGTGGGATTCGAAATTACCTATTTAGGTTTAGGCAAGAATTCCTTTTAGAGCTCCCAATTGCTTAGAACTTGAAGTTTGTATGTGTTTTTGAAGGATTTTTTGATTTGCATTTGAGGCGTAATTTTTGTATTACGACGTTCTATATTGAATCTCCCTCTCTAAATGCTGGAAATTAGGGGGTATTTATAGGAAAAATGGCTGCAAAACGCGAGCCATTGCCAGCGCAGCACGCCAAAGCAGCGCCCAGCGCTGGTGACGTGGCATGAGTGCTGCCAAAACAATGACGCGGGATCCGTCCTTGATTTGTGTTGTATTGATGTACCTTCGTACGAATAGTACGATGCTTGGCACGTAGTGTTTGCTTGGAGGTTTAGACTTGATTTTACGTCTAAAAACAAGTCGTTTCGGGTTTTGAATTCCGGTTGTTCGGGACGGGGCCCGGCTTGCTCGGTTTTGTGGGTCTGCGCCCGAATTTGACTTGCCTTATATGATTTTGAGTTGAAAAGGCTTAGTAAAACCAATGGAATGGTCCACTAGATGAGATTGTACTTGGATTTTGAAATTGTTTTTTGAAAATTAAATTTTGTACCGAGTTCTGGAAGGGGAATGGCCTCGGGGATTGGATTTTGGATCTTGTATTTTGGAGATGTTCTTAGCAATTGGGATTTCCGCATGGAGTTGCTCCAACCGCCTAGTAAGGATAATGGTATCGTCATCATCCCAGAGGGGCACAAATTAGGTGTCTACACTAATCAAGAGAGAATTTCCATGAATTAAAACATCAACAGTCAAATTGAAGTACCTAGTCCAATAAGAAAGGATAAATTCACCTAATTCTGAATGAGCTACCCGGATGAAAAGATCAAAATGTACAAGACCAAGAAGTGGAACTGAATAACTGAAACAACACCCGAGTACAACTTATGATCAAGTAGTCAAATGCACAAGTAGTCAAATGCACGTCTTTCAGCAACCAGCAACCATCTCATCAAACCTCCAGCATTATCGAGATCAAAATCTCCAGCAAGAAACATGAACACCTGAATCAAATACCACATGAATAAATTAAAAATTTAGAAATACCCCCCAATACCGTGAAGTTTATCTTTCCTCGTCAAAACATTAATCAATTCAGATCAATCTGACTCATAAAATCAATTCAGATCAATCTGACTCATAAAATCAATTCAGATCAATCTGACTCACCAGCAATGTAATAATAATGTTTTCACATCACACCTCTTTTCTAGAAAAACTCAGATCAATCTGACTCATAACAACAAAAGTCAAAGAAACTATTAACCTCAGACTCTTACTATCAATATAGAGGAAAATTCCCACTTTTTCATCCCAAGTTAATTTACCATATGCAACAAGCTAGCTATCTCCGGTTTTGGAAGAACAGATCAACCAACTTTCTATGCAATGTATTCACCAACATCTATCAAACTGTAATTCGCAGGAGTTCTCCAGCAGGAAATGTGAGAGCATGCAGACCACCACACTCAAGGTATGTCTTCTACTCTGAAGAAAAGATTCGAGGTACGAAACAGCTTTGTCGGGACCCCACCCAACATAAACTATCAACTATGAAGTACTAGTTCTATTCAACTATTCATAAAGGAATAAGATATTCTCATAGTATACCGAAGTAATAAACTTTTTAGGATATTTCTTCACAGTTCATATTCCTCCTAGCAAAGAACCATTCCTAGAAGATTTTTCATGTTTTCTCATAAACTAGATGACATATTAGCGTTGCTACCCCGAAAGAAGAAATGGTAGTGAGAGAAAACAACACCAAATCCTGATTGCATATGCCAAGAAACTTCATCTTCCCTATTTCTTCTACTTATACTCCTTAACTGCTAATGATTTGGGATTGAAAAGCGCAAACTATTTCATTCTTTAGTGATAACCTGTAAAGAAATCCATATTCTGTATTGACACTTTTGAATGGTTGATATTACATTTAAGGTTAAGTATGTAAAATGTGTTTGTTTTTTCTATAATGCATCAAATGATCCTACAAATGCTAATGAATATGGATAACTCGACAATAAACCAACCATAAACAATTCAATACAATCAACAGTAATTGACAATAAACCCTACTGATCAAGTAAACTAATTATCTCAATCAAACACCAAAACCACACAATAATACTCAAATCGAACACCAACCCAATTCGTCCCAATGTCATGAACCCTAATTTCCAAAAATCCCCAATTCCAAAATCCTAAACCGACTAGGAGAAATTCGTCGGCAAAAGGAACAGAAAGTCAACCATAAGTTAGAAAGAACCTGAAGAGTTTTGGCATCTTGAGAGCGTTTTTTAAGATTAGTAACATAACGGAAACGACGACGGCGATTGAGAATGAGTGATCCGACGGCTTTCCGCCACCGAACACGAGCATCTTCCGGCGCATTTGGCGGCAAATTGAAGTCCTGAAGCAACTATCCATTGATTAAGCTTCTTCTGCTTTTGCCTCTACTTCTGTTTAGAGCTGTAGTGGTAGGAAGAAAACAATTTGGCCAGGCGAATTTGCAACAAAAAGACGGTTAGACGGTGAAGGAGCAGAGGGAGGAGGGAGCAGCGGCAAGCGACAGTGAAGGAGGAGATGGAGGAGGGAGCAGCGGCCAGCGACGGTGAAGGAGGAGAGGGAGGAGGGAGCGGCGCCAGCGATGTGATGAATTACGGTGAAGGAGCAGAGGGAGGAATGAAGTACGGTGAAGGTGCCTTAAGGAAATTTTTCGCTGTTTATTTTGGAGGGAATTAATTAAATGATTTAATTAATTTATTTTTTCAATCATCAAAGGTTGCTCTTGTGTGATAAGGGCAACCTTTAATGAGAAACTTATAAGGATTTTTCCTCTAGTGAACAACGCTTTGAGGAACTACTCCCACTGGCTCTTCTAAAGACCTTGGAGGTTCTTCGCCTTGAACTGCTTCTAAAGAGTTCTTGGTTCGTTGTTCATCTCCAATCTCTCCGAGGTCTATTATTCTCCCACTTGTCAATTTGGAAATATGATTTCTTTCCAAAAAGACACCGTCACGAGCAACAAATACTTTGTTGTCTGACTTGTTGTAGAACTAATACCCCTTTGTTTCTTTTGGATATCCAACGAAGAAACATTTGTTAGATTTTATTTCGAGCTTGTCCGAAATGAATCGCTTGACATATGCTTCGCAACCCCAAATCTTTAGAAAAGACAACTTTGGAAGTTTCCCAGTCCGTAATTCGTATGGAGTCTTTTCAACAGCTTTTGACGGAGCACGATTCAGTGTGAGTGTTGTTGTTTGCAACGCATGTCCCCAAAATTGTAAAAGATGTTCAGCTTGACCCATCATTGACATGACCATATCGAGTAAGGTCCTGTTTCTCCGTTATGACACTCCATTCCATTGAGGTGTCCCCGGAGCAATCAATTCAGAAAGAATACTCCGCATTCTTTTAGATGGTCATCAAACTTGTGCCTAAGATATTAGCCTTCTCGATCTGATCTTAGAGCTTTGATTTTCTTTCCATGTTGATTATCTTCTTCACTTTGAAATTCTCGAAATTTCTCAAACGATTCAGACTTGTGTTTCATTAAGTAAATGTAGCCATATCTACTGAAATCGCCCGTAAACGTTATGAAATAGCTGAAATCACCTCCAGCTTTCGTACTCATAGGCCCACATACGTCCGTATTTATTAGCCCTAGTAGTTCGCTTGCTCTTTCTCCCACCTTTGAGAAAGGTTGATTTGTCATTTTCCCAAGTAAACAAGATTCGCATTGATCATCTTCTCTAAGTCGAATGATTCTAGAATTCCCTTCTGTTGAAGTAATTCCATGCGCTTTGTGTTTATATGGCCTAATCGACAATGCCACAGAAATGTGAGATCGGAATCACCAGTTTTAGCCTTTTTAGTATTTGTGTTATAAATGTGTTTGCTCATATCTAACACATATAGACCATTTTCTTGTTGTGCTGAGCCATAAAACATTCCATTCAAAGCAAAAGAACAACTATTGTCTTTAAATTGAAAACTAAAACCTTTAGAATCCCAACTTGGAACAGAAATAATGTTTCTGGTGATACTAGGAACATAGTAACAGTTTTCTAGTTCCAAAACAAAACCACTAGGCAAAGAAATAAAATAAGATCATACGGCTAATGCAGCAATCCGTGCTCCATTTCCCACGTGTAGATCCTTCTCGCCTTTATCAAGCCTTCTACTTCTCCTTAGTCCCTGTGAATTGGAACATAAGTGTGAGCCACAACCAGTATCTAATACCCAAGAAGTTGAATTAGCAAGATTACAATGTATAACATACATACTTGAAGGAGAAGCAACGTTTCCGTCCTTCTTCTCTTCCTTTAGTTTAGGGCAATTTTTCTTGTAATGACCAATTTCATTACAATTGAAGCATTGCGATGTAGATGGAGAACGATCCCTCTTCATTTTCCTCTTGGAGGGAGCCACTTGCCCTCCTAGAGTAGATGGAGATGCACCCTTGCTTTGGAACTTCCCCGGAACCTTTTTCATGATTTTCTTGCTCTTTACTTTTAACGACGCTTGCTTATCACTTACAAAGTCCAATTCATATTGATGAAGAAAATAAATTAGCTCACTAACAATGTTTTCCCTTTTCTTGGAGAAATAGAGTAATTTGAATTTCTTGTAACCAGGATGAAGAGAATTCAAAAGTATTCCTGCAGCTGCAGAATCTAGGAATGGTTCACTAAGTAACTCAAGGAGGTTGAGAAGCCCAACAATTTTCTTTGTATGAGTTCTAATTGGCGTTCCTTCTGTCATTTCAAGATCAATGACCCTTTCCCTTGCCGGCCTTTTGTCTTTCGACGTTAAAGAAAAAACCCAGTGGAGCATTAAGCTTTAGATCCCCAAATGAATGTACCAATTCAAAGACATTTTGGTCGACATGTTGACCACCATGTTGGAATCTACCATGACATATATCCCTAAGATGCCTTAGTAGTGCCCATGGCTCATATGCAATGAATCTTGCACTCCAATCCTTAGGGATTGAGACAAGAATAAGATCCATGACTAGCCACATGTGGTTCGCCCATGCACAGTGCTTTTCTGGACTCATATCCTTTGAGTAAAAGCTGGGGATGGGATGCTCAACTACATATTTAATGTTGTTCCACCTGAGGACTTGCCAAAGCTTCGTCTCCCAATCAAGAAAGTTTGATAGGTTCAATTTTACATCCAGAATTTCAGTTACTTTGGTTGTTGTTTTGATTGCGTCCATTTGATTACTACAATTGAAAAGAATTCGCAATAAATAACCATTCATAACTTAATAACTTTAAAATAAATGCTAGCATGCAATCATTAAAGCTATTAAACATTTCATTCATGCAAAAGCTAAACATGGTCAAAAAATTAATGAAACGATTCCAAGACCCTAAAAGTCCTAAATCCTTAAACAACTTTGGCATGTCTTAAGTATTTTAAGATTCTAGGTAAGCAAAACCTATTGCTAGTAATCTCCAAATTACTCTTGGTTAATAAATTGATACCATAATTTATCTCATTGCCACAACATAATGCCATTGTTGTTTGAGTTGAAACCACAATCAACGTGCTCCTTTGGGACGCCTTACCGTCTAAGTCAACTAATATAGCACCTCGCTTTGGCGTAAACCTAATACGTTAGATCCTTAGATTGCTGTAAGTGCTTGATTTGGAAAGCAACTTTTGAACTCAATATTACTTTGGACCTAGTTGTTTCTATGTTGGTTCGATTATTTAGTGAACTAAATCTAATCGAGCATACAAACAACTTATTCATGCATAATATACATTCATTCAAGCAAAATATATATAGAGAGCATAAATAAATTGGTGAACTAGTATGGCCCAAAACTCATGTCTTGAAGCATCCAATCTTCTTCACCATCTTGTTAGCTTGGCATCGTCTTGAATCTTCATTCAATGCTAACTTAAAGTTCTAAACTAGAAATACTTGAATTAATAAAGATTACATCAAAATTTCAATGGTTTGCAGACCATATTTAAAACTTCATATTCAAAGATAAAACGGTTCGCAGACCGTATTTAACTATCCTAGATTGGCCATACTAGTCACTTGGAGTACCTGCATTACATAAAATATATATATTCTATGCATTCACCCATTCGTATGCTAAAACAAATGGCCCATATAATTATGCAAGTATTTACGTGAATTAATTAAAATTCACGTTCACATAAACGCGTCCTAAAAGATTAATCAATTTCCAAATTATTAATCCTTAGAATTTATTCTAATTAAAATTTAATTTAAAATAATGCGACCTACGAAAAATAACTAAAATAATTATTTCATTTTAATTTCATTAAGCGGCTCCCACTCAAACCAATAATTATTCCGGATATTTAATTATTTAAATATTAAACTAAACTCACGGACCGGCCCAAGTTAAGTAAAATAATTATTAATTATCCCGTTAGCCAATTTTAATGCAAACATAAATTTTAAGCCCAACGAAAACAAAAAAAAGTTGTTCAAGTGCAATGCGGGCTAGGATTGCTCCCAGCCCAGCATTACTCGTGCTGTGTTGCCTACGAGGCACACGAGCTTGCGCCCATGTCCCCGCAGCCAGTGCGCACACGTACCGCAGCTCGTCGCTGCCCGTGCCGTTGTTGTGCTCGAAGCTGCGCGCAAGCCAAGGCAGCCTTGCACCTTGCTTGCTCGCAACTCGCAAGCCAAGGAGTGCCTGCCTTGCTCGATCTCCTCGCCAAGCGCGCGCGGCACGCAGCACGCTTGCTGCTGCCCACGTTGTTGTGGCTCGGCAGTGGTGATGTAGCCCGCATGGCTACGACGAGCCACACGTCCATACACACCCTCGTGTTCGTGCCTTTGCTTCGTGCCTACGGACCAACTAATTAAAAAAAAAATTCACAAACATTTGCATTAACTTATTTTTCACAAAAATTACAATTTTTATTTTTGAAAAATAACGACTTTACGATTTAATTAATTTTTAACAACAATCCAATTTTGTTAAATTTATTAAATCTAGGCTAACTTAATTTAAAAATTTAAGAACGAACAATTTCAACCAAAAATTTGAACTTTTAAATAATCGAATCTAAAACTTTAAATCGTCCTAAACATTTAAATTTCAGATTTTTACTAATTTGGTTTAAGTGTTGATTAAAATTAACGAATCTAATCAAAATTTTAATCCAATAATTTTGAAAATCTTCCACTTTTACATGAAATTATATTCCCTTTTTCAATTAACCAAATTTCCAGATTCAAATTATTTAAAAAATCAATTAGCGATCTAAAATTTAAGAATTTGGGGAAAGCAGAATTAGGGTTTATACTTAACAAAAATGGCCGAAATGTTTACCATAATTCTAGAATATACCCAATAGCATTGTGTCAATAATTACAATCAATTCCGAGTAGTTTAGGTTGACCAATTAATTGAAAAACTTTCCGAATTTGTTAATTTTAATACGAAAATTAACAAAAACGCCCAAAAACGCCCAAAAACACATACTTCGAGGCCTGTTTTGCAATTCCGTTCTCATGAGTTGATCTTAGAAAATCGTTGTCAATAAGATTAGGGTCAAAAGAGTCGAAAATAAGAAACTTTTTGAATTCAGAACTTATTATACGATTCATCCAATAATCCATAATAATTCGAAAAAATTCAATAAAAATCCAAAAAATTCGACAACAGCAAAAACAATAAATCATGCTAAAAAATGCTTTGAATACATAAGGCTAATGATACCACTGTAGGGGAATACAGTTAAACATACATAACATGTGCGGAACATCCCCAAAGCCAGGAAACATGTATAAAGCACAGATTAAGCATACTTACATTTGAAGCGTGTTTTCCCGAGTATAGTATCAACGAACAAGAACAAAGAACTCCACTTGTCGTTCCTCTATGTGGTTCACCGACACGTTCAGATCCGTCTTGATTATTGTAGCTTAGACAACGCACAAGATATTTTGCTTTTCGGGGTGAACAGTTTTTGGGTAGAGAGAAAAACTGAACAACGTACTTTTGGAATTAGGGTTACGGGTTACTGGAAAAACAACTGTTGAAGTGTGTATGAAAAATATAACCTAATTGTTATATTAGGTGTAACCGGCCAAGACCAAAAGGCCTTGACTGGTCACACATCACACACGCGAGCACTCCCCGCGCACAGCCCACACTGCAGGCCGAAGCCCGCAGCGCAGCCGAGCAGCATGGGCCGTGGGCCTTGCTTTGCTCGCTGCTGTGTTGCTCCGCCTTTGTGCGCGCTGCCATGCCCACGCGGGCTGGCTTACATGTTGCGTTGCGAGCTCGCTGGCTCGTTGGGCCTTGCGCGCATGCGCGCTTGGCTCGACGGGCCGGCAGCTCCGATGCAGCTCCTATTCGCCACGAACACCTTACGGCTATTATTTATCGTATCGTACACGACGAATCACCGTCGTACGATACGATTATTCGTTTCGCCCAGCTTACGAATATTCGCGATACGATATACGATTCCGATGCAAGGTCGTATCGTATAATACGTTTTTCTAAACTAATTCCCGAAAAGCTATTAAATGAATTTCCGATTTATTTAATCCGGTGATCTGTTACATGTCATTGGTGTGACCTTATAGGTTTAATCAAGAGTAAGATTAGAACTCACTGATCGGAAGCATTGCTCCAGCTAGCTGTTCCGATCACTTGATCTTACTGAATTAATTGTTCGCAATTTATCTGAACCATGGTATTAGACTTAATGCACCTTGGGTGAAGGACATATTTTCTTCAACTTTCACTCTTGAAAGTATTCCTTACAACAATGATCTTCAAATCTTCAAAAACCCTAACTTTATACAAGTTCAAGGTTGTTTGGAAAAGTGCAAACCCTTTTCCAAATTAGAACACATGAACCCTTATTTTTGGTGTTCAAATGCAAGTCCTACTTTCAACATTCAATGATTTTTAAGGTTTTTTGTAATCACTTCCTTAAACCAGAATCAATTTAAAGTTATGGAGCACATTAAAGGTGAGGCCTTTTTAACATTAAAAGGTCTAATCTATGAGATTCAAGAATCCTAATTTCAATATTCAAGTTCAATATTCAAGTTTAATATCAAGTTCTATATTCAAGTTAAATATTCAACTTCTATTTCAATAACCAAAATCAAATATGCTTTATGATGAGCAACTCATCTAAAGTTGAGATTTTTAGAATTGAATCCGTGTCGGGCGCACTTATTATTAAGTAGTTGTTTGGCGTTCAGATCTCAAGTACAATAACACCATTTCAATATTGCCTTTCAATATCGCACATTTCAATATTGCATTTCAATATCGAAATTTCAATACAGCAATTTCAATATCGCATTTCAATAAAGCACTTTCAATATCGCACCTTTACATTTGCAATTTCAATTCCGCACTCTTTACTCACCTTTTTTGAACGTGATGTGGTTTTGTACGCATTTCAATAATTCTTACTATCTTGTGATGATGCTTTACGTGTTTATTGCTTTCATCACCTAACATGTTAAATTCAATAACATCCAAAAGGTTACATCACGCTTAACAAAGATAATTCTTGGACAAATTGGCCTTAGGTATTCCTTTAATTAACTTTAAAGCAAAGTGACCACGTACAAGTAGCAATTTCTATGTTCTAAAATGCATGCTCAAACCAACTTAGTGTTGTGACTAGGATTATTAAAAAACGATTGTTGTCATGTACTCGAATACAATTTCAAAACCTCGCAAAATAAACATTTTCGTTCCCTTCCCTGGATCTCACCCATCCATTTCTAAGATTCAATGCCTTATCCATGAGAGTCAACTTTGGTCTTTCCAAACCGGACCCTTAAATATTGTTTCGTGGAGACTCCTCGAAATTCAAAAATCTACAAAACCCGTAGGGGGAATTCCAAATTCAAATAATAATACTCGCCGGAAAAACACCCCTACAATTGGGAATGAATTAGTAGATTCCCTTAAATACTACTACGTAAATAGTTGCAAGATTTCAATCAGAAAGATTATTGATGAGGCTTTTTCCGTGTCGTTGAATCGTAATCCACCTATCAAACAATATTTATAAACCACCTAATCTACCAACTATATTGACTATAGTGGCAAGTAGGGATCGTCCCAAGAGAATGGTTATGTTTGACTTTTCAATCTAATGTGTTCAAAAGCTAATTCAAATGGAAAAAGTAAGTATGTACGTATAAATCTATTGGAATCAAAAAGTATGAAATATGAACAAGTAAAGAAATTCTAGAGACTTCGGGAATTGGCAATGGAAGTTGAATGTGGAAGTTCCGAAGATCCGAAATGCTCATGATATGCAATGACTAATTAATGAATGCAATGACTAATTTGTGGCTTCGACGAGCCATGCTCAACCAATCCAAATCTAGCTCTCGCTACAATCAAGACTCAAGGAGGAAATTATGAATGAAGAATCAAGCCAAAGTAATGCAAGCAACTAATCACGCTCTCGCGCCAATTCGAAGAAAAAAACTCCAATATTCTAGAAATTTAGGTTAGCTAATCCTAAACTAACTAGACATGGAATCAAACATCAATTAATCCATTTAATCACAAAATTAATCACAAAATTATCTCCAAAATCCCTAATTCTAAACCAAAGCTATAACCCAAATCTCGAGATTATGAACTATTCAATAGGCATGATTATGACTAAGATTAAACTAAAACTAATCCTAATCATGTAACTAATTGAATTAATGAAACTAATTGAATTCAGAAAAATCGAAAAATTCAAATATCAAAATTGGGGGAAAATTCAATAAAATTAAAAATATGAAACCTATTCTAAAATTCAACAGTGAAATCAAGCTTGAACAAAATTAATGAAGAATTTGAAGAATGAAATAACAACTTAAAGAGAAAAGTAAGAATTATACCTTGAATCATTGAAATTGCACCAAAATTGAAGAACAAGAAAATTCAAGAACTAAACTCAAATTAAAGAGAAGGAAATCTGAAATTTATGTTTGAATTCACTAAGAATTTGAAAGTTTAAGCTAAGAATCCTAAACTCTATCCTATAATCTAAGCTCTTATCTACTTCTCTCTCTAATCCTAAACTGATTTGAGAAAACTAATTCTAATTATGAAATTCTACCTGTCGAAACAAGGCAGCGATTTAGCTTTATATCGGCGATTCCGAGTAGCCCTGTGTACCACATGGGGTCTGTGCGTTCGCTAAGAAAGCGGGGAGTTCCTGCAAGCTTTTTGCATTTTTGTGCGGTCGAGCAAAGCAGTGTGGTCGCACAGCAAGGCCGTGCAAACGCACAGAAAAGCTGTGCGAACGCACAGCAGTGGCTGCCATTGCTTACTCTTGTATGTATTGCAATTGTTGTTGTTGGGGCTATGCAAGGCTCGTGGGCAGCACTTAATGAGCTTCGTCACTGCACATGCAAAGAATCGTATAGCAAGTTAGGAAATCGCAAAGCACGTTATTAAAAATCGAAAATCGTATTATTAATTCATCTAACATTTTTACAAATCGTAAAACATATTATTCGTCGACAAGCATAATGACACATTATTTAGCATGTTAATACTCAAAACAACCCTTACGCAATGAGAATGCGCACAAAAGGCACGTTTAGAGCAAAAACGACTAAAATATACGCAACACGAGAAAATGTTACGATTAATGCAAAAATGCGATAAACGAACTAAAAACGCTAAAACTAAGAAACAATAATAATAAAATGCTAATAAAATTAACTAAAATCCTAAGCTAAGAGTGACATAAATGTCGCTCATCAAACTCCCCCAAGCTAAACCTTTTCTTGTCCTCAAGCAAAGCTAGAATGAGAAACGGGAAGGAGAATGAGCTTATTTATTAAAAATCAAAATTACGAAAATAAGAACTACAAGAATATACAACCTAACTCACTTTCGAGGGAATCACGGTTGCATTTAAGCAAATGCAAAAAGCTCTTTAAACCCCACAATCGCTCATGAGGGCAAGTGGGATCTCTCAAGGGTTTCCAAAGAATTCAACCCATAACTCTTCCAAAAATTTAATCAAGGCAAGACCTAAAAAGGAAAATAAACTAAAAACAAACAAAGAAAAGAGAAGAAAAGGAAAACTACAAAAAGATTCAAGAGCCGGGCTTTTATTATGGAACGAGCATAAAAGAATGAAAATATTACTAAATCGATAAACGAATGCACGCTATTAAATGTCCTAAGTTGAGTGAAGGGTTCAAGGTGTGAAGCCTAGAGAACTAAGGATTTGCGCTAATCTATCCCCCTTCAACCGATCTTACCGCGTGAACTCTCTAGATCCTATTCACGCTCAAAGATAGCTTCTCGTGACGCCGCGAAGGCACTGGAAAAGACAAGAATTGCAAGAGAGGAAAGAAGGCTACTCGACATCTCGGCATGACAATCCCGCTCCATAAATTTGACCAATTCCTCCCTCCACCGACAATGACTCAACTTAAAAGGGTCAAGAGGGCTTTTATGGTGTAGCGTATAGGCTAGGGGTAAGGGCGTGGAATAAATTTGGAAATTGGTGCTCAATCCTAAAGTGAAGCACAAAATGAAATTTACTCAAGCAAATAGAACCAAAACAAATTCACACAACTTATTTGGGGCACCCCCAAGCTTATTCAACAACAAAACTAAGCTATACTCTTTTTTGCAATTTTCTTTATTTGATTTTCTCTTTTTTTTTGTGTGTTTCAAATGAAACTTTTCTCTTTGCCTTGTTTTTTCTCTATGTTTGGCTTTTTCTAAGCTTTATGGTTTTGCTTTTTTATTTCAATATATACAACAAATTTCTCCAAGCTTTCCTTTCAAACCAACATCCATCATTTCTCAACATTTTTCATATTCAATCAAAACCATAAAGCACAATAAAGCTAAGCTTCACTATCACTTCTAAGGGTGAAAACAAAACAAAGGCTAATCTGCTTGTAATGAGCTTATAACAAATGAAGGGAAAGGGCTCAAATGGCTAGCAAGGGGGAAAATGCAAACAAAAATAAGAGAGAAAAATAAAAATAATGTCCTAATCCAAAAAGAAAAATAGTCACCGGAAGAAATGCCTCTATCGTCCCCTAAAGTAGTTCGGTCGCGATCTCGGGAAGGAAAAAGTCGAATTCGGGATATAGGAAAGTCAATTCCAAGGATCCATGCAACTCTATATTTGTATACTTGTGTTTGGGCTAAAATGAACATGATCCTCACAAATGGGAGCAAATACTACCCTCTCTGGCTTCAAGTCACTAGAGAGATCGACACAATCTTACCACAAACCAAGGGTTCAAGACTCATGCTATCCAAAGTTCTAACCAACTACCTTTACACTCAAATCCTAGACTCTAACAAGACATTCAAAACCATGCACACCTCCACCAATTAGGAATAAAAGAATTCTACCCTACAAGTTCCAATTTTATTATGCCCGAATCAAGAATAAATCCTGAGAACTAGAAAAACTTGCCTTGACTAAGATCGAAAAGGAAAAAGAGAGAAAAAGAAATGAAAAAGAAAATAAGGAAAAGAAAAAGAAATAAAAAGAAAATAAAGAAAATCAATGAAACTAATCAAGAAATATGCACAAAGTCACAAAATATTCACAAAATAACGCAATCCATCACGTGGAGATCATAGTAGCAATCCATACAATAAAATCTCCCCCCAAGCTTGAATTAGGCCATATCCTCAAGGCCTAAAACGAAACAAGGAGGGGCACAACTACCCATATATCCAACCAATACCCCACATGAATGATACCCGATCCCAAAGAATGCAAGTGAGTGAGAAGGATATTACCGGAATGATGTGGGAGAAAGTCCCGCAAAGAACCATAATAACGAACGAACTCACCAATAAGAATAGCCGGACATGGCAAAGATGGATGCAAAGATTTCGACATCAAGAAATCTCGAGGCAAAAAACTCAAAAAATGAAGAAAAATTAGTATACATGGGCCATATGGCCAAGACCATGATTGCCTCCCGAGAAGCGCTCTATTTACGTCATTAGCTTGACGACTTTTACCTCTAGTAAGTACCCCGACAATGATCACAATAGTTTGTCAAATGCATTGGAAAACATATCCAAGAACATCAAGTAGGCAAGAGTCGAATGAGAAGCATGCACAAAGTAAAATGCAATTCTATTCCCATTGGGGGTGGGGTGCCAAGTGTAAGGAAAATCAAAAGGAAAAGTAAGAAAATATGAAGAAGATGAAAAAGATAAAAAAGAAAAAGGATAAAGAGAAGACTCATGCTCCTTGACAGACTCTTTTTGGGTGGCAAGGGAACCAATTTCCTCAATATTGTTCAAATATGGCATTTGGGGATGAATGGAGGGGGGAGAATCCTCAAGTGATGGGGCTCAGAGAAAATAAGGAAGAGAAGTGGGAAAGGAAGGATAAATTTCGAGTTTCTTGAGGGAAGGGAGTGGGAACAAAAGTTTCACCAACAACTTCACTCACATCACAAAGAGCACAAGAAATCTCAACAAAAGAACCTTCAATCAAATTCACATCATCAACTTCATTAATCTTCTCGGAGGCATCAAAAACCACCAAATTAGGTGCTTCACACTCAATGACATCCTTAATAGAACTATCACATCCCAAATGAACAAAATCATTCTCAAAATCCAATGGGCAATCATCAATGGGGTGAGAGTCACATGTGCTTAAGGGAGGGGAGGTGGGAGAAAAAGGAACAACTTCAAAGTTCAACACCTCACCCTTTTTAACATCATTCCCTTCACTAATTCGATCTTCATCCTTAGCATCATATGAACTATAATCATCATTATCATCAATAACATTGTAACACATAAATTTTTTAATGGTTCGGTCAATGCCATCGATTTGAGCTTTAGGAGATTCCGAACAAGATTTTAAAAATTCACTATGCAAGGAGTTTTGAAAATCGACATGGGGAGAATGGTTGTCATCAAGCTCATGAGCATTAAAATTAGAAACATGAGGAAAATCATTGACATTCATGCAAGGATGCGAAAAATCATGAGAATAAGCATGAGAGTCAACATATTGAACTCTAGCAAACCACGAAAAGAAAGGCATGGCATCTCTCCAATGCATGTTTTGAAGCTCTCCATTACAATTGGATTGGAGAATCTCAAATGTTTCCCCATTCACACCATTATATATGACATTGCAAGTATCACATGTCGTTAAACCATTAAGAGTTCCATGGGTGCGACGATATTCAATCACCGCATTCAATCTATTGTAATACATCCAAAATGGTTCATGAACACCTTGAGGAAATGAGAACACTCTTTAAAAAAAATTGATTTTATTTGAAAAGGAAAACAAAAGAAAATGAACTAGACTAATGAACAAGAATGAAAAATCAAACAATGATGCCATTCGCCGGCAACAACGCCATTTTGATGAGGCTTTTTCCTTGTCTTTGAATCGGAATCCACCTATCAAAAAATATTTATAAACCCCCTAATCTACCAACTATATTGACTATAGTGGCAAGGTAGGGATCGTCCCAAGAGAATGGTTATGTTTGACTTTTCAATCTAATGTGTTCAAAAGCTAATTTGAATGGAAAACGTAAGTATGTATGCATGAATCTATTGGAAGCAAAAAGTATGAAATATGAACAAGTAATGAAATTCTAGAGACTTCGGGAATTGGCAATGGAAGTTGAATTTGGGAGTTCCGAAGACCCTAAATGCTCATGATATGCAATGACTAATTAATGAATGCAATGACTAATTTGTGGCTTCGACGAGCCATGCTTAACCAACCCTAAACTAGCTCTCGCTACAATCAAGACTCGAGGAGGAAATTATGAATGAAATTCAAGCCAAAGTAATGCAAGCAACTAATCACGCTCTCATGCCAATTCGAAGAAAAACACTCCAATATTCTAGAAATTTAGGTTAGCTAGTCCTAAACTAACTAGACATGGAATCAAACATCAATTAATCCATTTAATCACAAAATCAATCACAAAATTATCTCCAAAATCCCTAATTCTAAACCAAGGCTTCAACCCAAATCTCTAGACTATGAAGTATTCAATAGGCATGATTATGACTAAGATTAAACTAAAACTAATCATAATCATGAAACTAATTGAATTAATTAGACTAATTGAATTCACAAAAATCAAAAAATTCAAATATCAAAATTGGGGGAAAAATCAATAAAATTCAAAATATGAAACCTATTCTAAAATTCAACAAAGAAATCAAGCTTGAACAAAATTAATGAAGCATTGTAAGAATGAAAGAACAAATTAAAGAGAAAAGTAAGAATTATACCTTGAATCATTGAAATTGCACCAAAATTGAAGAACAAGAAAATTCAAGAACTAAACTCAAATTAAAGAGAAGGAAATCTGAAATTTAGGTTTGAATTCAATAAGAATTTGAAAGTTTAAGCTATGAATCCTAAATTCTATCCTATAATCTAAACTATAATCTACTTTTCTCTCTAAGCCTAAACTGGTTTGAGAAAACTAATTCTAATTATGAAATTCTACCTATCGAAATAATGTAGCGTTTTATCTTTATATCAGCGATTCCGCGTAGCCGTGAGTACGCACTGGAGGAAAAATGTCCTTCACCCAAGGTGCATTAACTCTAATACCAAGGTTCAGATTAATTGCGAACAATTAATTCAGTGAGATCAAGTGATCGGAACAGCTAGCTGGAGCAATGCTTCCGATCAGTGAGTTCTAATGAATATTAAATTCACAGCTTAATCTTGACTGAACCTACAAGGTCACACCAATGACACGTAACAGATCACCGGATTAAATGAATCGGAAATTCATTTAATAGCTTTTTGGGAATTAGTTGGAAAACGTATTATACGATACGACCTTGCATCAGAATCGTATATCGTATCGCGAATATTCGTAAGCTGGGCCACACGAATAAATCGTATCGTACGACGGTGATTCGTCGTATACGAAACGATAAATAATATCGGAAAGATATTAATCGCGAATACGAAGGGCATCGGAGTTGTCGGCCGTCGAGCCAAGCACGCAAGCGTGCAAGGCCCAACGAGCCAGCAAGATCGCGAGCAAAGGCGAGAAGCCAGCCCGCATATGGGCGCGAGCACGCAACAGCAGCGCAAGCAACGCAAGCAACGAGTGAGCAGGCCCATGGCCCAGCTGCTCGGCGCGCGCGCGCTGTAGGCTTCGGCCTGCAGCGTGTGTTGTTGGGCGGTGGGCTGTGGTCCGTGTGCTCGTGTACGTGTGGCCGATCAAGGCTTATTAGTCTTGGCCGGTTACATCATTATTACAATAGGCAATTGTATTTTCCACACAACACACAATTCCATACACACTCAAATCCTAGAGACTTAGAGTACCCTAATTCTCTCTGTGCCTCCAAAGTGAGTTCTTCCCAAAAGCAAACTATCTTGATCGATTGTCTAAGCTACGATTAACAAGACGGATCTGATCATGTCGGTGAACCAAGTAGAGGAACGACCAATGGAGTTCTAAGTTCGTGTTCGTTGACATATTGTGGAAAACACGCTTCAAATGTAAGTATGCTTAATCTGTGCTTTATACATGCTTCCTGGCTTTGGGGATTGTTTCCGCACATGCTATTATGTTTAACTGTATTCCCCTACAGTGGTATCATGAGCCTTATGTATTCAAAACATATTTTAGCATGATTTTTTTGTTTTTGTTGTTGTCGAAATTTTGGGAATTTTTGTTGAATTTTCGGATTTATTATGAATTATTGGATGAATTGCGTAATAAGGTCTGATTTCAAAAAGATTCAGTTTTTCGATTTTTCAAACCCTAATCTGATTGAAAACGATTTTCTAAGATCAACTCATGCGAACGAAATTGCCAAAACAGGCCTCGAAGTGTTGTTTTTTGGGCGTTTTTGTTAATTTTTTAATAAAAATTAAAAGTGTCAGAAAGTAATTCAATTAAAAGGTCGACCTAAACTACTCGTAATTGCTTGAAATTTTGACACGATGTCACTGGGTATATTCTTGATTTTTTAAAATTTAGGTCGACCTAAACTACCCAGATTTTTCTTTTCCCCAATTCGTAAAATTTAGAACCCTAATTGATTTTTTAAATAATTTAGGTCTAATAATTCGGTTAATTGGGAAAGGGAATATAATTTCATGGTTCAGTGGCTAGTTTTGAAAATTATTGGATTAAAATTTTGAATGGTTTCGTTAATTTTAATCAAACTTAAACCTAATTATTAAAATCTGAAATTTCAATGTTAAAGAACGATTTAAAGTTTTGGATTTTATTATTTAAAAAGTTCAAAATTTTCAAGTTGATTCGTTCGTTCTTAAAAATTTGAATAATGTTAGCCTTGATTTAATATTTTACGAAATTAGATTGTCGTTAAAATTTTATTAAATCGTTAAAAACCGTTGTTTTTCAAAAATAAAAATCGTAACTTTTTATGAAAAATAACATTAATGCAAGTTCGTGAAATTAATAATTTTTTTTAATTAAGTTGGTCCGTAGGTACGAACCAAAGGAACGAACATACGAGTATGGTGGATGTGTGGCTCCACGAGCCATGCGGGCTGCTATGCGAGTGCCGAGCCGCAGCGACGCGGGCAGCAGCATGGACGCTGCGTGCCGTGCGCGCTGGGCGAGGACGATGGGCGTGGGCTGCGAGAAAAGCAAGGCACGAGGCCTTGCGATGTGCAGCGATGCGCTGCGACGACGTCGAGGCAGGCACGCAGGGGCAGCAGCAACTGCTGCGGGTACTTGTGCAAGGCTGCGGGTGCGCGGGCTTTGCTCATGTGCCTCGTAGGCCACACACAATGCTGCGATGGGCTGGGAGCAAGCCTATCCCAAGCACGCACTTGGACATTTTTCTTAAAAATTGTTTATTTCATTGGGCTTGACATGTTTGCATTAATTTGAGCTAACGGGATATTTAATTTAATATTTTATTTTCTTGGGCCGGGCAACGAGTTTTAATTTAATATTTTATAAATAATTATCCGGAATAATTATTGGTTTGAGTGGGAGCCACTAAATGAAATTAAAATGAAATAAATAATTTTAATTATTTTCGTAGGTCGCATTATTTTAATTAGAATAAAGTCTAAGGATTAATAATTTGGAAATTGATTAATCTTTTAGGACGCGTTTATGTGAACGTGAATTTTAATTAATTCACATAAATACTTGCATAATTATATGGGCCATTCGTTTTAGCATACAAATGGGTGAATGCATAGAATGTATATTTTATATAATGTAGGTACTCCAAGTGACTAGTATGGCCATTTAGGATAGTTAAATACGGTCTGCGTACCGTTCTATCTTTGAATGTAAAGTTTTAAATATGGTCTGCGTACCATGGAAATTTTGATGTAATATTATTATATTTCAAGTATTTCTAAGTTTAGAACTTTAAGTTAGCATTTGAACGAAGATTCAAGACGATGCCAAGCTAACAAGGTGGTGATGAAGATTGGATGCTTCAAGGCAAGATGTTTTGGGCCATAATAGTTCACCAAATATTTATGCATTTTGATATATATATATATATATATATATATATATATATATATATATATATATATATATATATATATATATTATGCTTGAATGTATGTATGTATGTTTTGCATGAATAGGTTATTTCATATGACTCGATTAGATTAAGTTCACTAAATAATCGAACCAACATAGAAACAACTAGGTCCAAAGTAATATTGAGTTTAAAAATTGCCTTCCAAATCAAGCACTTATAAAAATCTATGGATCTAAGGTAGTAGTTTTACGCCAAAGCGAGGTGCTATTTTAGTAGACTTAGGTGGTAAGGCATCCCAAAGGAGCACGTTGATTGTGGTTCCAACTCAAACAACAATGGCATTATGTTGTGGCAATGTGATAAATTATGGTATTATTTTATTAACCTAGAGTAATTTGGAGATTACTAGCAATAGATTTTGCTTACCTAGAATCTTAAACTACTTAAGACATGCCAAAGCTGCTTAAGGATTTAGGACTTTTGGGGTCTTGGAATCGTTTCATTCATTTTGGACCATGTTTTGCGTTTTGCATGAATGAAATATTTAATAGCATTAATGATTGCATGTCAGCTTTTATTTCAAAGTTATTAAAATTTATGAATGGTTATTTATTGCAAATTCTTTTCGATTGTAGTAATCAAAATGGCCGCAAACAATAACACTTTCAACTTGCGTTCAATTCTCGACAAAGAAATGTTGAATGGAAACAATTTCCTCGAATGGCAAAGGAACTTGCAAATAGTTCTTATGCATGAGGAAAAGGAATATGTCCTTGAGGAAGAGTTACCGGAAGAGGCTGGGCCGGAGGTAACTCAAGCAGCCCTTAATCGTTGGATCCAGGCCAACAAGGATGTTAAATGTGTGATGCTTGCTTGGATGATTACCAAATCATCTCGGAGTTGAAGAACATTTTCAGGATCAAGCCAAAATCGAAAGATTCGAGACTCAGAGGTTGATCCTTGAGCCTAAGCTCAAGAAAGGAGAACCAGTGAGCCCACATGTTCTTAAAATGATTGGACTCTTTGAGAATATGAGAGATCTAGATTCTGACGTCTCAAATGAAATGGCTATTGACATCATTCTCTATTCTCTTCATAGTGGATATGATCAGTTCAAGTTGAATTACAACATGAACAACATGGAGAAAAATCTTACTGAGCTTCACGGTATGCTGAAAACCGCTGAAAAGACGCTCAAGCAAGATGTAGACACCTACTTTTGTCTCCATTCCCAAAAGGGAAAGGTTCGATGATGAAAGCATAAATCTCCACTTGACAACGCATCTCCTATAAAATAAACGGATCTCAATTCCCCTTTTCATTTCACCCGAAACCTGATATTTATAGAAAACTGCTATTTATGGAAACCTGCTAAAAATAGTAACTGCCGTAAAAGGTAGCTTCTAAAAGTGGCAAATCATAAAGGATAGAAACCTGTCAGAATTAGGTGTTGCATTCCAACATAAATCCTAAATGAGATAGAAAACTGCAAGAATCCTATTCCTAATATGATTCGGAAATAAGAGTTACGTATTAATTAAAATCCTAATGAGCCTAGAGTTCGTAACGGGCCCAGACGCATTCCCGCACTAAAAGACTCGATTAAGTCTCAAACTCTACGGATTTCAGGAATCCGAATATGACTAAGAAAGCGGCCCAGACCCAATTTTCAACGCCTGGCTCTGGGCGCCGAAATCTTCGGCGCCCAGGCCTGGGCGCTGAAATTACCTGGGTACGTGTTTTTTCCTAATTCTTTGTGGATTAGAACTCTGCAATTCTATCTTTCCACGAACTCTTCCCTATAAATACAGCCCCAAATTCGACGTGAAAAGGACACACAACACACAATTATATTCTGAGTATTGACTCCAACCCTTAGCCTAAGCCTCATGCTACGAAATTGTTCACGCGTTCTGTCGCAATCGATCCATAAATCGAACAGAACGTATCCTGTCCCATAATTGAGATTCGTTAAATAAAAAGGAGAAATAGCAAAGTCAAAGTGGTTAGTTTTCTGAGAACCGTGACGCACCTCTCAAGGGTGCGTCGTAATGTGTCCCTCTTCGATGATTTAACCGCTTTCCTCGCCCTTTTTATGAACTGTTAAACTAACTAAATCTGATTGTTCTATCACGCCTAACAAACATAATATTTTTGGGAAATTGGATTATCATGCTAGGTCCCTTAATACTATTTAAACCAGATAATCACGATCGGTCTAGTATTATATGTTGCATATTGCTAAAATCAACTCAGATTAGTTAAATAGTTAACGCATATCCCTTCAATTATTTATGCTGAGCTAGTAAGGATATCCTGCCTCTGGAGTTATCGACGAGCGAAGTACTCCTCTCGGTAGTTACAATACCCCGAACCCTCAATCTCTACCTTGCGGGTGTATGTTGAGAGATCCCCACACCAGGGATCACAAGGGAACCTACGGCCGTCGTGGTCAAACATTATTGCACTCCCTTTATGTCACGATAACCGGGTTTTGTCAGTTTTTCTCATTGTTGTTAAAAATTGAATGGCGACTCCTATATCACTAGTCAATTGGGTGTAAACTCACAGGAAATCCAATTACACTTGATTGAATAAAAAAGAATCGTCACACCCACGATGGACGAGGTCACGCATTAGCCTCGTGCTTTTTCGACCCCCTCAAAGTGGCGACTCCATTGGGGATAGTGAAGGAAATACTCGTGCTTGTAGGTAATCAAAATAGCCGAAGGGTGAAACGATCCTACCCCGCGTTTATTTCCCCATCAAGTTGGGACGACCTGAAAATCAGCATATTAATGTGAACGGGCAGAACCGCATAACGAATCTCGGCTCCCTCGGGAGTTGGGACTAAGGATACCTTTTTTCCCCAATAGGGGGGTGCATACGCCGCGCATGTTGCCCACTCGGTACTTGTGTAGGTAGTACACCTATCCCGAACCCAATCGCTCGCTCATTAGGTCCCTCTCGCCTGCATGCCCCCTTGGCTTGCACTTGCGGGTTGGCCTCTTGGGCGAAATTCGTCTGTTGAAGACACTACCTCGACCGGGGCATGTGTTGGATCTACGATAGAAGCGGTACCAAGCTAGGCGCAAATAAACTACCCATAGAAGCCTATCATAAACTACGTGACATACTTAATTTTCAAATCCATGTTTGTAATGTAGTTATGTGTAACGAAATATGTGATTTTGTGTGACAAACTATCCTAGAAAACCAACGACCTTAAAAATTGCCCAAACATTCATAGACTAATTTGCCAAAGAGTTAAACCGAAACACGTGTGCCGCAAACCCAAATGATCGCCACAAAAATAAGCGACACTCGGGATGGCCTGTAACAAATCCCACAAACGCTGCTACGCGTAAAGGACGTTATTAGGCAAGCACGCAAATCAAAGTCGCATAAACAGAAGACAGAAAATGAGAACCAGCCAGGGACGCATTTTCAACGCCCCTGGCTGGGCGCCAGAATTTCTCACGCCCCTCGCTGGGCGCTGAAGTTGCTGCTTGGCCTTCTGGTCAGGCGCAGCAGCCTCGGTGCCCGCGCGAAAGGAAAATACGTAGCGCAAAAAATGTTCATAAAAAGAATTGCTACGAGGGAGTAAGAAAAGCACTCGATTTCAAAAGCGACTCGTGAAAAAATTAATAACTCTTTGTGTTTTGTTAGGCCTCCTACGACGGCAATGCTCGGCACCAAAACCGGACATGCTAATAACTATGAATGTCACACGGGCAAGTGTTTCGAAAATCCAAAGAATGACCAAAATAAAAAAAAAACCAAAAAGTGTACCGACAAAAGAAAGAGTGAAAAACCAATTTAGAGAGTCGAAGTCTAGACTAAGTAATGCTTGAAACTTTGGGAACCTAAACTTTAGCTTATCTTATGCCTAGGACTGGTCCTGCCACTTGGTGCCGATCAGGGAATCAACGGTTAGTGCGTCTCGAAGATACATCACCAACATAAGGTTTAGTGACCCCAAGCTCCGTCCGTCGTCCCTCATTTCAAGGATCTCCGCTTCCCCAACCTCGATTCGCACCTTCAAACATGTCCATCGAAGATTTGCGAGTCCAGATGGTCCAAATGACCCAACTTATGGGCCAATTGAAAATGGAAAATGAAGCTTTAGCGGCTGCGCAAGCCAAAAATGACCTCGATAACGAGAAGAGGATTGAAAAAATGGTCCTATAGCAAACCATGGGGAGAAAATACTTCTCCCTCGATCCTGAACCTTTTCCTGGCAAATTATCAGAAAAGTTCAGTTCATCTGACTTATCAAAGTTCAAGGCCACGGACAACCCCCGTGATCATCTCCTAAGCTTTGTGAATGCCATGAACTTGAAAGGCGTGGACAAGTCCATGTATTTACCTGCCTTTCCTTTGTCCTGGGAACCTGTGCCGCTCAAATGGTATTATCACCAGGACCCTAAGCTCTTCCCCACTTGGGAAGACTTTGTCAATGTCTTCATCAAGCAATACTCGTCGAACATGGATTTCCAAGTCACCATGCGCGAGCTGGAAGTTCTCTTCCAAAAGAAAAATGAGGGTTTCACGACCTACTTTGCTAGATGGAGGGACTAGGCGGCCCAGCTAATCAATAGGCCTCTCGAAACAGAATTGGTCCAAAAATTCACTGACAACCTGGACCCGGCTTACAGACAACACCTTAGGTACCTGGGACTTGACACTTTCAAAAGAGTTTATGATGTGGGAATAAAGATCGAGGACGACCTCGCCAAAACCATACAAAGCAAACCCACATATAAAAACAACACCTATAATTGGGGTAACACATCCCAAGCCCAAGAAGTCCATGCTGTAGAAGAGACTCCCTCCCGAAGAAGCCCTGGAAGATGGGTCCGAGACCGAAAGTTTGCCCCACTCGGGTCGACTTTGGTACAAGCCTTTGAAAGACTAACCAATCAAGGAAAGTTGAGACCTATAGGCCCCACCCGTGATCCTCCTGTCAAAAGCAAATATTGGGTCGAAGGTACTTACTGCAAATTCCATCAAGGAAATGGGCATGACACTGAAAACTGCTGGAATCTAAAACATACGATCCAGGACATGATAGAGGATGAAGTGACACCTCTCCCTAACGTTGGCAAACCCAACAACAACAAGAGCCCACTCGGCTCTTGTCACATCTCTCTCGACCCACGGTGTATATTACATCTCAAGGTGCACCACTCGCTGTGGTCCCTATGGATCGAATCGAGAGAGAAGTGTGCGGTGTGTGGAATGATGACGCTGAAGATATTTACCTATCTCAAGTGTCGGGCCAGGACCTCTTCACTGAAACTTGGCCCGGGTATGCTCTCATTGACACCACCCCTCAGGAGCCCGAGGTCGACAACCTCACCCGATCCGGAAGAATATACCAACCGGATATTCACCCATCTCCTGTGGACCACATCCCGGTTAGGCAAACTCCTGAGAATGGACGGCACGCCACCGTCGCAGAAGTCATTGAAAATCCTCTCCTGAAACAACTAAAAAGAACCAAGGCCGAGATTACCATCTGGGATCTCATGTGTACTTCAAAGGAACATCGCGAAAAGCTTATTCGCTCACTTGACCTCATCTCAGTACCTACAGATATCACACCTGACTCATTGGTTAGCCATGTCACGAGAGATGCTGGAGAAAAGGCCATAGTTTTCACTGACAAAGACTTGCCCAAAGAGGGGGGTGCTCACAATAAAGCCCTTTATCTAGTGGTTGGATGCAAAGGACAAAACATCCCCCTAGCGCTCGTAGATAATGGTTCGGCGGTTAATGTCTGCCCATTGCGAACCGCCCATTGCTTGGGGCTAGGAAACGATGACTTCCAAACCTCCACGCAAGGCGTACGAGCTTATGATAACTCCCGAAGGCCTGTATTGGGAAAAATCAACCTTACCATACAAACCGGGCCTGTGGCACGCACCACGGAGTTTCAAATAATCGACATCAAGCCCACTTTCAACCTCCTCTTGGGGCGACCTTGGCTCCATGACTTAGGAGGTGTGGCTTCTACCTTGCACCAAATGGTTAAACTTAACCATAACGGGGTAATACTAGAAATCCGCGCCCCTCCTCTCGACGTCAGTTGTACTATGGTTGGAACGGTCGAAACTGCAGACGACCTTTATGGGTTTCAAATGGAAGAAGCAATCCAGTTCAAGATTATTTTCCAGCATTCCTAGACCCGCATGCATCCCGAGTCATCCCTAGAATGCTGTTAGCTCAAGGTTATTTCCCAGGAACCCCATTGGGCATAAGGAAGAAGGAATACACATTCCATCCTTTTCCCGACAAATCTACTCCCTTTGGCTTAGGCTATGAACCAACGGAGGAAGATATTGCTGACCGCCTGTCTAGGCTACGCCTAAACAAAGCCAAACAAACCACCCTCCTTCCCCCGTATCAAAGGACCTTTAACGGGATGTTCGTTCGGGAAGGAGAAGAACACCCATGCTGTGATTTCCCAGAACCCTTCGTTCAGGATGGCTTGCTAAAACCCGTATTTGAAATTTTCCATGACTGCCACACCTTGGATGAGGCACCCCACCTCACTAAGACTAAAACAACTGAAATATTGGACAACCAGGCTCTATGGACATTGTTTAACGAATTGAGGCCTATGGAGAACGAGACTGTGATGACTACCCTAGCTTTACAAGATGAAGGTTTTGATCCAACCCGGTTAATCTCTCCTGCATCAACACTAGAAGAGGTCGAGAACGGATGGGTAAAGACATATCAGTGGGTCAATGCAAAAGGAATGGAATTCAAGATGAGTACCGGTGAAGGACCGAAGTTTTATGAGACTAAACCCCAGGCTTGAGCCACATAGAGCACCATTAGTGAAAAGCGCCTAGTAGTTCTTTAGATTGATAAAAAAAATAAAAAAATTAATAGAGACTTTAGATGGTCCTAAGGCCCCTAAGAATATGGGTCAGTTTTATTTCAGTGTGTTTTCGTTACTTTCCGAATCAATAAAGGCGTAATATTTCTCCTAAATATTTTATTCTAACACTAAATAAACACCAAATGTACTCGGTTTTGAAATAGTGCCATGGGAACCAATTCCCAAAACCCACAAAATAAACCACACTATCCCATTCATATCCCCAAAACCTAAAAAGCCAAACCAGTGTCATCATAAGAGTCAATCCATGCAACCGAGAATCAAAGGAAATCAAAATCCAAAACAATGCAAATGTTACCAAAAAAACAGATTCATAAAACATAGATTCCATCATACCCTTCACTTAATACACGCACTTCAACCCACCTCAAAAGCCTACATAAAGATCTTCATAACTTCCGCACCCTAACCCCATTTTCAAAACTGTTTCGAGTCACGAATAGAAAGAATTGATCCGGACAAAAACGCATTTCACGCTAACAGTAAAAAAAAAAGCCTCCAAAGTAGCCTCAAAATTGGCTTTAAATACGAGCAAAATATCAAGGCACAAAAAAAAAAAAGAAATAAATGCAAGAACATGTGAAGCAAAGCGTCAAAAATTGACCGCCCAAGTCATTTTCAGTGCCCAGGGCTTGGCGCCGAAATTTCTGACGCCCCAGCCTGGGCGTTGAAACTCTCTGCCTGACAAAAATTTTCTTTTCAGAAGTGCTCGTTACTTTATCCGCACACAACGGAAAAATAACGAACACTTGGGGGGTACAGTACGTATCCACGTATCCAAATAGGCTTACCAACCAAGAATATAGCCATACAAATTAGTCGAATTTCCAATTTCATATTTTACGCGACTTATGGCAAAAAAAAAACGGCAGATGAAAATAATGATAATACTTCACTCATTTGACCGATTAAGTAATATGTTTCCACCTCAAGGCATATCTATCGAAATCCGGCATACTAGAACTTATTCTAAAGCTAGAACTACGCGCGACCTGATTCTGACAAGATACGTAGGCAATCCTTACCAAGGATCCGGTCCAATAAAAAAAACGAATATTCTTTGTGCAAAAAGTGTTAAACATATAAAAACATAAAAAAGAGAGAAACAAAATAAATGAAAATGAAAAATAAAAATACGCCTTTATTAAAAAATAATAAAAAGGAAAACAAAGTGCTAAGAATAAAAACAAACACAACTGAAATAAATAGAGGGCACCTACACCCTAGCAAGAACTACACTACTCTAGTTCTTCCGGATCATCAAATAAAGTCTTGTAGAGGGCAATGTTCGCAGGATCCACCCCCACAGTCTTCTGCGCTGCCCCAATATCAATCTCCATAAGAAGCGGCTCCTGGACACTAACTTCCAAAGATGCCAAGGCTTCAGAAACATTCTCAGTTATAGCCCGCTCAGCCTCAAGGGCACAGACAATGGTGGGAGAAGGATTATTATCATCAACTAGACTAGTCACTGTTTCTACAGGCGGCTGAGCCTTCCTGACCCATACATTGTTCCGGCGACAATCTCCGCGAGAGCTTGAATTTCTTTTAACAACAGCAGGCCCCTTCATGTTAGGCATCTTTTTAGGCCTAAAACTGGAACGGGGAGGAACTTCCTTTCGCTTTCGATCAGGACGAGCTTTCACAGTCTTAATACTATAGGTACGAGGTCTGGCAGAATCAGGACCCTCATACTTAACACGAATACGAGGTATCAAAAGCTCAGCCGGCTCCCCATTACGAGCCTCGGCCCTCACATCTTTATCATCGGAGCTCATCCACAACTTGTAGTTTTCAGAAAGACCCACAAAGCCAATTGTAGCTATGGCCCAACGCGGGAGACCATCATAATACTTAGCCCACGCTAGAACCCGTGTTTGTGAAAAGGCCACTACCTTAGGTGGTACCGTATCAGAAAAGGGGATAGTCTGCCGCAAACCATATTGACGCATGACTCGGTAAGGGAAAATATAAATGGGACGAGATAGCCCCAACAAAGAAACATAAACCGATACATCAGAACCCCCTGTCATAGTAGTCAAACCCCACCATGGTACCACCCACTTAATAGAACAAATGCCATAAGTAAAAAAGGAGGTCCATTCGGCCTCGTCCTGGCCTTGGTGCAAGTATTTTTGGTTACCCAAGGCTATAGGGCGATAATTTTTTAGGATCGGCAGGAGCTTCCAAATGTCTAAGCCGTTCCGCAAGCCAAATCTGCAAAAACAGGTACGATCGAATCAAAAGAATAAAAAGAAAAAAAAAACGGTTCCTAGGGCGCAGTTTCAACGCTCAGGACCAGGCGCCGAAAATTCCAGCGCCCAGCCCTGGGCGCTGAAACTCAGCCCCAGCGAAAAGAAATATATGCAAAAGGGACGTATACGTGCGCAAGGAAAAATCGATTACCTGCAGTAATAGGGGGCTTCCCTTAAAATGTTCAGATTTGGCATCCTTCTTCAGCTCATCCGCACTCAGCAAAGTCTCGACGACAACCAACGGCATAATAGAATAGCAACTTTCCATCTGGCTAATCAAGGGGATCAACCTTATGTCACCGAACTCACCATTGTTATTCTTCAGCAAATAATGATTCAACAAGCAAAATACAAAGGCTCGAATATTCAATTTCTGTTCGTTCATATTCTTACTAGGCCTAAAGTGATGTTTTACAAGTTTTGCCAAGTTAACCTTGTCCTCTACAACAATTTCAGCAAACATGTTATCATCTAGTCCTACGAAAGCCCTTATGGTTGTTTTACCCTCTTCAATAGTGCCAGGAGTAACAGGAGTAGCATTAGTAGGATAACCAAGGATCGCAGCAAATTCATCGGGCAAAGGACATATTTCGTTGCCCTGAAAGGCAAAAACATGATGATCGGAGTCCCAAAAGCTTAGGGCAGCATGCAGAAAGTTATAATCAATATTAATTTGTTGTAAGCCTAAAAGTGCCTCTAAGTGGTATTCTTTTAACAAAGCTTTTTCTGTAGGAGTAAGGGCCCGTAGCCAAAGTAGGGATCGACATGGCAAAAGCAATGAGTAATTAAAGCACAGCAAAAAGGAGAGAAAGAATTTGAGAGTGGTAGAAAATAGGGACGTATCTAGCCCCTATATGTAGCTGGACGCACCCAGTGACATCCTGATCCCATTCGGAAACGTGTTAGGAAATCCGAAAGTCAAATATCACCAGGAAAAGACTTTCAGCGCCCACGGCTGGGCGCCGAAATCTTTAACGCCTGGCCTTGGGCGCTTAAAACGCAGCCCAAGGCCCAGATTTCACAAAACACGGAACAGGAAAGGACTTAAGACCGTGTTGCTAAACACGAGGCCCAATTGCAAGTAGGATCAAGCCCAAAGCACCTTTAGCTCCCAAATAAGCAAATATAAACATTAAAACTTGGTCGAAACTTAGACTCGTCTCAGAAAATACTTATGTACACTTTTCAAAAAAAAACAAGTTAAATATCATGGTCATTCTTCGAAACACCAAAAATATGTGTCGTCAAGTCGTTGGTTTTCCAAATAAGAAATGTTTGTGTGTTAAAGGATTAACCCAGGCCAAGATAAAACCGGATGTCGCATGAAAACTAAAGTCGCACTCCACGGCTTCGCTAAAGTAGCGCACTACTATAAAAGGTCGCTCGCACATACGAGCATGACCCCAAACATGATTACAAGATGCGAAAAACGACCGACGAGCCCCAGTGCTTGGGGGCTCGCGGAAAATAGACTCCAACAAGGAGCGCACAATCGAAATCACATTCTCGGACTGCGCCATACACCATATCATGTTTGGATATCTAAAAAAAAATCAGGTTCGACCTTAGGGAAAGGTCGTCATTGACACTTGTGCACGGTCCTCTGATCAAAGACCAAGTAGTGGCAAAATTGAGCCGTAAAGACTAGCTCAAACCACGAAACCAGAAGGTCGCAAGACAAAGGTCCGTCTGAACACGTTGTCAGCCCACGTTCAGGTTACAACTAAATTCGAGCATCCCTCGAAAGAATTCGCTCTTGCAAGAATGAATAAAAAGAAACTCTCAAAAGAAATCACAAAAAACCAAAGAAATAGGAACTTGCCCATCTTCAGTTGGCAAGACCGCGGCACGCGAATCCCAAATCAAAAAGACGAATTCAGGTTCGCTCACCTCCAGGGAGCGGGGCGTCCACCCTTAGCGGACGGGGCTCGCCCACCTTTAGCGGGCGGGGTCTGCATCACTAGCCGCGCAGGTCCTCAGTTTTCCAAAAATGAAGTCTTCAAAAACAAAATGAAACAGGCTCGCCATCTTCAGCCGGCGGGGTCTACGGCGCAAACCACGTAGGTCCTTATTTTCAAAAAGCACAAACAAATTTCAAAATAGATTCGTCCACTTCTATCGGACGGGGTGTCCACCCTTAGCGGACAGGTTCGCCGTCTTTAGCCGGCGGGGTCTACGTCACAACCCGCGTAGGTCCTTATTTTCAAAATTCAAAACAGATTCGTCCACTTCTATCGGACGGGGTGTCCACCCTTAGCAGACAGGCTCGCCATCTTTAGCCGGCGGGGTCTGCATCACTAACCGTGCGGGTCCTTAGTCGCTGCAGCGATAACTCGTTCTGGTTTTCCCTTTTCCAAAAATTAAAAGGATTGGTTTTCCGTTTTTTCTGAAAAAGAGCGATGTGCTGGATTTTCCTTCGTTTTACGTCCCATAAAAACAAGGGGGTTTTCTCGTTTAGCTAGCCCTGAAAATGAGAATCTTTAAAAACATTTTTACCTTGTGATTGGGCTTGGCCAGGCCCAATTACACTTTATAGCTTTGATTTCGAAAAGATCTGTAGTTACTCCCAATGACAAAGTGAGGGAGTTTCTACGCACCATTAGATCCTTCCAATGACAAAGTGAGGAAGTTTCTATACTATCAGTTGACAAATCCCAATGACACGTGAGGGATATGTCGACACTTCAAGTGATGACCCTTAAGTCAAATGTTATCACTCGGGGGCTCGTGAGACCCTCGCAAAACAGGTCACATACACCATGGCTTGTGTGACGCACTCCGTCTAATACTTTGAACATCGTCTTACTCCAAGACTCAGTCAAAGTGGGGGCTAACTGTAGACACCTACTTTTGTCCCCATTCCCGAAAGGGAAAGGTTCGATGATGAAAGCATAAATCTCCATTTGACAACGCATCTCCTATAAAATAAACAGATCTCAATTCCCCTTTTCATTTCACCCGAAACCTGATATTTATAGAAAACTTCTATTTATGGAAACCTGCTAAAAATAGTAACTGCCGTAAAAGGTAGCTTCTAAAAGTGGAAAATCATAAAGGATAGAAACCTGTCATAATTAGGTGTTGCATTCCAACATAAATCCTAAATGAGATAGAAAACTGCAAGAATCCTATTCCTAATATGATTCGGAAATAAGAGTTACGTATTAATTAAAATCGTAACGAGCCTAGAGTTCGTAACGGGCCCAGACGCATTCCGTCATGAAATTGATACGCACTAAAAGACTCGATTAAGTCTCAAACTCTACGGATTTCAGGAATCCGAATCTGACGAAGTAAACGGCCCAGACCCTATTTTCAAAGCCTGGCTCAGGGCACCGAAATCTTCGGGCCTGGGCGCTGAAATTACCTGGGTACGTGTTTTTTCCTAATTCTTTGTGGATTAGAACTCTGCAATTCTATGTTTCCACGAACTCTTCCCTATAAATACAGCCCCAAATTCGACGTGAAAAGGACACACAACACACAATTATATTCTGAGTATTGACTCCAACCCTTAGCCTAAGCCTCACGCTGCGAAATTGTTCACGCGTTCTGTCGCAATCGATCCATAAATCGAACAGAACGTATCCTGTCCCATAATTGAGATTCGTTAAATAAAAAGGAGAAATAGCAAAGTCAACGTGGTTAGTTTTCTGAGAACCGTGACACACCTCTCAAGGGTGCGTCGTAATGTGTCCCTCTTCGATGATTTAACCGCTTTCCTCGCCCTTTTTATGAACTGTTAAACTAACTAAATCTGATTGTTCTATCACGCCTAACAAACATAATATTTTTGGGAAATTGGATTATCATGCTAGGTCCCTTAATACTATTTAAACCAGATAATCACGATCGATCTAGTATTATATGTTGCATATTGCTAAAATCAACTCAGATTAGTTTAATAGTTAACGCATGTCCCTTCAATTATTTATGCTGAGCTAGTAAGGATATCCTGCCTCTTGAGTTATCGACGAGCGAAGTACTCCTCTCGGTAGTTACAGTCCCCCGAACCCTCAATCTCTACCTTGCGGGTGTATGTTGAGAGATCCCCACACTAGGGATCACAAGGGAACCTACGGCCGTCGTGGTCAAACATAATTGCACTCCCTTTATGTCACGATAACCGGGTTTTGTCAGTTTTTCTCATTGTTGTTAAAAACTGAATGGCGACTCCTATATTACTAGTCTATTGGGTGTAAACTCACAGGAAATCCAATTACACTTGATTGAATAAAAAAGAATCGTCACACCCACGAGGGACGAGGTCACGCATTAGCCTCGTGCTTTTTCGACCCCCTCACACAAGAGAATAAGCACGATGTGCTTATTGTGCGTAAGGGCAAGAAATTCAAGAAACCAGGCAAGAATAAGGGCAAGAAGGGTAAGGGCAAGGCTACGCCCTCATCCAAGTGCAACGGCACCAGTTCTGGTAAACAGAAGAGGGTGACTCGTTCTGCTGCCGACTCTGAATGCTTCTACTGCAAGAAGAAGGGGCATTGGAAGAGGGATTGCTTGAAGAGAAAGGAAGATGAGAAGAACGGGAACGTTGCTTCTACTTCAGGTATGTATGTTATACATTATAATCTTTCTAATTCTACTTCTTGGGTATTAGATACTAGTTGGGGCTCACACTTATGTTCTAATTCGCAGGGACTAAGGAGAAGTAGAAGGCTTGATAAAGGCGAGATGGATCTACGGGTGGGAAATGGAGCACGGATTGCTGCATTAGCCGTAGGATCTTATTTTATTTATCTGCCTATTGGTTTTGTTTTGGAACTAGAAAACTGTTACTATGTTCCTAGTATCACCAGAAACATCATTTCCGTTTCAAGTTTGGATTCTAAAGGTTTTATTTTCCAATTTAAAGACAATAGTTATTCTTTTTCTTTGAATGAAATGTTTTATGGTTCAGCACAACAAGAAAACGGTCTATATGTGCTAGATACGAGCAAACACATTTATAACATAAATACCAAAAAGGCTAAAACTGGTTATTCAGATCTCACAATTTTGTGGCATTGTCGATTAGGCCATATAAACACAAAGCGCATGGAATTACTTCAACGGAAGGGAATTCTACAATCATTCGACTTAGAGAAGATTGATCAATGCGAATCTTGTTTACTTGGCAAAATGACAAAGCAACCTTTCTCAAAGGTGGGAGAAAGAGCAAGCGAACTACTAGGGAAAATACATACGGACGTATGTGGGCCTATGAGTACGAAAGCTAGAGGTGAGTTCATCTATTTCATAACGTTTACGGACGATTTCAGTAGATATGGCTATATTTACTTAATGAAACACAAGTCTGAATCGTTTGAGAAATTCCGAGAATTTCAAAATGAAGTAGAGAATCAACATGGCAAAAAAATCAAAGCTCTAAGATCGGATCGAGGAGGTGAATATCTTAGCCACGAGTTTGATGACCATCTAAAAGAATGCGGTATTCTTTTTGAATTGACTTCTCCAGGGACACCTCAATGGAATGGAGTGTCGGAACGGAGAAACAGGACCTTACTCGATATGGTCAGGTCAATGATGGGTCAGGCCGAACTTCCTTTACAATTTTGGGGACATGCGTTGCAAACTGCAGCACTCACACTGAATCGTGCTCCGTCAAAAGCTGTTGAAAAGACTCCATACGAATTATGGACTGGGAAACTTCCAAAGTTGTCCTTTCTGAAGATTTGGGGTTGCGAAGCATATGTCAAGCGATTAATTTCGGACAAGCTCGAACCAAAATCTGACAAATGTTTCTTCGTTGGGTATCCTAAAGAAATAAAGGGGTATTATTTTTGCAACAAGTCAGACAACAAGGTTTTCCTTGCTCGTGACGGTGTCTTTTTGGAGAGAAATCATATTTCCAAATTGACAAGTGGGAGAATAATAGACCTCGAAGAGATTCGAGACGAAAAACGAACTCAGAACTCTTTAGAAGCAGTTCAAGTCTTTAGAAGCAGTTCAGGTTGATGAACCTCCAAGGTCTGTAGAAGAGCCAGTGGGAGTAGTTCCTTAAAACGTTGTTGCCCCTCGTAAGTCAAGTAGAACTATTTTTCAGCCGGACAGATGGACAGGCGTCCTCCTGACTGAAAACTCAGAGGTTCTCACATTAGATAGTGATGAACCTATGACTTACAAGAAAGCTATGACGAGCCCAAGCTCCACTAAATGGTTACAGGCCATGAAATCCGAAATAGACTCCATGTATGATTCTTGATTTGCCAGATGGGTTCACACCTATCGGATGCAAATGGGTCTTCAAATTGAAGAAAGACAAAGATGGAATTGTATACATATACAAGCCGAGATTGGTAGCAAAAAGTTAAAGGCAAGTTTACGGCGTTGACTACGATGAAACCATTTCTCCAGTCGCGATGCTTCAGTCTATTCGGATAATCCTTGCGATTGCCGCTTTTCATGACTTTGGAATATGGAAAATGGATGTCAAAACTGCCTTCTTGAATGGTGTTCTTGAAGAGACTGTGTTTATGACGCAGCCGAAGAGTTTTGTCGATCTGCCAACTTCGACCTACAATTCGGAGAACCGTGGTTCGAGGAAATATTGGATGGCCCTGCCTGCCTCACCCTCAAAGGTTCGAGCTTCCGAGACACTCTCATCAAACAAAAGTCGGCTGTAGGCCAGGAAAAGAACGAGTGCAATTAAGAATACTACCATAGATGGGCAATCTCCGCTAGTACAATCCAGCCCGAGCTGCCAGAGGGTAAAATGGTGAGAATGTTCCTCCTAGGGCTCAACACTTCATGCAAAGGCAGCTTCTCCGCTTTTCCTTACAACACGTGGAACCAAGTCTGGGATCAAGTCTTGAAGATCTGTGCATGTAGCCCCGTCTATGATGATTTTGACGATGACGTGGATGTCTGGGAATACCCCGAGAACTATCTTTACGATTAGTGTCTTTGTCCAAGTCCAGAGTCTGTCTTTCAATTTTCGAGTCTAGCAATGAGTCTAAGAGTCTAGAACTAGAGTTTTGCATCAATCAAGAGCCTCTAAAGGCCGAGCTTCAAGTCAAAACAGTCGATGTAATGATTGTTGATTTAAAAAACACTTCAATTTCTACTTACTCTTCGACTTCTAATTCAAAACACAATCCTAATCCAAACAACTTTGCTTCACAAGAAACTTACCTTGAATTTCTAAAAGCTATCGAAAATCATGAAAGTAGGACGCCCATAATTGAGGAAACAGAAGAATTCAACCTTTCTAACAACAGTGATTCAAAACTAGTTCAGATTGGTTTAACTCTTTCTCAAGCAGAGCGGGATGATCTTATCAAGCTACTTTCAGAGTACATAGACGTCTTCGCATGGTCCTATCATGTTATGCCAGGGGTTGATCCAAGCATCGGTCAGCATACAATTCCCCTCATTCCAGGTTAAAAGCCCATCAAGCAGAAACTCCGTCGCATGAAACCGGACGTTTCCCTCAAAATTCAAGAAGAGGTCTCCAAGCGGCCGGGTTTATTCGAGAAGCAAAGTATCCAGAATGGATCGCAAATGTCGTCCCAGTTCCAACGAAAGACGACAAAGTACGAATGTGTGTGGACTACAGAGATCTTAACAGGGCCTGCCCTAAAGACGGTTTTCCATTGCCTCACATCGACATCTTGGTCGACAACACCGCAAATCATGCCTTACTCTCTTTTATGGACGGGTACGCAGGCTACAATCAGATTCCCATGGCAGAGGAGGACATGGAGAAGACAACCTTCATCACTCAGTGGGGCACATATTGCTATACAGTTATACCATTCGGACTAAAGAACGCAGGAGCAACTTATCAAAGAACAGCCACAACCATCATGAGCGATATGATTCACAAGGAAATTGAGGTATATGTCGACGACATGATTGTCAAATCCAAAGAGCGACACGGGCATACCTCAGTTTTTCGAAAGGTTTTCAACAGGCTCAGGCAATAGAATATGAGGCTCAATCCGTAAAAGTGTGCATTCGGGGTAACGTCAGGCAAGTTACTCGGATATGTTATCATCTCTCGGGGCATAGAGGCTGATCCTTCGAAAATCAAGGAAATTCTCGAGATGCAACCACCAAAGAATGAAAAGTAAATTCGGGGTTTTCTCGGCAGACTACAATATATCAGTAGGTTCATTTCAAGACTCGCGATGATCTGTGAACCAGTATTTCGAAAGCTCCGAAAAAGTGAGCCCAAAGTGTGGGATGACGACTGTCAGCATGCATTTGACACTATCAAGGATTACCTTTCCAACCCACCAGGACTAAAGCCAGCCATGCCCGGGATTCCCCTCAGGCTCTACCTCACAACAACAGATTCAGCATTTGGGGCTATGCTCGCCCAAGAAGTTGAAGGCAAAAAGAACGTCGTATACTACATAAGCAAAAAACTGATCGAGTACGAGACCAAGTACACTCAGATCGAGAAACTCAGCATCGCCTTCGTTTGGGCCACAAAGAGACTACGGCATTACATGCTCTCCCATACAGTACATGTGATCAGCAAAGCGGATCCTCTCAAGTATCTATTCGAAAAACCAGCCCTCAACGGACGGTTGTCCAGATGGTTGGTCATGCTAGCAGAATTCGACCTCAAATACATCCCGCAGAAGTCTATCAAGGGTTCAGCAGTCTCAGATTTCCTAGCCGACTGTCCTGTCAAGGAAGAAGAGGAGGATTACGACTTACCCGACGAGCAAATATTAATGACCAGTGATGATAGTTGGTCAATGCATTTCGACGGTGCTTCCAATCAAAACGGATGTGGTGTTAGAGTAATTCTAGTAGCCCCAGACGGCACTCACATTCCTATATCAGCAAAACTGCAATTCAACGTCACAAACAATGCGGCAGAATATGAAGCATGCATCATGGGCCTGGAAGCCGCCTTAGCATTAGGTGTCCAGAAACTTCGAGTATACGGGGATTCCTCCCTAATCATCAATCAAATTTCTGGCAAATGGAATGTGAGGAGCGAGAGCTTGGCTCCATACCAGTCCTATCATGAGCAGCTATCTGAACAAATAGAAGAGCTTCGCTATACATACCTCCCGAGAGAGGAGAACCAATTCGCCGATGCACTTGCAAAGCTGGCCTCAATGATCAATATCCCAAATGGCATGGCTGAAATGCCACTTACAATTGAAGCACTTCAAGAAGCAGCATATGTCCATGCTATTGACGACGTCGAGCAAGACGGAAATGAAACTTGGTTTACAGACATTCAAAGGTATCTACAAAATTCAGAGTATCCCCCATACTTTTCAGGCAAAAATCAAAGGGCTCTACGACTACAATCAGCCAACTTCGTCATAGAAGGCGGCATTCTATACAAAAGGTCCCTTGGTGGTCCTAACCTCCGATGTGTTGACAAACATGAAGCTCAAAGAGTCATGGACAACATACATGCTGGAGTCTGTGGCACCCACATGAACGGGAAGATTCTAGCCCTCAAGATCATCAGGGCTCGATACTACTGGACTACCCTCGAACGGGATTGCTACTTCTTTATCAAGAAATGTCCTACCTACCAAAAGTGTGCGAATCTGAAGCACATTCCTCCATCATTGCTATACTCTCAATCATCACCGTGGCCATTCTCAGCCTGGGGTATCGACGTCATCGGCAAAGTCACTCCAACGGGCACCGGGGGTCATGAGTTCATACTGGTTGCTATCGACTACTTCACCAAATGGGTCGAGGACAGATCATTCAAAGTGTTGGGTTCCAAGCAAGTGGCCCAGTTCATACAAGAAAACATCATATGCAGATACGGCGTTCCTTACGAGTTCATCAGTGACCAGGGAACCCATTTTCAAGTAGAGTGTGGAGATCTATTCACCGAGTACAAGATTCAACATCATCGCTCTTTGTCTTATCGCCCACAAAACAATGGGGCAGTCGAAGCAGCCAACAAGAATGTCAAGACCATCATCATGAAAATGACTACCAATTACAAGGACTGGCTCCAGAAGCTGCATTTCGCATTGTGGGGATATCGAACTTCAATTCGCACTTCGACTGGTGCAACCCCATTCTCATTGGTCTATGGAATGGAAGCAGTACAACCTATCGAGCTGGAGATACCTTCTCTAAGGATAGTCCTCGAAAGCAAAATCCTAGAAGCTGCATGGGTACAACCAAGATTTGACGAGCTAGTCATGCTCGATGAGCGTCGGCTTCAAGCCGCTCACCATGTACAAGTCTATCAGCGCCGAGTGGCCAGACATTTCAACAAAAGGGTCAGAACTTGAAACATCAAAGAAGGCGAGCTTGTCCTGAAAGCCCTTTGCAAAAGCACCATGGACCCAAGGGGAAAATTCAAACCCAACTAGTCAGGCCCATACATTGTCAAGAAGATCCTCTCCGGGGGAGCAGTCGAACTAACATACGTCGATGGAACATAATTCAGATCTTTGACCAACCTCGATCAACTCAAGAAGTTCTATGTCTAAGTTCCATGTTCAAATTCAAGAATCCAATTCAAAGTCCACGTAGGCAACCTCATTTCGAGGCCCGGCCACTTTAATACAAAAAAAATTCAAAATTTCCTCAATTAAGGGCATCCTAAAAGTCGAATCAAATTTCAAAACTCAATATTTGTTGTCTTTATTCCAAATGTGCCAATTCAAAGCAAAGCATGTTCAAGCGGAATTTAATACAATAACTCTTTATTTGGCCCTAAGGCCTTCAAAGCTCATTCAAATACAAAGTCAAGATCAAGTAAAGCAAAGTTCAAAAGCCTTTTCACTTCCTAAACACATTTTCCAAACACATCTTCCAAACACATTCTAGACACAATTCCTTCCAATACAATTTCAAACACATTTAGCCTACAAAGATCTAGGGTCCGGCGACTATGCTCTTGAGTCTTGGCACCTTGAGTACTATCCCCTGGCTCCTCCCGCAATCAATCATCAATCTTCCCCTTGCCCAAGCGGCGGGAGAAGGAACTTGCTAGCCTTCCAAGACGGAAGGACGACGAACCTCTTTTGGATTCCCAACGGTCAAGCACCGGATGGGCCACACTCCCGTCACCTTCCTCATAGTCAGTTGATGCAGGACGTCTAGCTCTAGAACCTCCGAGTCTAGCTGGTCCGGAGAGAGAAATGTCCCTCTGGCTTAGGCCTCTCATCCATACAATGTACCCCGCAGACAGAGTAACTGACTCAGGTGGGAACTGGATACTCAAGAATGGTTTGGCGACCCAATACCGCCTCCAAACTTCAAGACGATTTGCATTCAGCACAACAGGTTTCGGGTTCTCTTCAGTACAGTCCGGGATCTCCTGTTTCAAGCCATACTGTCTCATCACTCGAGCAACCGAGTAGAAGACCAGCATTGTGAGGCTTGGCACCCTCAAAGCAGTAGAACCAGGGGCATGTCTCATAGCAGCAATTCCCCACCAAGGAACTACCCACCTTATACAAGATTCAATTCCAGAGAGTGCGCATCGCCACTCATCCAATGAAAGCCAGCCATACATCATGGGCCGCACGGTGAACCCTTTTCTATTATAGCTCTCCATGTTCTCCGGTGGTGCCACCAGCATGAGCCTCTCCATAAGCCAAACCTTGGGGAGTATACAAGAAATGCATTTCAAAATTCAACATTCAAAATTCAAATATAAGTACAAATTCAAAATCCAAGAAGGCTCCATATCCTTACTTGGAGTAATACCGGACTTCCCGACGGCAGAGGAGAGGGGTTCGAATTCAGCATGTCAAGGCCCATCAATGTTTCGCCAACCACGAGCGGCATTGGGTCCCGACCATTAGCAAACTGCTCTACAATCTCTATTAGGGAGGCATCGCCGTTGCCAAACCCCTGTTTCGAAAAGAGGAAGCGAGTAAATATACAAAAACTCAAGGCCTTGAGGCGGAAAACTTTGGGAACATGAAGCCCATCAAAGTAGGTGACAAGGAGGGACAAATCCACCCCTCTGCCATATACAACATCACTCAAAAGTGGGGGCTTCAAGCCCAAATGTCTTTCAAAGCCAAAGAAAAAGTGATCTTCAACACTGGGCATGCATGGCTCCTGCATAATGGGCCACCCCAATATGGCACTAAACTCTTCAGGGAGGGGACATACCTCATTATTCCCAAAGCGGAAGACATGATGATTCGGATCCCAAGCCTCCAAAGCAGAAAGAATGAAGTGTACATCCAGTTTTACAAATCGGAAGGAGGCGAGCACCCCAAGATGCATGCCATCAAGCTCCCTTTTCTCCAATTTCCCTAGCGAACCAAGCCACGAGTTCAAGGCATTTTCAAAGGACATAGCCATATTCTCTCTCCTTTTTCGTAAGGAAGCAGTATACAAGGAATAGCAGGGAAGGATTGATGCAAGAAATGATCCGAAATACTCCCTATTTATACAAGAGTCGGCTTGCACGACAGCCTAGTGGCGCCAGGCGCCATGCCCTCCGCCACGCGCAGGGGCCTGCAATGAAGGACGAGGCCACCATCCTCTTTTATGGTTCCAAGTACACACTCTTTAGTGTTTCTGACAGCAGAGTACAAACCTCCATTAATCAAGATTCCAAAGCCGCAAGCCGTGCAATTTCAAGCAGTCTGGATCAACGCTTCGGGCAGATTCCGGTTTCAATTTTTCAAAGTTCAAGCATTCTAGACCTAAATCGGCGTCTTAAGTCGACTTTGCATATGCATAGAAAAAGTTGAATATACTTTGACTTGCGCTTTTCCTAACCAAAAAACCTCAGTCGAAGTGGGGGCTTATAGTGGGTATATACACCCGAAAAAATGGGCAAATTTTTTCCAAATTTTTTTTGCAAAATTATCATGCATGCATATAGCTACAAATTTTCGAGGAACACACAACGCATACAAGATCAAACATTCAAACATACAAAGGACAATCTTTAAAAAAAATTCCAAACCAATTCAGGTTCAAAAACCGTACAACCATACAAATTTCCAAACCAATTCAAGTTCCAAACCATACAAATCCACACAAATACAATCCAGCCTATACAAAATCAACCCAGGCAAGCTGGAACTCGCTACCATGCAGGGTCAGTCCGAGTCGTCAGCTGTGATGTCTACCACAGGCTCCTTGTGTTAGGTTATGATACATATGACATTTACATAAATCATGCGGAAACAACCATTAACCCAGGAAACATATTATTTACACATAATCATATAGCATAATTAGATGCATACTCTTTGTTGCGTGCCTTCCCTAGCTGCGCCCGAACCGAACAAGAACAAGTCTTTAGGACTCCAAGTGTCGTCCCTCCGTAGATAGTCCACAGCACGTCCGGATCCGCCTTAAGATTGACCAACTAGAATCGCCCTTAAGGTACTAGAAAATTCGGCACTTTTATGAGCAAGATGTGTTTTAATTTTCTCTCAAAAAACTCACTTTTGAATACTTTGAAACTTGTGTATAAATTATGACCCCTAGGCCTTTATTTATAGAGTTATGGAAAAGGAATCGTAATCCTAGTAGGATGCGAATTAATTGGAATTAGAATCCTACATGAATTCTATTTAATTAATTTATCCAATTAGGAATAGACATTTAATCATACACTGATTCTTGCAGATTCAGGAATCACGCATGAGCACAAACTCACACACACACGGCAGCCACAAGGGCTGCCCATGCGCGTGCGAGCAGCAGCCCACGCAGCAAGGCCCACGTATCCGTGGCCCTTGGCGCGCGCTGGGCTTGCGTGCGTGCTTGCTGGGCGATGGCCTGGCTTCGTGCTGGGCCTTCGTCCGGCAGGCCTCGTCCGATGCTAATTCGTACGATACGCTTCTGATTAAATATCCAGTTCCGGAATCTATTTCCGATACGAACAATATTTAATATTTCCGATTCCGGAATTAATTTCCGTTTCGAACAAATATTTAATATTTCCGTTTCCGGGATTATTTTCCGATTCCGGCAATATTTCCGATTCTGACAATATTTCCGTTTCCGGCAATATTTCCGATTCTGGTAATATTTCCATTTCCAATAATATTTTCCGATACGTACCATGTTTCCGTTTCCGGCAACATCTACGACTTGGATAATATTCATATTTCCGATACGATCCATATTTCCGTTTCCGGCAATATCATCGTTTCCGGAGTATTCATTTCTTGCCTGTGACGATCTTAGCTCCCACTGAAACCAAGATCCGTCGGTTCCGAATATTCATAGATGGAGTATTTAATGCCATTAAATACTTGATCCGTTTACGTACTATTTGTGTGACCCTACGGGTTCAGTCAAGAGTAAGTTGTGGATTAATATCATTAATTCCACTTGAACTGAAGCGGCCTCTAGCTAGGCATTCAGCTCACTTGATCTCACTGAATTATTAACTTGTTAATTAATACTGAACCGCATTTATTAGACTTAACATAGAATGCATACTTGGACCAAGGGCATTATTTCCTTCAGTCTCCCACTTGTCCTTAGGGACAAGTGTGCATTTCCTAATTCCTTTGTCGCTCGATGCTTGCTCTTGAACATAAGGTAAGAGTTGTCATCCTTATTATGTCCAGAGGTGTTCCTCGGTTTCAGAGTTCAACTGATCAAATAAACAGATAATCATAGCCTATGATTCATCCGAGCACGGCCATGCATTTCACAGTTTCTAGCTCTCCGAGTGGCCTTGTACAACTTTTAAGCATCTCATCCCGATTTATGGGAGGACAATCCCAATCTTGCGATCTTGAGATTAGACTTCGTTTGATAGGTGATTACCTGAGCGTTGCCTTTATAGCCTCCTTTTACGGTGCGACGGTTGGTCAACGTCAAAGCAACCAGTTCTCAAACAAGTAATCTCAAATCACTCAGGTATTGAGGATTTAGTGTCTAATAATTTAATGAAATTTACTTATGACAGACTTTCATCTCTTACAGTAAAGTTTCATAGGTCTTGTCCGATACTAGTCTTCCCAAAGTAAGTATCTACGCAAATGATTATGACATTGCCATGTCCACATAGTTCAAGAAACAGAACTACTAGTCATCTTGCATTCTAGTCGTCTAACGTTTTCTATGCGTCCAATTTTATAGAAAACTCCGACTAGGGACCATTTTCAACCTTTGACATTCAAGTTCACTTGATAGACATTTCTTAGTCACAGGACTGGTCCTGACAGTCTATCTTGAATATTTCGTCAAATTTGAAGGGACTCATCATTTAATACTAAACCAAGATTAAATGGAATATGAAAATACATTTCATATATGATAAATGTTCAACCCCAATGTCTTACAACCATGGGCCTCAAACCCATTTTCTAAAACAATTCATGGAATTCAAAGCTATGCTTGATTTCCAGTGCGACAATGTGAGTGTTGCTTCTCACTTGTTGCATAGGTTTAGTTATCATGCTTTGCCAATCTTAACATCCTTTTCATCGAATGTTCTTTGAGATATGATGATAAGATCTTTTCGAGTTTGTTTATTATGTGATCTAGTCTTTCTTACTACATTAGTGGTTCTACGCATTTTGCAATGAAGAACCATTAAGTTAGCAGACGTTTTTCTTGCTTCAAGAATGGTTCCACGCATTTTTCAATGAAGAACCATCAAGCCAGCAGATAGGTGATCTACCCAAGTTCAGTGAAGAACTTTAAACAACCCTGTTTTATTGCTTCTTAGGCAATAATTACTTTTACTTCAACTGCATAGGTTGCTAGTGATGCTTTGTTTGGATTTACCTATCCAAGCAGTTCATAGATATGTGGAAGACTCTCCAACTATATCTTAGAACATAGAAATTAATATTTTAATTTCCCACGCAACAACTCATGGTCTCCAATCCATGTTGCCATTTCAAAACACGATGCTCTATAGCTCGTCCTTATCAATGGTTAACTCCAAAGGGTCTTGCTTGATCCTTTGCCAGTGTTTATGCGTGTAGCATCAATATTTAGCGTATCTTTATTTCCTTGAATCAAGAACTATTCCTATGTACCTTTTCAAGTACCATAAGTATTCTTGGTCTCAATCTAGTTGATCTTCACTTAGATCAATAGAGATTGGTATATGTTCGTCATGCCTTAAAGTCATACGATACGTTTTTGGCGATCCTCATATTATATCATACATGAAAAATTCTTTTGCAGAATAATTCCCAATTGAATTCTATTCATGTAACTTTAGCTCATTCAATTTTAGTAGATACTGAATCCAGCTAAATTCTTTGACATATAATATAGGTTAAGAATCTCATTTAGACTCTTTGATGTTTAACTTAGTAAATGCTTATACATAGTTCAAACATTCTTTACTTAGATTTATTCACATGGGTCGAATATCTCCAATGGAGACTTTCGTGTTTGATTTAGTAAATGCCATTACTTAATCTAAAACAATATTATAAGATCTTTGTAAATAGATCTTAATACCCAATATGTACTAAGTTTCGCCATGGTCCATCATTGATGAATAATTTCAAATCTAAGTCATTAGCATTTGAATGTTATTTCACAATAGAGAGATATGTGTGTGATACACATAGGACCAAATAAGTTTTTATGTACTCCCACTAAACTTCTTATACATCTATAAGAATCATGTACATTTTATGAAACTAAAATACTTATTAGCTTCACTAAAATACAGTTCCAACTCCCAATTGCTTGCTTAAATCTGTACTTAGATTTTATAAGCTAGCTTTCTCTTTCAAGCATTTATTTGGATCCACAAATCCTATGACATACCATGTACATAGTTTATTCCAACATTTGATTGAGGAATACGTTTTGTCATCCAATTGCTATATGTACCAATATGCAATCATTGCTTGAATTATAGACTTGAGCATTACGATTATGCATGAGGTTTCAACACAATTTACACCATGAATTTGCTTGTAACCTTTAGCAACTAATCTAGCTTTGTGTGTGAACACAATTCCATGTTTGATGGTTTTTATCCTTAAAACAAACTTGCAACCAATAGGTGTGAACCCATTCTTGCAAATCAACAAAATTTCAATTTTGTCATCAAAACATTGAGTATGTTTTATGGCCTCTAACCATTTAAAACATTTGAGTCTATATATGGCCTCTAACCATTTTAGGGAATCTAGGTTTCGTCATAGCTTTCTTACAAGTCACAAACTCATTAATCTACATGATAATAGTTTGACTGCAAGTTGTAGGTTTCTTCACTATTTAATAGAAGGATCTCATAGTTTCATTGACCTGATCTCTATGTTTCTTTACTATCTAATAGAAGAATCTCATAGTTTCAGTGACTTGAATTCTATGCCTACTTGGGTATAGAACATCAAACAATAGAATATCAATAGCCACTTGAAAGTCCTTTGAATATTCTGTTCTCCTTGAAGCACTTGTAAAGTCTTCTAAGAGATATCTATTCTTTAAAGCCACTTCTAAAGTCCTTAAAGAATAAGTTCGGATTTTCTGAAGCACTTCGAAAAGCCTCCGGAATGTCCGTTTATGTTTGTTGTTCGCCTCGAAAACTTTCGAGGTCTATTTTCTCCCACTTGTCATTTTGGAAACGAATCTCCAAAAGGACATTATTTCGAGCAAACAAACATTATGTTCTCAAAATTTTGTGGTAGAAACAATACCCTTGTGTCTCATTTGAATAAATCACAATGAAACATATATCTATACTTGGGCCTTAGTTTGTTGAATAACAAACACTAAGCTCCCACTGAGTTTAGGAACTCTTTAGATATATTATGAAAAGATATTCTGAAATTACTTTTCAATAGCTTTGACGAAATTGGTTTAGTTTGGTGGTAGTTGAGCATTTTGTTTTAGAAATTATAGGAAAAGTCTTTATGATCCGTCATTGATCGAATCAAGTACTAATTGACTTCGATTATTCCAACTAAGATATGCCATATCTTATGGACCTAGATTGTGAAATTACAACACACAATCATTGATGATCATATTTGGTCTCAAGTAATCATCAACATGATCTAACCTAGATCTTTATGATTTCTTGCCAAGTGGATTTTATACTTTTGAATCTTTGAACTAGCCAAACAGATTCAACTTATATCACATTTGAGTAAATAAACCTACATTCACTCAAATCCATGCGAAATAATAAAGTCATAAAATCTTTCTTTAGCTTTGAACTCTATTGTCTAGGCGTTCTAACAATAGTTCACATCTTTTGTTACTTTCAACAAGTAAGACTAGCTTGTCTTAAGTTGATCTAGAAATCAACCAACTTTCAAAAGTCCATTAAAATAGAGTTTTTGAATGTTAACTTGTTGATATGGTCTAAGCAACAATACCAAAGATTAGTGGAACTCAAATCAAGGGGTTGATTTGAACCTTAGTAAAGTTCTTTAAAGAGTTGTTTGTTTTAATCAAGCATATTGACTCAACCTGTAATTGACCATTTCATTCAAATAAACAAACAAACATTGTTTTTGTTCTTCTGAATGTGAGTCTTTCTGTGTTTGAAGCAGAAATTTAGGTATGCTGATTATGGAATAAAATAGCCATTTAGTTCCAGCCTTTGAAAGGACTTAAAACAAACTAGATGACCCTACAACTAATGTAGCATTTCCATGCTTCATTTCCCACTTGTAGGTCATTAGTGTATCCTAGCTTCATTTGTTTGAGTTATTACCGAAGTAAGAACCTCAAGCGGTATATGATACCAAGGAAGTTTGATTGCTAGGTCACTTCTCTTTAAACTTATAGGTAGAACCGGAATCGTAAATTCCTTTCATTTGTTCCTTTGTTTTCCTATTTCTTGTACCCTTTCTTATAGTCTTAAGAATTGAATTCTTTAGTTAGACATGTCCAATGTCACCCCAACAAGGTTCTTTACCATTTATGTTGAATATTTTGTTTCAACTAGATGATCTTACCAGAAGCTTCTAAAGTTCTCTAAGCATCGATCTATTCGAATGTCTAGGGACTAGACTCATTCGAGAATTAAATGGAAAAAGATATTAGGTTGTTAACCATTGGTAAAGCTGAGCGTGTTAAACTCAATGCTTCATGATCTCAAAACTACAGTGTATTTTGAATTCACAAGCACCAATTGGTTTGCCATTCGATTTTGATATTCGAAAACAACCATAAAAGTCGTTATAAGAAACGTACATTTTAAATTGCTCACTTTCTCTCTTTTCCGTGAATCGTTCTTGGATTCACTACCAATCGAGGAAATTTACTGTTACCTTTCTAAAAGGATTTATTGCAGTGCAAGATATTTAATTATAAACAATAATTAAAACATACATTGAAGCATGCAAAGTCTAAACATTTATCATGAATAATAACTTGAAAATAAAAGCAATCATGCAATTTAAACAAGTCATTAGCATTTTATTCGAATTATGTGTTCCGGCAGGTGTGAATAAAATGATTCCAAGATCCTAAAATCATTGAAGAACTAAGCACAGTTTGTCGACTTAATCCTAGAACATCTTAGGTAAGCAAAAGCCTTTTGCTAATAGTCTAGAAACTATTCTTGGTTGATAGGTACGTCTAAGAACTTATTAGGTAAACCTATCGAATTTGCCACGACATAAAAGGACTCCTTACTTATATCGTTGAGTTTCACCAAAACTAACATGTACTCACAATTATTTGTGTACCTTGCCCCTTTAGGACCAATAAGTAACACCTCGCTGAGCGAAAACTATTACTAGATTGATGTAAAGGATATCCAAGCAAGTGTATATTTTGGCATGGCACCTTTTAACTCAATTTTTAAGTTTGGAACTTAAGGCTCTTACTATGTTGGTTAGATTTTAAGTGAACTAAAATCCTTAATCATGCAACATAATCAAGCTTTTGATCTCATGCATTTTAAGACATATTTAAAGCAATAAATAACTTAAAACATGCATAAGATATTTGTGATCTAGTATGGCCCGACTTCATCTTGAAGCTTTGACTTCAAAGTCCGTCTTGAAAATCTCCGTGGGAGGCACCATTTTCTTCAAATAGGATAAGCTATAACTAATTACAACTATTTGATGGTACGCAGACCATATTTGAATTGAAAAATAACTTTGGTGCTTTAGACCAATTACATTCAAATTAATGGTACGCAGACCATATTTTCTATCCTATTTGGGCCATACTAGTCACTTCATAACCTGCAAAACAGTATATATACAATATATACCATTCACCCATTCATTATCATGAATGGCCCACATAGCTGGTTAGTAAAACACATTATGCATCACGTAAACATTTGCAGCAATTAATTAAGGGCACCAATAATCTACCAATTATTCAGTCCTTATTAATTCTAATCGAGTTGTTTTAACCTTAAGGATTTGTAGACCTAATCAAGAGTTTATGACTAAAAAGCGCTCCCACTCAAACCAATAAATTCATATGCTTTACTAATTTTAAACATAAAATTGTATTTCTAGTCTAACCGGAAACATACAAATTTAATTAAAATTTAAAGCTCATATTAATTTATAATTGAATCCAAAATTTAATTTAATTTCAGTCGCATTAATTCATGATTTTAATTTTAGTAAAATAATTAGAATAAATTCCATTTATTATAATTATAATATTCAAAATTAAAATCCAAGAAATTAATTCAAATTATTAATTTTAAAATTAATTAAAATTACATGAACTGAAATTTTCAAATTAAACATTCAAAACGATCTAATCGTAACGCAAACACCCTATGCGTTGCACGCCCATGGGCCGTACGCACACAGCCATTGCTGGCCATGTGCGCGCAGCCCATGCGCTCGTAGCATAGCTGCTGCTGTCCCAACGCAAGCCTCCGCACAGCGCCCATCGCACGCAAGCTATCGCTCGCAGCGCGCGCGCGCGACATCGCTCGCTGGCGCGCGAGATCGCTCGCTGGGCGCGCGAGCTCGCTCGCTGCGCGCGCGAGCCATCGCTCGCTGGGGCGCGACATCGCTCGCTGGCGCGCGAGATCGCTCGCTGCGCGCGCGAGCCATCGCTCGCTGGTGCGCGACATCGCGCGCTGTGCGCGCGAGTGATGCTGGGCGCAGCGCTCGTGGCACGCGAGCTTGCGCTCGCTGCACACGAGGCTGCGCGCTATTGTGCGAGGCAGCGCGCGTTGTGGCGCAGCTCGCTTGCTGCCCACACGCGACTGCCTTGGCTCGCCCTTCGCCCATGCCCATTCGTTCATTGCTCGTGGCACACGACACAAGGCAGGGCAGCTGCCTTGCACTCGTGCACTACGCCCTTGCTCATTGCATTCGTGCCGCACGGGCGACGAGCTCCCTTGCTCGTCGTCGCATGCCCGCATTATACAACACCCCTTAAGGGTAACACGAAGCGTCCATTGCTTCGTGCGTGCAAGTTATTTGAACGAATCGCATAAAAATTTAAAATTTATATTTAAAATTAATGACAAATTAATAAATATTATTAATTTCATAATTTTAGGGCGAAAAAATCGGAAATTTATTATCCAATTGATTTCCGATTGATATGGATTCAAGTCTTGGTCATAAAAATTTAAAATTTATCGTAAATTTACAATTTTTATGGTGGTTTTTAATCATAGGTTTCTAATTAAATTACAATTAATTATGAAAATCAAATTAATTCTAAATTATTCTAATTTTCAACAAATTAATCATAATTACAAATTAGATTGCATAATTAACAAGACTAGGCATTCAAACTTGTTAAACATATGCAGTAGGTCAATCAAAAATTCAAGATTTATCAACAGGAATCGCAAATATTTAATTTAACATCTTAAATTTACGAAATTTTGCATTCGAAAAACTAAAACCTTCGAAAAGTCATAGTTAGGCTTCGAATTTGAGAATTCTGGGTTCGGCAGAAAAATACTATTTTTGTCAAAATTTTAGAATGCCTTTTACATGCGGAATTGACACAAAAATCACTCAATTCGGATGAGTAACGAAGAAACTGCCGAAAAACTGCGTACATATAATTAAATAAACGCAATTTGCAATTAATTAACAATTACGAAAATTAATCACCCCTTTTAATTCTTGCAAATTTGTAATATTTAACCATGTTCATGCAATTTAGATTATGAAAATAATAAGGGGCTCGTGATACCACTGTTAGGTTATGATACATATGACATTTACATAAATCATGCGGAAACAACCATTAACCCAGGAAACATATTATTTACACATAATCATATAGCATAATTAGATGCATACTCTTTGTTGCGTGCCTTCCCTAGCTGCGCCCGAACCGAACAAGAACAAGTCTTTAGGACTCCAAGTGTCGTCCCTCCGTAGATAGTCCACAGCACGTCCGGATCCGCCTTAAGATTGACCAACTAGAATCGCCCTTAAGGTACTAGAAAATTCGGCACTTTTATGAGCAAGATGTGTTTTAATTTTCTCTCAAAAAACTCACTTTTGAATACTTTGAAACTTGTGTATAAATTATGACCCCTAGGCCTTTATTTATAGAGTTATGGAAAAGGAATCGTAATCCTAGTAGGATGCGAATTAATTGGAATTAGAATCCTACATGAATTCTATTTAATTAATTTATCCAATTAGGAATAGACATTTAATCATACACTGATTCTTGCAGATTCAGGAATCACGCATGAGCACAAACTCACACACACACGGCAGCCACAAGGGCTGCCCATGCGCGTGCGAGCAGCAGCCCACGCAGCAAGGCCCACGTATCCGTGGCCCTTGGCGCGCGCTGGGCTTGCGTGCGTGCTTGCTGGGCGATGGCCTGGCTTCGTGCTGGGCCTTCGTCCGGCAGGCCTCGTCCGATGCTAATTCGTACGATACGCTTCTGATTAAATATCCAGTTCCGGAATCTATTTCCGATACGAACAATATTTAATATTTCCGATTCCGGAATTAATTTCCGTTTCGAACAAATATTTAATATTTCCGTTTCCGGGATTATTTTCCGATTCCGGCAATATTTCCGATTCTGACAATATTTCCGTTTCCGGCAATATTTCCGATTCTGGTAATATTTCCATTTCCAATAATATTTTCCGATACGTACCATGTTTCCGTTTCCGGCAACATCTACGACTTGGATAATATTCATATTTCCGATACGATCCATATTTCCGTTTCCGGCAATATCATCGTTTCCGGAGTATTCATTTCTTGCCTGTGACGATCTTAGCTCCCACTGAAACCAAGATCCGTCGGTTCCGAATATTCATAGATGGAGTATTTAATGCCATTAAATACTTGATCCGTTTACGTACTATTTGTGTGACCCTACGGGTTCAGTCAAGAGTAAGCTGTGGATTAATATCATTAATTCCACTTGAACTGAAGCGGCCTCTAGCTAGGCATTCAGCTCACTTGATCTCACTGAATTATTAACTTGTTAATTAATACTGAACCGCATTTATTAGACTTAACATAGAATGCATACTTGGACCAAGGGCATTATTTCCTTCACCTTGTCCCTATTCCGCCTCCTAAGGCGCTCCAGATCCTGATCCAGCTCCGTCCCAGGGGAACTAGGATCCTGCTCCGAGATACGAAGTGTGCCAGGAGAGGGATGAACTCCCTGCTGAGGAGAGGGATTCTGATAAGGTGGCGGCATCGCCATGTACTGGTACAGCGCAAACATTTGAGCCTGACGCATCCTCTCCATCTCCGCATAGTAAGCCCATGAATCTGCACCCCAAGGCTGAGGACCACTCCCTCCGAAGTAGTAACCTGGAGGAGGAACAAAGGGCCTCAAATTGCTTGCACCTCCAAACGAATGCCTGGTAGGATCAGCATGTACAAAGGGGGAAGCTCCCCGCTCAGCATCAGAATGCCTCTGATGGGCACCAGCACCGGACCCCTGTCCCAGCTCCAAGCTCGGTCCCTCCTGCCTCAAGGACGTCTCCGCCTGGGGGTCCCTATCAACGGAACCTCTACGGTCTCGACGGCGCTCCTATACAAAATACAATTTCAAGAACCAACATCCAAGTACAAATTCCCATAATACAAATTACGAGATCAAGTAAAGCACCTCTCTGTCCCGGCCAGAAAGCTTCATGGGTCAGCTTGGCACAATGCCTCTTCCAGGAATCAATCAAGAGCATCCAGCGACGCACTCTCGCCTGAGGCGCCTGCATACAAAGTTCAAGATCAATTCCCAAATACAAGATTACAATCAGTTTCAAGAGAATGCAACAGTACTCACAGCGGCATAATGCTCAGGTACAGCATCATATGATCTCCGGTGCGGAGGAGAAGCTACAGCAATGGTCACCTCCACCTGTTCCCCATCTGAGTTCTCATAGCGGAGGATCCTATCAGCATGGGGAATGTCCTCAAGATCAAACTCCTTCTCCTACATACAATCATACAATCAAGCAAACATACAAGAATAGAAGAATACAAGAATACAAGATACAAAGTTCAAAAGCTCACCGGCAGTACGAAGCGTACTGGTGGAGCCAGCCTCCTCAGGAAGTCGTCATGGCTACCCTTCCTGTGTACAAAGTCCCTCCAAGAACGGAAAACAGCTTCACCCCTAGCACTCACATATAGCCGGGCAAGCTCTTCATCCGGCGCCAGCATGGACTCCGGTGAATCCTTGGGGACAAGCCTATTCCCCGAATTGTGCTGATGGGACACTCGATCCCCCAAATACCACATGTGGCGGTACACCCATGGGAGCAAGACCCGTCGTTCAGACAAGAAATGGGCACGAGCAGCCGAGGCAGGTACAGGCGTCACTAGTGGAAAAACAGTCATTTGCGTCGGTCATTTAAGCCCATTTGCGTCGCACATTGGTGCGACGCAACTGGCCGCGACGCAAATGAAAAAAGTCATTTGCGTCGCACTTTTGTGCGACGCAAATTTGAGTCATTTGCGTCGCAGTTTTACTAAACAGCGACGCAAATGACTTTTTTTTTGACATCCTGAAAAGTCATTTGCGTCGCTGTTTTACTAAACTGCATGCGACGCAAATGACCTTTTTTTTAACATACTGAAAAGTCATTTGGGTCGCACATTTGCTAAAGTGCGACGCAAATGACTTTTCATCATGTTAAAAAAAAGGTCATTTGCGTCGCAGTTTAGCTAAACATGCGACGCAAATGACTGTTTTTATTTAAAAAAAAATTGAGCTGCACGTTTTATATTTTATGCTATATAGTGCATAAAGTTCTAAGCAACTAAAGTTCCAAGGAAAATCAATTGACAGGAATGCATAATCAGTTCTTATAAACATATGTACAATGACGTGCATAGAGTACAAGCCTATTAGTGTTCAGTTGACAAGTTGCATCCAATTGTATGAATTTTCCTCAAATGTTATTTCTTCAAGTGAACTAGAAAGCATCTTAGAAGAATGCGGTGGGGGATTATAACACCAAATGCACTCATACCACGTACATCAAAATTACAATAAACAAAAACAAGGCATCATACCCCATACTCTCTAGTAGCAGCAGCTATTAGAGTCACAAGCTGAGAAGTTAGCCATTGGATAATGGTAACTAAACCACGTAAGCATTGAATCCTCCTAGATAAATCTGTCATTTTGACCCTATACTCTCGCACCACCTCAATGTCAAACAAAAAGTGATAACACTCTAACTAAATAAGGATGAAAAGAGACCAACCAAGACTTGTAGCACCAGATAGAGACAAGAAAAGCCATCACAATACATTTAGACGAAAAAATCAGAACTTAATTCAAAAATTAGATATTTAAACATGATCCTATAAACATGATCAGACCTTCAGCATCTTCCAAGCTACTCCTGCACGGTAATATCCCTTAAACCAATATGGTCTCAGGCTAATACACAACTGTGCATCAGTGAGTGCAAGATCGCCCTCGTTCAAGCCGGAAAAGCAAAGGCTCCTGTTGCAGAACACTGTCGCACATGTTGCCTTCATCCTTATAGCCTATCCAGTTAAAGAATGAAAAGAAACATAGTATTCAGAATTTCAGATTGCAGCATACTACCCCTGTATACCAGTAAATTGCATGTAATACTCAGATTGCAGCATCAAAAGATTGCAGCATTCTAACACTACTCAGATTGCAGAATACTAACAATACTCAGATTTGCGTAGTTATAGTTCAGTTTTATTTTTTTACCTCTGTATACCAGTAAACTGCAATCATGTAATCATTTGATCTGATGGCTTATGCTGCATTTATATTTGCTTCTAAGAATTTTGTTTCAGCTTTGAGTTCCCGCTGCAAGTTATGAAATGTGGTAACAATAAACCATCAAATGAAACCCCAAGAACTAACATAAGTAGTTTTTTGTTTTTGGTTTTGAGATTAGGAAAATAACCTGATTTTTTGCTTCCTGAGAGTTGATATACTCGTGTATTCCAAGAATGCTCCAAATCGGAATATGGGGAATACGAGCAGTAAATTCAAAGAGGAGGTTTACAACTGCAAGATTACCTTCCACAACCGCAATTTCAATTGGTGTAAGATCACACTGAAATAGAAGACACAATAATAAGCCAATCATATACACACTTAGAAAAGGGTATATAAGAATGAAAGCAAGTTAATCTTCTGAGCAGGAGTACGAGGTTTACAACTGCAAGATTACCTAGTAATGTGACAAGACTCATAAGTTTTAGAAACCTCTTTTAGCAGCATAATGCAATGGAGTTAATCCCGCATTGCATGTCATATTAGGATTTGCACCATGATCCAGTAGAAAAGAAGAAGTAATGAAATGCCCTCCCAAAATCGCATGATGCAGAGGGGTGTAACCTGTAAAATAGCCCATATAAACTCAAAATAAACCCAAGAAAAGCTCATTCTTATGCATATAATACCCAATAAACATCAAAATACTAGTATTATTCAAGTTTGTAGATCAAAATTCATAGCAAGACAACAAAAATAAACAAAATCTCAGTGTATGCATAGGTCAAGCACATTTGATATAATCCAGAGAAGCTCCCAGTATCCATATGCCCATAACATCAGAATCCAATGTTATAAAATACCTATTTTGGACTAACAACCCCCAACTTAAACCAGCCAATTTATAAGGCATGGCTAGAATATGTAAAGAAATTCCATTGGTTTAACCAACTGAATTGCGAAAGGAACCTTTGCAAACGTAAGATGACTAAATTCCAAATGATTCTTAGTTTGGGGACTTTGTGGCGTTAAATTATCAATGTGTCTTCTCTCTTCAATTTCCAGCTTCTATTTTCCTAAATACTACATATTTGCAGGGTGAGCTTGAAACTGTGTGTTGATTATTAGCATCCAACTAAAGCACTTATATAAAACCCTTTCTTCAAACAAAATAAACATACAATGGAATACCTTTACTCTGGGCATAAGTTTCTGTATTTCAAGCTGATACCATAAGATTGATGGTATAACTTTCTCCTTAATTAATCTTGATATTGATTGGTGTTTGGGACGAAGAAGTAAACAAACACAAGAAACTGCTGCTTCATATTTTCACAACATCCTTAGAAGAAAATCTAACAAACAAATACTGATATACAGGCACCAAATAGCCACATCAGTTACTCTTTAAGACAATTAGTCAAGCGAAAAAATTCCAAATTGTTAACAACATTTGATAACTAACATAATATATGAATGTTCTGATGGTAGGATAGCAGCTCAACTCCACTCGACCACTCCCATTCCCCAAGCCCATTGAGTAAGACTCAGCGGCAAAATCTAAGCGTTAAATTTTAAAGTTAACCCTAGATATTCAAAGCTAAAGCAAACTTTATGAAAAATCATAAAGTATTACGAAACTTACCCTGAGTTGATTAGGGAAATTTTCAAGCAAGAAACACTAAAATCAGTTTCCATACAAAGGTTCATAATTTTATAGCACCAATGCTAATGTAATTTTCATGAAACGTGTTCTTCCGCAAACAAAACAAAACCAAAATAAACATTATTATTGTAACACAGTAGAATTAGCATTAAAGTCACAACACAATGACCATTAGCAACTTAGATTCACCACAGAGACTCAGAAATCTCAATATCACAACAAAAATCACAGAGAAATCATAATCATAGACCAATATACATCGACACGAACATTTCAGATCAAGAATAATGATTTCCGTCCAAAAAACTAGCATTTCAATAATATAAATCGGCACAAACTATAAAAAATCCCAAATTGTTAACAACATTTGATAACTAACATAACCCTAAATTTATAAGAACCAGGACCTCAAATTAAGAAAAGTCGTCTTCTCCAACTTGATTTAATTTTACACGCAATTTACTCAAAACCACAAATACCAAAACCCTAATTCAATTCGTTCCATCTAATAATTGGAAAAAGTAGCCTAAATTTTCTGCACAATAAACTTACTAGGCTCAACTAATTAAAGGAAATTCAATTTAATGACCAATAAAAACAGGAGAATTAAAGTAAACCAACCTTGAGAAAGAAAAGAGGAGTAACAGAAGATTTGGTCGACCAGAAGGGAGGACGACAACCTCTAACCTATGGCAGAGGCGAGTAGGTGGTAGCGGCGGTGAGAAGCGGGATCTACCGGCGAGTAGAGAAATTTAATGCGGTGGATGGTATGGCGAGAGGAGGCTTTGAACTGCACAGAACCCTTTCGTACTTGTGTCACGGAGCTGAGCCTTTCCCGACCTTGACCATGAGCACTAAGATGCAGGAGGAGGGTGAACGCGGCAGGGTGGAGGAGGAGGAAGAACATACGACAGTGAGAAGAGGAGGAGGGTGAACGGCGGTGAGAGAGTGAGCGATGGAGGAGTTTTATTTTAGGTTTCTCGATTTAGGGTGAACGCGCGCAGTTATGAGAATTTCAGAAGTTGAGTCATTGCGTCGCACGTTTACAAATCTGCGACCCAAATTTAAATTCATTACGTCGCAGGTTTGTAAATCTGTGACGCAAATGACTTTATGATACTTGGAACAGTCATTTGCGTCGCAGATTTATAAAACTGCGACGCAATAATAAATTTTTAGACTAAAATTTTTCAATTGCGTCACGAATTTATAAGTGCGACGCAAATTCAGCGATGCAAATAAACACTTTTCCACTAGTGCGTGTTAGCAAAAGGACGCCACACCACCTGCAAAGCAAACAACTCAGGCAACTATACAAATACAAATACAAGAGAGCGAAACAGTACAAGAATATTACCTCGGTAGCAGGTATAACTCTCCAAGCACCGCGGGAGGCCGCCAGAAACACCCTCCCGCGCACCGCTCGTCTCCAAGAGGCAGCATACGGGTAAGACGCATCTCCAGTACGATCCGACGCCAAGGTCGGAAAGTGCTCATATATCCAAATCTTTCAAGAAGCAAGCAAAACATTAGTCAAGTTCAAGATACAAGCATACAAGTACAAGGCAAAAAGTACAAGGAGTCTTAAATGCCTCCAGTACACGCCACAGGGCTGCCATGCTCGGCTCACTCTCCGGCGCAGTCCGGGAAGCCCACTTCATCTCATACAAGAGGTGGCTATATGCCAAACCACCCCAGTTGTAGCTCGAAACAACTCTCAAGTCCCGCAGAACGGACAAGAACCTAATGTGCACCCGACTATTCCTACTCGGGGCCACCACTCTGCTCACCAAAGCTAGGAGAAAGAGCCTAACCCTCTGCTCTGCGGACACAGCCACACCACAGATAGCATCCACAATCACCGTCACGAAAGCATGGGTGTCGTCCTCTGACAAGTCAACAACAGGGCCAAGGAAGTCCCTGGCAGCAGCCGAGCGCCACGTCAGCTCCGAATCAAAGGTCACATTCCGCTCAGAATAAGGAAGACCCGTAATCATGGCATACTCAAAGGGGGTAATGGTGATCTCCCCCCAGGCCATGTCGAAGGTGTTGGTGGTATCCCACCACCGCTCCAACAAAGCCCACAGCCGGGGTTTGATCCCCGTTCTCCTCGAAGTGCCTCCCATGGCACGCCAGAAATCATCCAGGCCCGTCTGTGACCAGATCTCCATGGCCTCCTCATCAGCAAGAAGGGCTTTAAAGGCCTTCTGAACCTCCGCCAAGGACCAGAAAGTGCGAAACGACTTTCCATCGGCCTACAGGTGAACGAGTCAGCTTAAAACCTATGCAAGTACAAAATACAAATTCAAAACATAAGTACAAGACTCACCAAGCCAGTCCGAGGCCGCTGAGACAAGTGAAACTCTGGTCGAACACCAGATCGGAAGGACTCCACCCAGTACCAACAAAAACAGGTGCTTCCCGGGGAACCATACCCCCATCCGGCGCATTTATCGCAGCCGCTTCATCATCCGAAGCATCCTCCTCAGCAGCTCGAACCACCGAAGATTCAGCGAGCTTTCTCCGAGTGTGACGAGGCATACTAAATCAAGTGGAGTACAAAGTGTCAAAATTCTAAACTGGGGGCTATCCTATACTAGCCTATACAAAGTAAAAAATTCAAAAATCCCCAGTGCTAATTCAGCCAGGGACCTCTAGTTCAAAAATACAAGTTCTACACCAAAGCCTGGGCTATCCACGCCGAAGCAGGTATACAAGTTCTACGCCAACGCCTAGGCTACCCACGCCGAAGCAGGTATACAAGTTCAACATCAATGCCTAGGCTACCCATGCCGAAGCCAACATTCCAAAACTCTACAAAAACAACATCTAGGCATCGTACCCTATTCTCTACCTGAGACCCCGCTTGGTCACCAGTGAGACTACTATTTAAAAATAACAGGTACAACATTCAAGAAAATTTTTTAAAAAAATTCAAAACTACAAGTTCCAACAGTTCAAGTTTGAGTGGCTATCAAACAATTTTCTACAAGATTCAAGAAGCTTAAGCATACAAGCATCATTCCAAAGTACGAGAAAATCAAAGCTACATGCAATCCTAAAGTAATTTCATAAGCAAAAACATGAAATACTTACATGGACAAGGCAAGAACAAGACCAAGGGAAGAGCTTAATCGACCTTTGAGAGAGAAGGGCAAAGAGATTCAAGGAATGTGCCTCTAAATGGCACGACAAGGGGTGCTTTTATTGCACAACCCTGCGTCGTACGCGCAGCCCAGCGCCCAGCGCTGCCTGCTCCATGCGCAGATTCTGCCGCGCACGGTCTCCTGTGCTGATTGCACGTCCTTTACTGCTACGGTCTTCTGCACCAAGCATCAAACGTCGCATCAGGCTATCCATTGAAAATGTCGGTATACACCTGTATCTCCAAGTACAAATAGATAAATATTTCAAGAATACAAAGTCCAAAAAATACAATGACTCAAGCGTTTGACTCCCAACGGACCCAAGCTCCAGGAAAGTCAGCCGAAATTTCAAAATCTTAATGACCAGGAAAAAGCTCTTATCCCTATCAAAGCACATCCCCAACGAATGAACTCCGGGCATTCAAAATTCAAAATTCAAGATTCAACATTTAAGGTTCAAAATTCAAGGATTCAAAATTTTCGATGCCAAGCTCCGTCCCAAAAACAAAGGCGGAAGAGCACAAGTACAGATACGGACCGCAGTCGTCATAACCGAACGGAGGTAGATTCCATCTTTTTTCTAACGCCTGTTTTGTGCAGGTACCGGCGTACAAAGAGTGGTCTTGACTGCAGAACATCTTGATCATTCTCCATCCCTTTTGAAATACTTTGACTTGCGCTTTCCTAACCGAACGCTCAGTCAAAGTGGGGGCTTTTGTAGACACCTAATTTTTGTCGCCCCTCTGGGATGATGAAGATACCATTATCCTTACTAGGCGGTTGGAGAAACTCCGTGCAAAAATCCCAATTGCTAAGAACATCTCCAAAATACAAGATCCAAAATCCAATCCCCGAGGTCGTTCCCCTTCTGGAACACGGTACAAGATATAATTTTAAAAAAACAATTTCAAAATCCAAGTACAATCTCATCTAGTAGACCATTCCATTGGTTTTACTAGGCCTTTTCTACTCAAAATCATGTAAGGCAAGTCAAATTCGGGCGCCTACCCACAAAACCGAGCGAGCCAGGCCTCGTCCCGTAAAACCGAAGTTCAAAACCCGAAACGGCTTGTTTTTAGACGCAAAATCAAGCCTTAACCTCCAAGAAAACACTACATGCCAAGCATCATACTATTCGTACGAAGGTATACCCATACAAGACAAATAAGGGACAGCATCTTTTCGTCCTTTTTGGCTGCCAGCTGCGTGCTGCGCTGGCGATGGCTGGCGTTTTGCGGCCATTTTTCCTATACAAACCCCCTAATCACATCATTATGGTAGGCAGATTTCAAATACAACGTCGTAATACCAAAATTACGCCTCAAATTACAAATCAAAATCCTTCAAAAAAGACATACAAACTTCAAAATTCTAAGCAATTGGGAGCTCTAAAAGGAATTCTTGCCTAAACCTAAATAGGTAATTCCGAATCCCACCATATTCAATCATGTTTCTTTGATTTCCTACTTCAAAAATGATTAGCAAGTGTTAGGGGGGGAAATACCCTCTTGGTGACGTGGTCGTATGTGGCACCTTTCAGACTCGCCCTCAACGGCTGGGATCAGTGTAACAGTTACAAACCGTTGATGGAGCCAACCTTCATTACGCATTTATTATTCAATTATGTGCAATTAAGCACATACGTTAGATTCTTATTATGGGAGCCTATAAAATGGCTCAAATATGTCAGTTTGTATATACAAATGCTAAGCAATAACAATACTCTCATTCCATGCCCTTACAACTTGCTCTCGTTACTCTAAATTATCTTGCTCAATCGATTGTTAGCACCATCATCAAGGGAAGTTCGTCCCTAAGTAGAATTTGCCCAAAACAATTTGGCGCCCACCGTGGGGCTGACAATCAAAAGCAGCTTAATAATACCATTCCAATCACCATGGCCGGAAATGCTAGCTCATCCGACGATATCACTCGTCGCTTTGAGTCCATGGAGTAGCGCATCAACATCCTCCAAAAGGAAAACGAAGTGTTGCACTCCCAGGTCAGATCCACCGCCTCCATCGCCACCGGGTCGAGGTTCCAGTATCGGCGAGACACCTCCGGTCTGAACCGCCGTTTACATCTCGACACTGCTTCGGACCATCCCCTTCATGTACCCTTTGGCGAGCCAGGAGGCCCAATCTTCGAACAGATCCGCGAGTTCGACCCACTGCTAAATCAGCCACGCTCTTACCCGAGTTGGCTTCTCCCACCTCCAACTCAACCATCTTCTGCAGGTACATCGGTGGCCGCCGTCGCCACCACAGTTGCCCGGGTCGCCCCATCTCAGGTCGGCATGACAACATCTGCCATGATGTCGGCTCCCGCCTCCAATCCGGCATCTCGTCCATTACCGCCCCCAATGGTAACCATGTCGATGCCCCTACCCGTCATAGTTCCGGCACAAGGACCGACACCAACGACTCAAACACCATGGGATCAACTCTTCTCTCAGCAAGTCGTTCAGCCTTTCGTCAACCTAGTCACTTCAGCACCAGGAGCACCCCCATAGTTGATGGCGGTCCCTTTAGCCAGTCAGGCGCCAAAAGCAGTGTTCACGAACACCCTAATGCGCCCAGACTCTTCTCAAAACTATTCCCGATACACTCCTCTTAACAGGTCAGTCGTTCCAGTTAGTCACGGTTTCGTAACTCTTTTCCCTTATGTTGCAGGTACCCATGTTACCCAAGGGACGCCCCCTTACATACAACAAGTGGTGCCGCAGTTCACTCCCCACCAACCTCACAGCATATACCCGCAAAACACTTATTACCAACACCTCCAAGCCAGCCTCCCCGAAACATTCAGTCCCCTCGTCCCAGTGCTCAACACCATCTGTGAATACACTAATCATCAACTCCAACAAATTATGACCATGATAATCAAAATCCCAGGAGTACCAACACCAATCAAAGAAGCCAGCCTAGACAGTTATGCCGATTCACCATATGCCGACCCCATCGATGCAATCGACATCCCGAAGCGATTCAGCCAACCCAATATGCCCATGTATGACGGAACGACCGATCCAAGGGAGTATATCTTGACCTACAAGCAACGAATGATGACTATCCCAGTTCCCAAGCATATGAGGGAAGCTAACCAGCCTGCCAAACGGATGCATCACCTCTTTCACTCATCTCGACAACATGTTTAATCAGCAGTTCGCTAGCAGCATGTGCTTGGAGAAGCAGACGAGCGACCTGTACCGTGTGGTCCAACGTCCTGACGAACCTCTGAAGGACTACATAGCTCGGTTCATCAAGGAGAAGGTAACTATACCTGAATGTGACGTCCCGACAGCAATCGAAGCGTTCAGACAAGGATTGCAAGACATTTGAGGACGCTCAAGCCAAAGCAATGGCCCAAGTCAGGTTGGGAGAAACTCTCCATTCCCGGAAAGGAGCTAATGACTACACCAAGACGAAAAGACGATTGCCCTACCCCAAGAGAAACAGTGATCGTCCTGCCCCTTATTCCCGGCCTCAACATGTAGCAGTGGTGGAAGATGACGACGACTCCGACTGGAAGAATATCCCGGACCTGCCTCCAAGAATTAACGAATATTCTTTTTGCGTTGACACTGTAGGTCTGATGAACGACCTCTCGAAGATGGGGAAAGCGGTACAGTGGCCACCGAAGTCCAGCAAACCCGAATCAAAGAAGGATCCCTCAAAATGGTGTGATTTCCATGCCGACATCGGTCACACCACCAACGACAGTGTCGCATTAAGGAGAGAAGTAGCCTACCTGTTGAAGAACGGATACCTTAAAGACGTCATGTCAGACAAAGCCCGTGGCGTCGTCAACAAAGACAACTCTAATTCTCCATCTCGACCTCCTCCTCCTCATACTAAAACTGTAAATTTTATTGCTGGAGGTTCTGCATTTGTGGTTTGACTTATTCTGCAGCGAAGAGGCATGCCCGAGAGAATGAGATAGACAGACCGGACCGAGCCGTAACAGCGAAGTATATAACCCCTATATCTTTTGATGAATCTGATGCAGGGGACATCTCGGACAAACATCACGATGGCCTGGTAATATCCATTCATGTCGGAAACTGCATGATCAAGCGAGTCCTAGTCGACAACGGCAGCTCAACTAATGTGATGATGCTCGACGCCCTCAAGGAGATGGGGTTCAACCCGGATACAGATGTCGTAAAAAAATCCACCGTGCCGGTAGGATTTAGCGGCAAGGCAAAGACCACCTTCGGAGAAGTCACCTTACCTGTTTACGCTCATGGAATCAAGCAACAGGTAAAATTTTGTATTATTGATTGCCCTTCATCTTACAACATTATCTTGGGCAGGCCCTGGATCCACAACATGAAGGCCATCCCCTCGACATACCATCAAACCATCAAATTCCCAACTCGATGGGGGGTTCAGGAAATCAAAGGAGATCAGCAAGAATCCAAGGAATGTTACAAAGCAGCTCTAAAGCCCTCGGCCACCAATAAATACTCATTATAGCAACTACAGTCCAGTTCCGACCCAGCAGGCTACAAAGAGCCCAAGTCCGAGCAGCTTGACGAAGTCATCTTAGATCCTGCGAAACCAGAACAAGTCGTTTTTATTGGATGCGACGTGCCCAACGACATCAGGTCGGAACTCATCAAATTTCTTAAAGCCAACGCAGATTGCTTCGCATGGTCCCACGAAGATATGACAGGCATTAGTCCAGACGTCATCACTCACAGCTGAGTGTTGACCCACATCACAAGCCCGTTAAACAGAAAAGATGGAAGTTCGCTCCAGAGGACAACCAAATCATCAACGACGAAGTTCAGCAACTATTGGATATCGAAAAAATCAGAGAAGTCAAATATCCAGATTGGTTGGCCAATGTCATCGTAGTAAAAAAGAAGAACGGGAAATGGCGTGTTTTCATAGACTTCACCGACGTCAACAAGGCATGCCCCAAGGATTCCTTTCCCTTACCCCACATTGACGCCATGGTTGATGCTACTGCACGGCATGAAATGCTCACATTTATGGATGCATTCAGTGGGTATAACCAGATTCTAATGCACCCGGAAGATCAAGAGAAAATCGCTTTCATCACGGAGCGAGGAACTTATTGTTACAAAGTCATGCCATTCGGATTAAGAAACGCTGGTGCCACCTACCAACGCCTAGTTCACAAAATGTTCAGAAAAAAGTTAGGTGACACGATGGAAGTCTACATCGACGACATGTTGGTAAAATCTAAGAAAGCCTCAGATCACATCTCACATCTCCAACAAGCCTTCGACGTACTACGAGAATACATCATGAAGCTCAACCCGACCAAGTGTTCATTCGGGGTCTCCTCTGGGAAGTTCTTAGGCTACATGGTTACTCAAAGAGGCATCGAAGCTAGTCCTGACCAGATCTGTGCGATCATCAATCTACAATCACCACGAAATCAAAAGGACGTACAAAAGTTAGCAGGCACAGTGGCTGCTCTCAACCGCTTCATCTCCAGGTCGTCCGACAAGTGCAAATTATATTACGACATCCTCAGGAAGACGAGAAGTTCAGTTGGACCGATCGACATGAAGCTGGACTACAACAACTCAAGCAATACCTGTCGAACCCTCCGCTACTGTCCAAGCCAAAAGCCAATGAAGAACTACAGATATATCCGCAGTCACAAAGTCGACCATCATTGCGGTACTAGTACGAGAAGAAGACGGTAGACAGTTACCTGTTTACTACATCATTAAGTCTCTCCTTAGCGCCGAAACGAGGTACTCCCATCTTGAAAAACTTGTCCTTGCATTAGTTGTTGCTTCCATTAAATTACGCCCTTACTTCGAATGTCATCCTATAACTGTTAGAACTAACTATCCCATGAAGTCAATCATGAGGAAACCCGAGTTATCTATCAGGATGTCCAAATGGGGAATACAATTAGGTTGTCACGATATTAGGTACGAACCTCGCACAGCCATCAAGTCGCAAGCTCTAGTAGATTTTGTGGCCGACTTCAGCCCAAGCCTCCAACACGAAGTCGACCAAGAAATCAACATTCTAACCGATGGTGGACTCTCATCGACATGGACTCTGCATACTGAAGGATCCTCCAACATACGGGGGACAGGCCTGGGCATTGTGCTAAAGTCGCCACAAGGGGACACCATAGTACAATCTGTCTGTTGCGAGTTCAAAGCTACCAACAACGAGGCGGAATACGAAGCCTTGATCCTGGGATTATCACTAGCACTCGACATGAGTATCCGCCGACTCGAGGTACGTTGTGATTCATTATTGATTATCAGTCAGATTAACGGTTTGTATGCAGCAAACGACTCAAAGATGCTGGCTTACATGGAAATAGCGAAAAGGCTCGTCAACAAGTTCGACTCATGCACCCTACCAAAAATACCAAAAGATCAGAACACCCAGGCGAACGCCTTAGCCAACCTTGGCTCAAATATCAAACCCAAGCTCACCTCCATTCCCGTATTCCACTTAATGTACCCAGCCATCACCAAAGATAACCTACCCATCACCAAACAAGCTCCACCAACTCAAGTGCCTTCATGGCGCGACCCCTACATACACTGGCTCAACCACCATACCATCCCACCTGGAGTCACCCACGAAAAATCCTTCCGCATGAAAGCTTCCAGATTCACCTTAATCCATGGGATACTGTTCAGAAAATCAGTTGCAGGACCGTACCTAAGATGCTTAGATCACGACGAGGTAGAGTCGACACTGTGCAACATAAATGATGGTGAATGTGGAAACCACGCCGGAGGAAGAAGCTTAGCCCACAAAAATCTTACCATGGGATATTATTGGCCCACCATGAGAAAGACGCAATTGCCTTCGCCAGGAAATGCGACTCTTGCCAACGGTTCACATCCATCGCTCACCAACCTTGTGAAGTACTCCACCCCATCTTGTCCCATTGGCCCTTCATGAAGTGGGGGATGGACATAGTGGGACCCTTACCATAAGCATCAGGGCAGCGCGTCTTCATGTTGGCAATGACTGATTACTTCTCCAAGTGGATCGAAGAGGAAGCATTCAAACGAGTTCGAGATACTGAGGTCATCTCATTCATAAAGCGAAATATCCTTAGTCGGTTTAGTATCCCTTCCTAGATCGTCTGCGACAACGGTTCTCAGTTCATCAGCAACAAAACCAAAGAATTCTGCAGCAGGTACAACATCACCTTGCACACCTCAACACCAAGGTACCCTCAAGCAAATGGCCAAGCCGAGTCTAGCAACAAAATCATCATCAATAACCTCAAGAAGCGCCTTGACGACGCCAAGGGAAGATGGGCAGACGAATTACCAATGATCCTTTGGGCTGACAGGACGACACCCAAGACGGCGACTAATCATACTCCTTTCTCCCTAGTCTTCGGTTGTGAGGCAGTCATCCCTCCCGAAGTCGAGCTCCCCACAGCAAGAAGCAGTTTCATGGCACCAGGAATGAACGATTCAGTCTTGGCCTACGATATCGATACCGTCGACGAACTCAGAGAAGCGGCATTGGTCAGAATGGCATCATACCAACAAGCAGTCGCGAGTAGCTACAACAAGAATGTGAGAGTTCGAGTATTTCAGCAAGGAGATTGGGTTCTGCGCAAAGTCTTTCTAAATAAGAAGGATCCTCGACACGAAAAGTTGGCTCTGACATGGGAAGGTCCTTACCAGATAGTAAGACGAACAGGTCATGGCGTGTACGAGTTCGTTGACAGAAACGGTACATCTATCCCAAGGAGTTGGAACGCGACGCACTTGAAACTGTACCATTTCTGAACACTTGAATCTTTTCTTTGTCTAGTTTTTCCTAACGCACAGGAAACTTGGCACTCACCGCCACTATGTCGACATCCCTAAAAACGGTGTGGGCATGACGTATTACGAACCCGAGAACATCTCAGACGCCACTATGGTGAAAGACAATTAAAAAAATAAAATAAGTTAAGTCTTCATCTCTGTCTTTCTTTCTTTTTCCAATCATATTATTATCATTACTGACTTAGGCATCGGAGGGTTGTTGGCTCCACCAACGGCCAACCTTCACGCCATCATCTCGTTTTGCAGGTAACGACACGGTGCCAGCATGAACGCAAATCCAGAAGGAATGGCAAACACGTGTATATGTCTCGACGTCGTCTAGTACTCCTTCTGAACCTTTTTTCTTTTCTCCTCCGTGTCGCAATTTCAGTTCATTTTATGTTACTCTATACTGACTTAAGCATCGGAGGGCCGTTGGCTTCACCAACGGCCAACCCTCACGCTCTGCTATGTTGACAGTATGATGTTCACATGATGACGAATTCGAAAAGGAGATGATGGATGAACTGAAGTGTACAACACAGAATACAGAAAAGAAAAAACTCGAAATTGTACTCACATGTTCAAGGAAAGAAATGCAAAGAAACATTGCCAACTTTATTTCATTCAAACATACTTGTATACATTACATATTACAATTTTACAAACTACAAAACACAATTTAGGCCATAACAAAAACGCCTGGTACACTACAATGTACATTACATACACAAATAGAATACATATCTACATTTTTTGTCTACAGTATACATGTTCGCAGCATCTTGCCGACAGGCTAGAGGCATTGCCAAAGTCAAACTTGAGGTATGTGCCCAACCTGCAAAACAACACACAAAACCAAACACATTTTTACCAAACACAAGCAATTCACGCACACCAAACCTGGAAATTAAGGAGTCCACAAATATTTACATGACTTGTCCCCTTGGACAAGTCCAAAAACACACAAAAGACTGCCGCCATTAAGACGAAACACAGCCACAATATTTTTTATAACCTCCTCGAAGGCCAAACACAAAAACCATTGTTTAAAAACCAAGTCACCATTGAAATTTTAAATTTTTAAGGAGGGGGGACAGAGCTACTCCTGAGGATCTGCTGGACCTGCATTCTCCCCTTGTTCGCCATCGCCTGGTGCCGCCACCGTCTCGGCATTGGGGCTGGGTGTTGTTGCACCCCCCTCAACGTCTTCCTCATCGCTCACGGCACCAACGAGGATATAGTCCTCGGGGAATTCAGCGTTGAACTGAGCAATATCTTCATCAGGAGTCCAGCTCACATGTTTGCCCGCCTTGAATTCCTCCATCATCTTGGCCTTCATCTTCCAAGTGTAGTAACCAGCACACTCGAAAATCCTCGCCTTGACTTTGGAGAGAGACGTCTTCAGCTCGTCGACCTCAGCAACCAACGTCTCCTTCTCGGCATTCAACGTTGCAATCTCAGCAGCCCCCTTCTCTTGCGCCACCTGCAACGCCTCAGCCCTTGCCAAGACGACCAACCTCCTGCTTTGCTTTCTTCATGTCGTTTTTCATTTTTACTATTTGGTCCTCTAACATTATGAAATGATGGAGTGTAGCCAAAGCAGATTGCAGGGCCTATTTAAACAGGAAAAAATTCGTCACCGAATGACGAGACGATGATGGCATGCAACAAAATAAAGAAACAAAGAGTAAGCAAAGCAGGTCATACCTTCCATGCATCCGAGACACTCTCAACAGTTGCAGCAACTAGGGACAGGGACTCTTGACGCTCTCGGCTGGCCGGCATCCACAGGCGGTCGACCTCAGGCCAAAGGTGGACTCGTGGCGCGTCTACCGACCCATAGTCGTCAGGAAACTCCACTGTAAGCTTCCTCTTCCGAGATGGAGGCGGCAGCTTTTTCTCAGCAGGCATGGACGACCCGGTCTCCCCAATTACCGTGGCATCGATAGAAGCCTTTGGCGGCCTCGAGGTGATAGCACAGTGATGGGTTTAGGTCGAGACACACTTTCCAGTGTCTCCAACCTTTTCCTCAGCAACGCCTCCGCAGAGGGTGCCTTACCAGAGCTTGTCGACGGGCCAGTTCCTGTGCAAAACATTTCGACGACATAATCTCGTCACAACAGTTGTAATTTATATATTTGTTTTGAAAAGAGCAACGAACCCAAAGTTGTAAACTAACCCTAACACATGTTTACCTGTTGATGTCGACATATTTGCAGGCTCAGAGATATCTTCTTCTTGAGAAAGTTCTTCACGTTCGAACTTGACGCCAATGAAAGATCTGTCCTTTAGAGGGACTCCCAACAACACGACAGTTTTTTTCTACAGCTTCGGCACCGACTCCAACCGTGTCAAATGATGCACCTACAAAAGCAAGCAAGTGAGACAAAGTCAAATCAACAAGCCCAAAAACACAAAAAGCAAACAAAAATACCTCTAGCCATCCATTGCCCCGTCAAGAAGTCGGAGTCGGGCCCTAAACTAGCCAATTCCACAAAAAAGAACCAACCCATCCACCCGCGGTCGTTCGACTTGTCCGCACCAAGAAGAGCCTCTCTGTCATCTTTGACATGCAGCAAGTACCTTCCAGCCCCATAGTTCTGGACTTTGTAGGTGTACACCAGGTCTTCAACCCGGAACTCCATGTCTAGTTGACCGGCCAAATGGTCGACCAGATGCATTACTCTCCAGACTTGCGGCATTAACTGCGCCGGCGGCACCGCCAAGGCCTTCAAAACTCCCCGCACCAGTGGCGAGAAGGGGTAAGTGTACCCAATTCAGAAGGGGTACTCATAAAAACACACCCAACCGTCCAATGTCCAATCGGCCCGTTCATCGGGCTGCGGCAACCGAATTACCGCCTACGAAGGGAAGCCACACTCTTCCCTGAGCGCCTCCACATCTTGTTTCCCCCAAGTGGCCGGTCGAGCATTCTTCTTGTCCAGTATGTGAGTAGGGCTGAAAATTGGCCCCTCGTCCAGATCGCACTCCACAACTACCTTCTTGTTCTTCACATGGTTGAATTTCGTCCCCATTCGTTGCGACATAGAAGAAATTGAAGAAAGAAAAGAGAAGGAAAGAAGATGGAAGGGAAGCGGTTACCTGAGAAAAGGAGAGGGAAAGACGTCGATTCCTTTTCTGGGAAAGAGAGGAGAGAGAATGCAGAAGTGTGTGGGAGTGGTTAGACGGACATGCCTATTTATTAGCGCAGTTGAGTGGTTGATCTCTCCAAGGCAAATCATCATTACATTGACGCTGTCAGTGTTGGGAGGATCAAGGGGCTGTTTCCACCCTATTTTCCGTAAAAACCCATTTCTCCTTTTGAACTTCCCGGAATAAACTCAAAATGGGTTTGGGGACAATTGTTAGGGGGGAAAATACCCTCTTGGTGACATGGTCGTATGTGGCAAGCAAAGCCTACGTGGCTGCCAGCAAGGCGTATGGTAGCACCTTTCAGACTCGCCCTCAACGGCTGGGGTCAGTGTAACGGCTACAAACCGTTGATGGAGCCAACCTTCATTACACATTTATTATTCAATTATGTGCAATTAAGCACATACGTTACATTCTTATTATGGGAGCCTATAAAATGGCTCAAATATGTCAGTTTGTATATACGAATGCTAAGCAATAACAATACTCTCATTCCATGCCCTTACAACTTGCTCTCGTTACTCTAAATTATCTTGCTCAATCGATTGTTAGCACCATCATCAAGGCAAGTTCGTCCCTAAGAAGAATTTGCCCAAAACAGCAAGTTGGCATTTTTATTACTAAAAATGTCACTTGCAACAATCATACATCTTTTCAAAATCCAAACTTTTCAAAATACAAAAATGCAAACTTTCAAGATTCAAGGATGTTCAAAGTTGTTTGCAACCACCTTCTTTGAATTAGAATCACTTTCAAACATGGAGTAATCAAAGATGACACCTTTTTAACTTTTAAAGGTTTAGTCTTTTGAGATTCAAGACTCCATTTTTCAATATACAAGTTCAGGTTTTCAAATTTCAAGATCCCACAATGTTTTGGGTTGCTCATGACTACTTCCCTAAACTAGGATCCTTTCAAAGTAAGAGCACATCAAATATCTAACCTTTTCAACATTAAAAGGCCCAATCTTTAAGATTCATGTCTCTTAAGTTTCAATATTTCAAGTACAAGTTCAATATTTCAAGTTCAAGTTCAAGTATTTCAAATTCAATATTTCAAGATTCAAACTTTCAAGTTCAAGTTCTATATGCAAAATCTAGGATACTTTGGGATGAGCAACTTCTCCCAAGTTGAGATTTTTGGCTTTGAATTCGTGTCGGGCGCACTTATTTTTAAGAAGCTGCTTGGCGTTCGAATCTCATGTGCCCAAGTACAGGTTTCAATTATGCACCTTCCAATATTGCAATTTCAATTATGCACCTTTCAATACCGCACCTTTCAATTCCGCGATTTCAATATCGCACTTTCACTTCCGCATTTTAAATATCGCAGTTTCAATTCCGCAATTTCAATACCGCACTTTCAATTCCGCATCTTTACTTGCCTAGTCCTTCTAGGCAATGTGGACCTACTCCCTAGTCCATCTCTAGGGGGTCTTGTATTTACCAAATCCGCACTTTATTTACTATTGTGATGTTGCTTTATTTTCTTTATTGCTTTCATCACCATACATGCTAAATACAACCAAATACAAGGTTACATCACGCTTAACAAAGATAATATCTTGGACAAACCGATCTTAGGCACCTTTAAATTAACCTTTAAAGCAAAGTGACCACCATACAAAGTAGAGATTCTATTTGCTCTAAATTTCAAACCCACATAGTCTAATCTAGGGTATATTTTCGAAAATGCTATGTCACGTACTTGAATAATTTCTAAAGCTCGTGGAATAAGCATCTCGTTCCCGTGCCCAGATCTCACCCATCCGTTTCGAGGATTCAAAGCCTTATCCAAAATAGAGTCACTTGCGGTCTTTCCAAACGAGACTTTAAACAATGTTTGGTGGCGACTCCTTCGAGGTACGAAAATATGATGGTTTTCTAAAAAACCGTCCCCTTGTAGGGAAAGAGCATACTTGCGATGCGACCAAAAACACCCCCTACACATACTTTTTCTTTTATATGTTAATTTCAGTTGAATGATTTTAAATTTTATATAAAATAATGTGTCCGTTAACATCTTATTATTCAAATTACTGTGAAGGAGATATGAAATCTTCATCAAAATCTTCAACACAACCGGAAAGTGAAACAAAAAAGAGGTACATTTTAATTTGCAATGTATAATTTACAATCTTATTTATAATGTTAAATTTATAGTTTTGTTCATAAAATATTTTTTTAAACAAAAAATAGGGCATAGTAATTAAGCTTATCAATAATCTTATATGTTTCACAAGCTCCTGTATTTTTTTTCTTTCTTTTTCTATTGTTTGTTCTTTCTTTTTGTACTTTTTACTTTTTATTTTGTTTTGAAAATCATATTCATATTTGTTCATAATTTTTTCATTGTTTGTTCTTTCTTTTAGTATTGTTTGTTCTTTCTTCTTGTACTATTTTTTTTTCATTTTGTTTTTAAAAATCATCTTCATATTTGTTCATAATTGTTTTCATTGTTTGTTCTTTCTTTTTGTGTTATTTATTCTTTATTTTTGTACTGTTTGTTTTTCATTTTGTTTTTAAAAATCATCTGCATATTTGTTTATAGTTGTTTTATTGTTTGTTATTTCTGTTGGAAATTTATGGCTTTTTTTTTATATGGTTTATTCTTCCTTATTTATTTTCTTGTTCTTTCTTGTTTATTTGTTAGTTTAAATTTTAATGAAATTGTTCATACGTATTCTTATATATGTTCATACTTATGGTTTTCTTTGTTTATTGAATTTTTTTTGTTCATTCTTTTTAACCTATTTGTTCATGATGTTTAACCTCTTTGTTCATAATATTTTTACTTAAAGTTTTTACATATGTTATTTGTGTATCAGGGGCAATATTTAGTGAAGAAACTTCTAGAAACGAGCATCATGCAGAACAAGGAAAACAAGGCTCCAGAAAGGGTAGTTGCAGCTGCTGCAAAGGCCAACAGAGAAGTTGAGGAGAGGATAGATGCAGCTGCCGTAGAAGCTGGAAGAGAAGCTGGGAAGAAAGAAGCTGAAAATAAGAGGAATGATGATGAAAAAAGAAGGAAGAAGAAGATAAATCTGAAACAATAAGGAATGAGGCTGAGAAAAAGAAGGAGGAATATGAAGCTGGATATAGGAGGATTCAGGCTCAGAAAAACAAAGAATATGAAGACAGGAGCAGAACGAAAAAGGAGTAAAGTTGAGAAAATGAAAATAGAGGAAGATGATGCTAACAAAGCTATTAGCACAATGGCTGAAGATGTAAATACTATGAAAAATGAAGGTCAAAACAATAATGGTAATGGCAGATAAAGAGGAAGAAAAATAACAGCTCACGAGAAGAGGACCATTCCAAATTTAAGTATCGATGAAGCACTGATAGGGTCGTTGTTGATATGTGTGTTTTATATAGAGTTTTACCCCCGTCCCTTAGTACTTTTATGCATCAAATGAGCTCTTAGGAGCCGTTTTTAGTATTAATCTGTGTTATTGAGTGTGCCTTGAGTTTCAGGATTATTTGGTAAGAAGTTGGTCTTTTTAGACCCGTTTCATGATGATTTAGGCCACTACATGAGCCCGAGGAAGTTCGGGACCACTATCATCGACTTTCGGGGGCCTTAGATGCTTACGGTTGAGCCCCGGGAGTTAGACTCGGTGATATGGGAGAAGGATCATGACTTTTGCAAATCGCCCTTTGAGCTGAGGGCGAAATGAGAAGATCGGGCGAAAACAAAAGGATTTAAAGTCTTCAATACGCGCCCGATCGGGCGGGCTTCGCCCGGTCCGGATCGGGCGATCAATCTGGACTGTGAGTTCAGCTTTTCGCAACCGCCCGATCGGGCGGAATTCGGCCCGATCGGGCCGACTATCGAGCAGTTCGCCCGATCGGGCGAAGCGCTGCCCGATTGGGCGACGCCAACCACTACTGCTTATGCGCGTGTTTTCTTTCCGTTTTTTGGCTTGTATTTTGGGCACACTATAAATACTAGCCCTTTTATTTTTAGTAGACAACTTTCATTCTACTATTAGCATTTAGTTTTATTTTTTTTAAGCTTAGTGTTCTCTCTAAATTATTTCAAACACTTAGTTTTAATTTCAATCAAAGCTTTAAATTTCCGTTCATCCTTTCTGTTGTGGGATCTTTTACGGTGATGACGTGTCACGCGTTCCTCGGAGGTATCATGTATGAGCTGGCACAAACTTCTGGCAACCTGCAAAACAAGAATATTCCCGTAGGAATATTCCCTCCGATGCTTAAGTAAGTATAAGCTAGAGAGAGAAGTAATTTGTAGAGAGAAGACAGAGTAAAAATAGTTTTTGGTTGGTAGGAATGAATTGATTGCCCCTCTTTATCTAGGGATCTTCACTATTTATAGTGCTAGGGTTTCTTGGGAACTGGTCCTGCATGATTGGATGCTCTGTAAGACCAAGACACGTGTCCTGCTAAGTTTCGGGGGCCTGAAGGTAGACTTGGTGGGCCTCTTAAGCTTTTGGGCCTTCCTTTTTGGGAGATAGAGGAATGGGCTTCTTTTGAGTAAGTGGATCTCATGACCCACTGATGGGCTTGACCCTGTGTGTGCATGCGGGTTTGTGAGACAATCCCGGATTTCCCTGCGAATGGGCCTTTGGTTCTTCGTTCTGGGCTTTCATGGTACAGCCAGGTGGAGTTCATTTTAGGCCATATCATTTGCCCCTCAAGGAGGATGCCCCTTTCCCCTGTGGGGTAGGCTGCTTGATCGGAGGGAGTGTCACATGGGGTTGCTTTCCAGAGCATGGCTTTCCCCCTTTAAAACCTTCAGAAGTTCTCTCATTTTTCTTTTGTTGTTTCAAAGCAATTTTTCGTAGAGAGAAAAAGTGAATTTTGTCAAAGATCTGTCTGTGCTTGTATTTGGGTGTTCTTGGATTCTTGTTCAGTGTTCTTGAGGCTTTGGACTATTTGCCTAGACTTTCCATTAGTTTGATCATTTCTTGGTAAGTTTTTTTTATCAAACCCTTGTTTTCTGCATGCTTATGAAATTCCTTTTCTTGTTGTTATAGTATCTTAGGAAGGCGTCTTTGTTAGTTGCTACGTTCTTTCTTTCTTTTTGCTAAAGTCAGACGTCTTGTTCCCTATGCAGGACGGCATGGCTCGAATTAGACAAACAACCAGTGTGGGTGCATGGGCAGCGCCACGAGAGAGGGACAACAGGGTTCCCTTTTCGAGCCCGTCCCAAGGAAATAGGGGTGGAGTCAGCTCCTCTCGTCATTTAGGAGACGGGGCTGTAAGGGCAGCACATTCTTCAAGGAGAAGAAAAAGCATGGCTTGCCTTCCTCGCGTTCCACGTGAGGATTTTGAGGATGACTCCTCTAGTTCTTCCTCCTATGGTTCGAGGGAGAGAAGACGTCGACTTGCTTCCCTCTGACATTTTTCCCAGCATGAAATGGCTGAGGTATCTGAGGGAGCAAGGACGTGGCTTTGAACGTTTTTTACTCCTGCCCCAAGGCTTTAGTTTTAGGAGCCCTCGACCCCATAGTTCTGTAGACCAACTCTCTCTGGGAGAAGTCGCTGTCTACACGGCTGCTTTTAGATTGGGTCTTAGATTTCCTTTGCATCCCTTTGTGATGGACGTCCTGGAGGGGTATGATATTGGCCTTGCTCAGCTGACCCCTAATTCTTGGGCAAACGTCTTTGGATTTATTGCCAAGTGTGCTTTGAGCGACATTACTCCTTCTTTTCCTGCTTTCCTCAGACTTGTAGATATTTCCCCTTCCTTTCGCTCTCCCCAGGGATGGTTCACCCTTTATACCCGTCGGGGATATAAGACAGTTGTTGGTAAGACTTCTAGCTGGGTTTGGTGGAGGAAGAAGTGGTCCGTTATCCGGATGGAGGACCTTTCCCTTTCAAGGCGTCTTTCTAGGTGGAACCAGCGTCCCCGCTATTTGTCTAGGGGTGACGCCTTCCCCCGCCTTTTGTCAAGAGACTGGAGGCTCATAAAGCCCTTGTTTCAGGCCGAGATGTATCGGCTGTCTTCAAAGAGTCATGCATGGGTGCCTAATGCCTGCCTTCCCCACGTGGGTCAGTTCACCAACATAGTTTTCCTTGCAGCCGTCGGTCTTTTCCCTTATTTAAGTAGAGGTGGTTTCTCATAGACTTTCATCCAAGCCTTGTTCTTTTTCTTCTACTGACTCTCTCGGTTTTATGTAGATTCTGCCATGGACCGTTTATCCCCCGAAGACAAGGGTTTGGTGGATGTTCCCACTTGGTTGTCCGAGGTGTACACTGAGGACATTCTCAAGGCCATGGAGGCCAAGAAGAAGGACTCCTCCAAAAAGTCCGACGATGGTGCCTCTGGTGACGTTGCTAAGGTATGCCCTTGTTTACTTTTAATAGGCTTCTGTTTTCTTCCAAGTTCTAGACTTAGTTGTTTATTTGTTGTCTTGTTTAGGAGCCCACTTCGTCAGCTACGAAGAAGCGTCCTGCATCTTCGACGGTGGCTCCCAAGCCTAAACGGCCCTTTTTCAAGAAGTTGAGTACCACCGACGCTACAACAGAGCCGTCTCTTGTGAAGCCGTCTGCTCCTCCGACTGGGGGGGAAACTTCCCCTTTCTCAGGGGTCCACTCCTCTTCCGGAACACAGGGAAGCCTCTCTCTAGGTGAGCACCGAAGGGGATGCCGCGGCCAGGGCAACCGCTGACGAGGTGGCGGCCGATCAGGCTAATGCTACAGGAGCTGCTACTTCGTCTAGGGAGACTAAGGGTAAGGGCAAGGAGGCTGAAGATTCTCCTGCTGGTGACGCTCCCATGCCTCCTCCGGCTCCGTCAAGTGGTTAGTATTTTGGTACCTTTAGATTGTCATGACAACTTGGTATTGTTGTATCGTTTTTGACGTTTTGACATTGATTCAGCTGATATGTTCAAACGGATGCGACGTGCTGAAGTGGAAAACATCCCTCTATCAGGCGGCTTCAGCTCAGAGGAAAAGGATAAGATCCTTTCGGACGTGTATGCTTCCATCCCTGAGGAATATGTGAGGTCGCTTCCCGGGATTGACATGGGGTTCTTTGGGTCTATTCAGTCCCTCGTACTTGATGTGAGATACCTTATTTATTCATTCATTTTTTATTTAATTTTTTTTATAACTAAGTCTTTTTTGTCTTGGCAGCTCTTCATCCGTTGTGCCGAGAGTGGGCACTACGGCTTTAATATGCATAAAGAGATGCTCAAGCATAAGGATCAGATTGAGAATCATGTGAAGTATGCTGAGAGGACGGCCAGATTGATCAATGTGGACGCGGACAAGAAGATTAAGTCCGAGACCGACGCTCTGAAGAAGGCCGAGGAGGACGCCCAGAACTATGAAAAGAAACTGCTGGAGCATGAGGAGAGGTTGGCCATGATGAGAAAGGAGTATTCCTCCATCTCGGAGCGGGTGACCAACTCCTCTTCCAAGGTGGACGCCTTGAAGGGTAAGCTTAAGGCTACCCAAGACGAGATTGAGGCTGTGCGCAGAGAGGCCGCTAGCTCTTTCAAGTCTGGCGAAGAGTCCATTTTGGAGATTGCTCAATGGGCGTGGGATCAATCCATGGACGGGAGGGACTTCTCCTGGTTCAAACGTCGTATCTCCTACCAGATGGCCGTCTCGACGGCTAGACGCCTTGGTCTGGATCCCCCAGAGTTTTTCAGCGAGGGGGAAGATGAGGACGTGGAGGAGGAAGAAGTGAATTCCCCCGAAGACCAAGACGTTCAGGACGGGAGCTCCACCGCCCCTCATCCCTAGGCGGCCTTTGTTTAATTAGTTTGGACGGCGCTGTGGGCGCTTGTAATAACGTTGTTGCCTTTTGGCATTTATTTGTTTTGATTTGTAGGCTCAAGTTACATGAGTTATCCTAATGACATTCTATTTACAGCCACTTTCCTCTATCTTGACTGGTTCTGCTTTGGCTGGCTTATTCTCATTGGCGGATGGCAGTTCTTCTTCATGCTTTCTTTTGCTTCTGGCTTTGGCCGAATTTTTCTTCCATGCTGACGGGTTGAGGGTGGTGAGGTAGCAGTCTCTTGCTTGTTGCTGGTCTCCATGTATGGTTCCTATTGCCCCATCATCACATACAAACTTCAAGAGCATCAGATGGGTGACGACTACTGCTTTAATCTTGTTTAGGGTGGGTCGTCCCAAGATGACGTTGTACGTTGTCAAGTCCTTAACAATTAGGAAGTTCACTTCCATCTTCCGTCCGTCTTTTCTATCCCCAATCCGAACCGGCAGAGTGATGACGCCTACAGGATGTATAATGCTTCCCCAAAAACCAATAATGGGATAGTGTATGCTATCCATGGTTTTGGGGTCATGTGCTAGGCGGTTGAGGCATTCCACGCTCATTATGTCAGACGAGTTCCCCGTGTCTATTATGATGCGCTTCACCCACATATTGGATATTTTGAACTCGACCACCAAGGGATCATCATGCAGAGTGGATATTCGTCCACCATGTCACTCACATATCTCGATCCGCGGGAATGGGTCCAGAGGTGACTTTCCTAACAGCATTACCTGCCCCAGGCGGCGAGCATAATCTTTCTGTCCCCTCATGGTGGGTCCTCCAGCGGTCCCCCAGATATGACGGCTACAAACCCCCCTTCACTGTGATTTCCCTCCGTAGGTGAGACAGGTGACTTGTTGTTTTTGTACTGGCTCTTCCCAGAGCCGTGAGCATTCCTCTGTAAGTAGTTCTTGAGATATCCTTTAGAGGCTAGGCCGTCTAGAGCTCTCTTCAGGCTTCTGCAGTTTTTGGTTTCATGCCCTATGTCTTCATGGAACTGGCAATAAAACTTAGGGTCTCGACTCTCAGCAGGAGACTTCATGGAGAAAGGTCGTTCAAGGTCATACCTGGTTCCGAGGTCTTTCAGTATTGTGAGGACATCTGTGTTATACTCGAAGTATTCTCTTTCTTGTGGAAGTTCTCTCTTGTGTCTAGGATAATTGTTATCATGCTCTTTTGAGAGTGCCCAAGTACCATTTACTCGTGTGGATTTTCTGTCTATCTTGTCTTTCTTCCCTGAGGAATCTGTTGCTTCTCCAATCCTTCCATCTTTTGACGCGCTGCATATTTCTGTTGCATGGATAAATGCTTCGGCCTCGTCCAAAACCTCAGCCATAGTCCTTACACTTTTCTTGACTAGGTCAAACTTAAAGGATCTCTTCTTCAGTCCTCTGATATATTTGTCGAAGGAGACGCCGTCCGGCAAATCTGGGATTTGTCCGACCTCTAGGTTGAAGCGTTTCACATAGCTTCTCAGTGACTCATCCTTCCCCTGTTGAATTCGTCCCAAGTGCATACTTGTTTTCCTTTCTTCCTTGTGTGCCATGAACCTAGTGGAAAACAGGGTTTGCAGTTCGTTGAAAGAGGCAATTGACCCTAAGGGCAATCGCTCAAACCATTTAGACGCTACTCCTTTGAGACTGGCTGGGAAATATTTGCACCAAGTGGCTTCATTGTTTCCTTGAACATAAATATGATGACGGTATGCAACTAAGTGCATATCGGGATCTGTGGTACCGTCATAGGCTTCAATGGTAGGAGTTTTTACCTTGGGCTCTTTTGGGGAATTCATGATATCCTCAGAGAAGGGAGTACTCATGTGCCTTAGCGTCAGATTATTAAACCCTTGCTGAATGTGGTAAGTAGGTTCACAGCGGCTGGTGAGCAGTCGTGGACGCAAGCTTACCCTGTTGGGCGTCATCTGGGTAAAACGGTGAATCTTCCATTACCGGGGTGGACCCAGTGTCTGATAGTTCAGACTCAGCTTCATAATATTCTTGACGCCTCGAGGCGGGCCGTAAGACGGTTGGTGGATTGCCCCTAGATGGTGGTCGCGTGACCTGGTCCCTTCGTGGTAGAGAAGTCGGGAGGCCGCGATCAGTCCCTGAGCGCTCAGGCACTGGACTGATTCCACGGCTAGCCTACGGACGGGAGCTCTCTCCCACTCTCCATACATTGGATCTGAGTGGCGTTCTGTTTATCCGATTGACGCCCAAGCTGAGGGGTCTCTTTGGAGCCGTCCTCTCAGTGCTGTAGATTAGCATGTTTTTCTGAATTTCGTCTTGCAACGTAGTGCTCATCTTCTGTCGAAAGGTTTGATTCATTTGCTGTTGGAATCCTGCTAAGATCTCGCGCAGCGACCCCACCGAGACTGGGAAGTCCAAATTCTCATCCAGTACGGCGTCTCGGACGCTGGGGCTTAGGTGGCCACCCGCCGGAGACGCTTCCATAATTGGTTCTTCCTCTATGACCACCTCAGCTTCCTGCACCCGACGCGGTGTGGTTCCTGCATTTGCGATTCGATTGGCCTCTTCTATATGACGTTGACTCCTCTCGAGAGGTCGTCTCTCTTCTTCCTCAGCAGTATACTCTCTGTGGGTGAAGTTCGGCCATGATACTATACCTCCCCACAGGCGGCGCCAAATGTTGTGGGATCTTTTACGGTGATGACGTGTCACGCGTTCCTCGGAGGTATCAAGTATGAGCTTGCACGAACTTCTGGCAACCTGCAAAACAAGAATATTCCCGTAGGAAAATTCCCTCCGATGCTTAAGTAAGTATAAGCTAGAGAGAGAAGTAATTTGTAGAGAGAAGGCAGAGTAAAAATAGTTTTTGGTTGGTAGGAATGAATTGATTGCCCCTTTTTACCTAGGGATCTGCACTATTTATAGTGCTAGGGTTTCTTGGGAACTGGTCCTGCATTATTGGATGTTCTGTAAGATCAAGACACGGGTCCTGCTAAGTTTTGGGGGCCTGAAGGTAGACCTGGTGGGCCTCTTAAGCTTTTGGGCCTTCCTTTTTGGGAGATAGCGGAATGGGCTTCTTTTGAGCAAGTGGATCTCATGACCCACTGATGGGTCTTGACCCTGTGTTTGCATGCAGGTTTGTGAGACAATCCCGGATTTCCCTGCTGATGGGCCTTTGGTTCTTCGTTCTGGGCTTTCATGGTACAGCCAGGTGGCGTTCATTTTAGGCCACATCACTTTCGTTTTTCATTTAGGTATTGATCTCTATTTTGCTTTATTATTTGCTTAAGTCATGTTTTCAATCATATCAATTACTTTGATTATTGGTAATATGTGTGAGTAGTCTAATTTCTAGGGTTTGGGGATCCATGAATAAATGAAGGGATGATTGAATATTGTTGATTTTGGTATTGTGATTGATTCCTATTGATTGGTTTATTTCACTATGCAATTAGATTTACATAGGATTAATTGTGATAGTCATGCAATATCAAGTTAAGATTCGAGAAATGCAATTTGATATTTAGGCTTGTGTCAATAGGTGGAATTAGTATTAATACGTAACGAGAGCCCGTTAATTCTAAGTCTATGATTAGTATTGATATTTAGGCTTGTGTCAATAGGTGCAATTAGTATTAACACATACCTAGTGTTTATCATCCTGGATTGTTATTTGTTTGTGAACCTATGCCCTAGATTCTTTAATATCCGAATTCTTAATTCTTTAATTATTGTCGTAGTCTTAGTATACAAACCAACCAACTCTTGTTTCCCAATAGTCTAGATTACTTGATTAATAGTAGAAAGAACGCTTGTTTCCCTGTGTATACGATCCCTACTTCCCTTGCTATCTTGTTAGTGGACTTAGGTTATCTTTGACTAGGTGATTCGACTTTAGCCTGTCAAATTTTGGCGCCGTTGCCGGGGAAACAGTTTTATTTTATGTTATTAATTGTTTATTCTAGATTATTGTTTGTTACTTCACAAGGAATCCCCGTTCCTTGAGACCGGATCTCACACCTGTTTGTAGTTTCTTTGTCTATGCCCAAGACCGTAGGTACTAGTAATCTTACTCCATTCGATCCCGAGCCCGAAAGAACCTTTCGTAGACGAAGAAATTTCATTGCACAGTGTGGGAATTACTCTGATTCTGATCATAATATTGGCGGTCTTTTTCCTTCAGATACAGATTCAGTCTCAGAGATAGAGATGGGTGACGAAACACCACCACCACCTGAGGAAAGGCTTACAAACTATTCTAAGCCAAGTCTGTTTATGCTACCCAAGGCAATCATGGCTTCTATTGCAGCTGAGACTTTCAAAATCGAGCCTTCATTGATTAACATGATTGAGAGATGCCAGTTCGGTGGGGAAGTAGGTGAAGATTCGAATCTTCACATTCAGTCCTTCTGTAGGGGAATACAGTTAAACATAATAACATGTGCGGAAACAATCCCCAAAGCCAGGAAACATGTATAAATCACAGATTAAGCAAACTTACATTCGCAGCGTGTTTTTCACAATAATATGTCAACGAACACGAACAAAGAACTCCACTTGTCGTTCCTCTACTTGGTTCACCGACATGTTCAGATCCGTCTTGATAATCGTAGCTTAGACAATCATTCAAGAGTTTGTGCTTTTGGGAAGAACACATCCATGGAGGCTGAGAGAGAATTAGGGTTTCTCTCTCCTACTTAGGGTTTGATGTGGGGGCTGATTTTTTTCATTAGCTTTTTGGAAACACATAATAGTCTAGGTTATATCAATAACCTATTAAGTGAGCCAAGCCAACCGGCCAAGCATAGAGCCCGACCGGCCAACAAGGCCCACGACCAAACCACTGCACAAGCGCGCAGCACACAGCACGCGGTGGGCTGGGCCTACGCTGCTGATGTTGCTGTTGCTTCTCCGTGCATGCACAGCCAAGGCAGCAAGGCCATGGGCCTTTTCTCCTTGCGCTTTGCTCGTGGGCTTGCATTCGTGTTTGCTAATTCAATTAATTATCATCCGATAATTCATTTATCGTTTCGTACTTGACGATCCATTGTCATACGATACGATTATTCGTTTCGCCTAGCTTACGAATATATGTAATCACGATACACGATTCCACCATCTAATGTTAAATCGTATAATTATGTTTTCCGAACTAATTTCCCGAAAAGCTATTAAATGAATTTCCGATTCATTTAATCCGGTGATCTGTTACATGCCATTGGTGTGACCTTGTAGGTTCAGTGAAGAGTAAGTTGTGAGCTTAATATTCATTAGAACTCACTGATCGGAAGCATTGCTCCAGCTAGCTGTTCCGATCACTTGATCTCACTGAATTAATTGTTCGCAATTAATTTGAACCTTGGTATTAGACTTAATGCACCTTGGGTGAAGGACATATTTCCTTCAATCTCCCACTTGTCATTCAGACAAGTGTGCATCCACATTCCTTTGTCACTTAGTGTTACTTACTGAACATAAGGTAAGATCCAAGCCATCCTTATTAGGTCCAGAAGTGTTTCTCGGATTACAGAGCTCAACTGTTAAACTTTTGCAGAAGGTTAAGCCTAACCATTCTGAGCACGGCCATGCATTTTACAGTATCTAACTCTTCGAGAGGCCTTGTTACACAACAACACCATATCCTATCAAAGATAGGAGGACTATCTATTCTTGCAATCTATGAACACTCACTTTAATTCATAGTACGCCCAATAACTGCTTTTATAGCCCCCTTTTACGGTGCGACGTTTAGCTAGTATCAAAGCGAACTAATTCTCAAACGAGCAGACATAATCGCTCATGTTCTGAGGAATGGTTCTAATCACCATTAATGAGAACTACTTATGACATGACTTTAATCTCTTAAAGTGTTCTCATGGTCAATCCGATACAAGATCCAATAAGTATCTATGCAAATGATTTCTGACATCTAGTCCATCTAGTTCAAGAAACAGAACTATAAATCAACTTGCAATCTAATCTTCATTAGTCATTGGTCGTCCACCTTTCAATGACCTGGATTAGGGATCCTTTGTGACTTCAATATTCAAGTTCACTTATGGGTGTTTCTTTGTCGAAGAATCCATCTTGACATCCCATTTGAATGATTTGAATCACATGGACTTATCATTTAATACTAAACCAATATTAAATGAACTATGAAATATAATTTCATAAATGATAAATGTTTAAACCAAATGCTTACCAATTTGTGGGCCTCTAACCCAAAATCAAGCATTTAATGTTTTACATATATAGGCCATTCACCCAATACTTAAAACATTCATGGAACTCAAACTTAATTCCATATCTGCATATGAATGTTGTGTATCATTCAATGCAGAGGTTTAGTTTATCATACTTTGCTATCCTTAGCATCTTTTCTATCGAAAACCTTTCGATGTAAGATGAAATGATATTTGAATATGTTTCTAGAATGATCTAGTCTTTCGTTGTTGTTTAGAATGATAATCATATCTAAAATAGAAAATCATCCAGGTAGCAGACTTGTGATCAACCTGAGTTCATTGAAGAACTCCCACTAAAAACAATTCCCTTTTATTGCTTCTTAGGCAACAATGAATTCATTTCAATTATGTAGAATTTCAAATGATGCATCCCTTTTGGAATGCTCCAACCAGTTCACATAGACGTGAGAGATACATCCTTCAACTGAGTACTTGGAAACTAATCATTGATTCAGTTTCCCATGCATCACATATGGTTTAGAACCTATGTAACCACCTTTTAATCACGACGCCTAATTGCCCGTGTTTGTTTGTGGTTTGCCTAACAACAAGATTCAACTTTTGCTTAGGCAAATGCATGTAGCATCAAAACTTTAGTTATCTTCACTTCCTCTTATCAAGTGCTCATCCTATATTTCCAAATGTATTGGATGTTCTTGATACTATTCTAATAATCTTTGATCCAGATCAATAGAGATTGGTATAAACTCGTCACGATCCAATGCTCACGAGTTATCTTGGCGATCTATATATCACATTATACATGATTGATTGTAATGCAAAAACCATTCGCATTTTAAAATCCATCCATGTAACTTTTAGCTTTATTTTGTTTCAAGAGATACTGAATCTTTGCTAAAATCTTGGCATTGCCATGTGACATAAGGTGAAGGCACCTCTTCAAAGTTCTTCATGCTTAACTCTAGTGATAACAGCCTAGCTTTATACTTAGTTAAAGCATTCATAACTTAGACTTGCTCATATGGGTTGAGAGTCTCTTTTGAGTCTCTCCATTGTGTTTGATTTAGTAATTACTTTTACAGAATCCAAACAACGGTTTAGATCCTATCCAATAGATCTTTAACCCAGTATGTTCTAAGTTTCGCCTTGGTTCTAATATTGACAAATACTTTCAAATCTAACCATTTAGAATTTGAATGTCATTTTCAATACAGAGATATGTATCTCATATATAGAACCAATAAACTGGACTTAGCTCCCACTAAACTCCTCATCTATAAGATGATCCATATTTTCATAAATCTATGATTGCTCAATAGCCTTTTAGACAAATATGGTCCAATTCCCACTTGCATGCTTCAACCTACGAATAGATTTCTTAAGCTTGCTCTTTTATCTAGCACCCAAAACTGTTACATTGTGTGGTGTACACAATTCCTTTCTTCAAGTCCAATTGAGTAAGGTGTTTTGTTTTCCAATTGTCATATTGCCATATGCAATGATTGCTAGATTTATCCAAAATAGTTCAAGCATTCCGACTTGGTGAAAAATATTTCAACATTATTAACGCCGTGAAGTTGTTTACAATCTATAACCACCAATCTAGCTTCTCTTTTTTATGTGTATACAATATCATCTTTGTAAGTTTTGAAAACATGTTTGCAACCATTGGGAGTAAACCCTTTATGCAAATCAACGTTGTATGTTTAGAAAACATGTTTGCAACCAATGGGAGTGAACCCTTTATGCAAATCAACGTTCTATGTTTAGAAAACATGTTTGCAACTAATGGGAGTGAACCCTTTATGCAAATCAACCAAATCATAGATTTGATTCTTTAAGATGAAGGTACTTTGGATGAAATGGCTTCAAACCATTTTGTATGGCCTCGAACCATACTTATGTTTCTGATGGCCTCAAACCGTACTTGGGAATTTTTAATTCGTCGTAGCTAACCTGTAAGTCGTATGTTTTTGAAGCACTTTCCAAAGTCTTCATAGTTTTCATTCCTCAAGATATCTATGTATCTATCTTGGTTGAATTCTATTCCTTATACGATTTACCTAGGTACTGAACATCAAACGTTAGTGTCTATAAAGACATTACTCAAGTCCTTTGAGTATTAGGATTCTCTTGAAGTACTTCTAAAGTCTTCCTGAAGCTCTTCCAAAGGCTTCTAAGTACGGATCTTTTCCAAAGACTCCTAAGTATCCTACATTTGTTTGTTCCTTGACTCGAAGTCCATTCGAGGTCAATTTTCTCCCACTTGCCTTTTTGGAAATATGATGGTTTCCTAAAACACATTATCTTATGAAACAACAATATGTTCTCAGATTTGTGGTAGAATCAATACCTTTTGTTTCTATGAGTCGCTCATAAAGAAACATATATCTATCCTTGGGTTTGTTTGATGAAACACTAACTCCCACTGGGTCGACAACCGTAGATATATATGTACTGAAAAGATGTACTGAACCGAATTTCAATCCTTATGACATCTTATCCTTAGCTTTGACAACCTTGTTTAGTGTGATAGTCACTTGAGAGTATCATTTAGAAACTGTATAGGAAAATAGTCGTGATTATCGTTAATCGAAATAGATTCCGATTTCTCCATTTGGACATACCATATTCTTATGGACCTTCGATTGTTATAATTCCATATAAACAATCTAGATAATCTTTCTTGGCTCATGCAAACATCACCTTGACCCTAGCCTAGATGTTCCAAAAGTCTTGCCAAGTTGATTTTATACCCTTTTGTGAATTACATTGAAGTATTTCACATATTTCACTTTGAGTAAATATATCCATATTTTCTCAAATTCTTGTGAAATAGGTAGGTCATAAAATCCATCTTTGGCCCATGAACTTCATTGTCTAGAAACTTCTAACAATAGTCCATTTCTATGTCATGTTCAACAAGCAAGACCCACGTGTCTTATATTAACCAACTTTCAGAAATCCATGCCATGGAATCTTAGAATGTTGACTTGTTGATATGGTCGTATGACATTGCCAAAGATATGTGGAACACAAATCAAAGTGTTTGATTTGAACCTTCTGAAGTTTGAGTGTGAAGAGATTCGTTTGTTTATTAATCAATAATATGACTCAACCCTTAAATGACCATTTCATTCAAATAAACACTTAACGAAGGTTTTTGTTTACTTTGAATGTGAGTCTTTCCGTTGTCCAAACAGAAATTGATTATGACGATTAATGGAACATAATACCATTAAGTTCCAGCCTTTAGAAGGACTTTAAAACAAACATGATGACCCTACAATTAATGTAGCATAACTTTGCTTCATTTCCTACTTGTAGGTCAATAACCAGACTTAGCTCCCAAAATTTGAGTTCTTAACAAGAGTTTAGAACCTCAAGCGGTAATCTAATACCATAGGAGTTTATTTGCTAAGTCGTTTCTCTTTAACACAAACTTTTAGGTAGAAATTGAATATTGAATTCATTTCTTTTGTTCCCCTTTCCTATCCTTTCTAGCACGTTTTCTTATAGTCCTAAAGATTTTACTCTTTGCTTGATCTTCTTACTTTGTTACGCTTACAAAGTCCCTTTCTTTTGTTCACTTTGAATGACAACATCCAATGAGTCTAATTCATCATCGAATCAAAAGAAAATTGGTTGTTAACCATTGGTTATACATGAGTCTTTAACTCAATACTTCATTATTTCAAAACTACCCAGTATTCTGAATATATGAGGTCCAATTGGTCTACCATTCAAATTCTAGTTTGAAAACAACCATGAAGATCACTATAAGAAAATAACATTCAAGATACGCTCTCACTCTCCTTTTCTTTGAGAATCGCTCTCAAAAATAGTTACCAATCGATCGAGGAAATATTGCAGTTCTATTGTCCGAACGCAATAAGGTTGAAGATTGACTATTCTACAAGATGAACTAGCAAAGAAAAACACTTATCATACTTTAATAACTTGAAATAAAAGCATTCACGTAATCATCAAAGCTATTAAACATTTCATTCATGCAAAAAGTAAAAACATGGTCCAAAATGAATGAAACGATTCCAAGACCCCAAAAGTCCTAAATCCTTAAGCAGCTTTAGCATGTCTTAAGTAGTTTAAGATTTTAGGTAAGTAAAACCTATTGCTAGTAATCTCCAAATTACTCTTGGTTAATAAATTATGCCATAATTTATCCCATTGCCACAACATAATGCCATTGGTGTTTGAGTTGAAACCACAATCAACGTGCTCCTTTAGGACGCCTTACCACCTAAGTCAAATAAAATAGCACCTCGCTTTAGCGTAAACCTACTATCTTAGATCCTTAGATTTTTGTAAGTGCTTGATTTGGAAGGCAATTTTTTAACTCAATATTACTTGGACCTAGTTGTTTCTATGTTGGTTCGATTATTTAGTGAACTCAATCTAATCGAGTCATAGGAAACAACCTGTTCATGCAAAGCATACATACATTCATACATTCACGCATAATATATATGTATATATTCAATTGCATTAAAAAATGGTGATCTAGTATGGCCCAAAACATCTTGTCTTGAAGCATCCAATCTTCATCACCTCCTTGTTAGCTTGGCATCGTCTTGAATCTTCGTTCAAATGCTAACTTAAAGTTCTAAACTTAGAAATACTTGAAATAATAAAATTACATCAAAATTTCCATGGTACGCAGACCATATTTAAAACTTTACATTCAAAGATAGAACGGTACGCAGACCGTATTTAACTATCCTAAATTGGCCATACTAGTCACTCTGAGTACCTGCATTACATAAAATATATATTCTATGCATTCATCCATTCGTGTGCTAAAACGAATGGCCCATATAAATATGCAAGCATTTACGTGAATTAATTAAAATTCACGTTCACATAAACGCCTCCTAAAAGATTAATCAATTTCCAAATTATTAATCCTTAGACATTATTCTAATTAAAATTGAATTTAATTAAAATAATGCGACCTACGAAAATAATTTATAATAATTATTTAATTTTAATTTCATTTAGTGGCTCCCACTCAAACCAATAATTATTCCGGATAATTAATTATGAAATATTAAATTAAAACTGGCGGCCCGGCCCAAGTAAATAAAATATTAAATTAAATATCCCGTTAGCCCAAATTAATGCAAATATACGAAGCCCAACGAAATAAACAATTTTCAACGAAAAAAGTTCGATTACGTAGTCGGGCTAGGCTTGCGCCCAGCCCCATGCCTTGCGTGAGGCCCAAGAGCGCACGAGCAAGGCTCGCACACCCCCAGCCCCTTGCGCGCGCATCGCGTCCCCGCAGCTATGCTGCCCCTGCGTGCGTGTTGTGCGTCGTGTGTGTGCTGGACGTCGCATGGCTCGCGCCTTGCTTCGTCGCTGCCCCGCAAGCAATGCCGCCTGCCCCTTCCCTTGCCCAGCGCGCACGAGGCACGCAGCGTACCTGCTGCTGCCGGTGTCGCATGCGGCTCGGCCTAAGCACAATAGCCTCGCATGGCTCGACGAGCCACACGTCCACCATGCTCATCTTCGTGCCTTTGGTTCGTGATACGGACCAACTTAATTAAAATTAAATTTAATTTCACGAACTTGCATTAATTTTATTTTTCAAAAAGTTACGATTTTTATTTTCGAAAAACAACGATTTTTAACGATTTAATAAACTTTAACGACAATCCAATTTCGTAAAATTATTAAATCAAGGGCTAACAATATTCAAACTTTTATGAACGAACAAATCAACATTAAAGTTTGAACTTTTAATTAATAAAATCCGAAGCTTTAAATCGTTCTTTAACAATTAAATTTCAGATTTTTAATAATTTGGTTTAAGTGCGATTAAAATTAACGAAACCATTCAAAATTTTAATCCAATAATTTTTAAAATTAGCCACTGACCCATGAAATTATACCCTCTTTCCCAATTAACCAAATTATTAAACCAAAATTAATTAAAATTCAATTAGGGTTTCAAATTTTACGAATTGGGGAAAGGCAAAATTAGGGTTTTTACCATAGATCAAGCATGTACCCAGCAACATTGTGTCAAAATTTCAAGCAATTCCGAGTAGTTTAGGTCGACCTTTTAATTGAATTACTCTCCACTTTTAATTTTTAATGAAAAATTAACAAAAACGCCCAAAAAACGACACTTCGAGGCCTGTTTTTGCAATACCGTTCTGATGAGTTGATCTTAGAAAATTGTTTTCAATCAAATTAGGGTTTTAAAACTCGAAAAAATGAACATTTTTTATTTCGGACCTGATTATTACGCAATTCATCCAATAATTCGTAAAAATTCCGAAAAATCAACAAAAATTCCAAATTTTTCGACAGATGCAAAAACAATAATAATCATGCTAATTCATGCTTTGAATACATAAGGCTCATGATACAACTGTAGGGGAATACAGTTAAACATAATAACATGTGCGGAAATAATCCCCAAAGCCAGGAAAAATGTATAAAGCACAGATTAAGCAAACTTACATTCGAAGCGTGTTTTCCACAATAATATGTCAACGAACACGAACAAAGAACTCCACTTGTCGTTCCTCTACTTGGTTCACCGACATGTTCAGATCCGTCTTGATAATCGTAGCTTAGACAATCGTTCAAGAGTTTGTGCTTTTGGGAAGAACACATCCATGGAGGCTGAGAGAGAATTAGGGTTTCTCCCTCCTCCTTAGGGTTTGATGTGTGTGGCTGATTTTTTTCATTAGTTTTTTGGAAACACATAATAGTCTAGGTTATATCAATAACCTATTAAGTGAGCCAAGCCAACCGGCCAAGCATAGAGTCCGACCGGCCAGCAAGGCCCACGACCAAACCACTGCACAAGCGCGCAGCACACACCACGTGGTGGGCTGGGCCTACGCTGCTGATGTTGCTGTTGCTTCTCCGTGCATGCATAGCCAAGGCAGCAAGGCCATGGGCCTTTTCTCCTTGCGCTTTGCTCGTGGGCTTGCATTCGTGTTTGCTAATTTAATTAATTATCATCCGATAATTCATTTATCGTTTCGTACTTGACGATCCATTGTCATACGATACGATTATTCGTTTCGCCTAGCTTACGAATATATGTAATCACGATATACGATTTCACCATCTAATGTTAAATCGTATAATTATGTTTTCCGAACTAATTTCCCGAAAAGCTATTAAATGAATTTCCGATTCATTTAATCCGGTGATCTGTTACATGTCATTGGTGTGACCTTGTAGGTTCAGTCAAGAGTAAGTTGTGAGCTTAATATTCATTAGAACTCACTGATCGGAAGCATTGCTCCAGCTAGCTGTTCCGATCACTTGATCTCACTGAATTAATTGTTCGCAATTAATCTGAACCTTGGTATTACACTTAATGCACCTTGGGTGAAGGACATATTTCCTTCACCTTCATCCAATACTGTTCTACCATCAAGCAAAAGGGATTGACTCCGGAGCAGACTATGGAGATATTTTTTCCGTTCTCTCTGAGTGGGAAAGCAAAGTTGTAGATCAATAGGTTGAATCGGGCAGCTATGAAAATCACTAATTAGAAGTCTATGGTCCTCGCGTTCTATGTGAAATATTTCCCACCTGACAAGACATCTCGTCTGAGGGTCAGATAATTTCTATTACTCAACAAGCAGATGAGAGTTTGTTTGAGGTCTGGGAGGGATTCAAGGATTTGCAGAGAGAGTGCCCGCACCATGGTTTGAATGACTGGTTCTTGATTCAGCAGTTTTATAATGGTCTGGGTTATGAGTCTAGAGTTATTTTGGATTCAGCTGCTAGTGGGAGATTCATGCAACTTGCTGTGACTAGAGCTATGGAGGTGATTGAGGAGATGGCCATTCATAATGCCCAGTATGGGAACCCTAGAGGCCTATCTACCAAGGGTGGTGTGAGGGGGTCGAAAAAGCGCGAGGCTAATGCGTGACCTGTCCCTCGTGGGTGTGACGATTATTTTTATTCAATCAAGTGTAATTGGATTTCCTGTGAGTATGCACCCAATTGACTAGTAATATAGGAGTCGCCATTCAGTTTTTAACAACAATGAGAAAAACTGACAAAACCCGGTTATCGTGACATAAAGGGAGTGCAATTATGTTTGACCACGACGGCCGTAGGTTGCCTTGTGATCCCTGGTGTGGGGATCTCTCAATATACACCCGCAAGGTAGAGATTGAGGGTTCGGGGGACTGTAATTACCGAGAGGAGTAAGTCGCTCGTCGATAACTCTAGAGGCAGGATATCCTTACTAGCTCAGCATAAATAATTGAAGGGACATGCGTTAACTATTAAACTAATCTGAATTGATTTTAGCAATATGCAACATATAATATTAATTCGATCGTGATTATCTGATTTAAATAGCATTAAGGGACCTAGCATGATAATCCGATTTCCCAAAAATATTATATTTGTTAGGCGTGATAGAACAATCATATTAGGTTAGTTTAACAGTTCATAAAAAGGGCGAGGAAAGCAGTTAAATCATCGAAAAGGGACACATTACGACGCATCCTTGAGAGGTGCGTCACGGTTCTCAGAAAACTAACAACTTTGACTTTGCTATTTCTCCTTTTTGTTTAACGAATCTCGATTATGGGACAGGATACGTTCTGTTCGATTTATGGATCGATTGCGACAGAACGCGTGAACAGTTTCGCAGCGAGAGGCTTAGGCTAAGGGGTTTAGAGTCAATACTCAGAGTATATTATGTGTTGTTGTGTGTTGTTTCACGTCGAAACTAGGGGTCTATTTATAGGGAAGAGTTCGTGGAAAGATAGAATTGCAGAGTTCTAATCCACAAAGAATTAGGAAAATAGACGTACCCAGGTATTTTCAGCGCCCAGGGCCAGGCGTTGAAAATAGGGTCTGGGCAGTTTTTGTTTAGTCAGATTCGGATTCTAAAATCCGTAGAGTTTGAGATTAATTTGAGTCTTTTAGCGCGTATCAATTTCATGACGGAATGCGTCTGGGCCCGTTACGAACTCTAGGCTCGTTAGGATTTTGATTAATACGTAACTCTTATTTCCGAATCCTATCAGGAATAGGATTCTCGCGGTTTTCTATCTCACTTAGGATTTATGTTGGAGTGCAACACCTAATTCTGACAGGTTTCTATCTTTTATGATTTGCCACTTTTAGACGCTACCTTTTACGGCAGTTACTATTTTTAGCAGGTTTCCATAAATAGCAGGTTTCGGGTGAAATGAAATAGGGAATCGAGATTCGTTTATTTTATAGGAGATGCGCTGTCAAGTGGAGTTTTTATGCTTTCATCATCGAACCTTTCCCTTGCGGGAATGGGGACAAAAGTAGGTGTCTACAGGTGGTAAGCATGATTTGAATTCCATAGAACAATTAACTTCCCAATTGACTGCTTTACATTATAAGTTTGATAATATGCAAGCAACACTGATTTGGAAAGTAAGGAAAACACACTGAAATAAAACTGACCCATATTCTAAAGGGCCTTAGGACCATCTAAAGTCTCTATTATTTTTTCTATCAATCTAAAGAACTACTAGGCGCTTTTTACTAATGGTGCTCTATGTGGCTCAAGCCTGGGGTTTAGTCTCATAAAACTTTGGTCCTTCACCGGTACTCATCTTGAATTCCATTCCTTTTGCGTTGACCCACTGCTATGTCTTCACCCATCCGTTCCCGACCTCTTCTAGTGTTGATGCAGGAGAGATTAACCGGGTTGGATCGAAACCTTCATCTTGTAAAGCTAGGGTAGTCATCACAGTCTCGTTCTCCATAGGCCTCGATTCGTTAAACAATGTCCATAGAGCCTGGTTGTCCAATATTTCAGTTGTTTTAGTCTTGGTGAGGTGGGGTGCCTCATCCAAGGTGTGGCAGTCATGGAAAATTTTAAATCCGGGTTTTAGCAAGCCATCCTGAACGAAGGGTTCAGGGAAATCACAGCATGGGTGTTCTTCTCCTTCCCGAACAAACATCCCGTTAAGGGTCCTTTGATATGGGGGAAGGAGGGTGGTTTGTTTGGCTTTGTTAAGGCGTAGCCTAGATAGGCGGTCAGCAATGTCTTCCTCCGTTGGTTCATAACCTAAGCCAAAGGGAGTAGATTTGTCGGGAAAAGGATGGAATGTGCATTCCTTCTTCCTTATGCCCAATGGGGTTCCTGGGAAATAACCTTGATCTAACAGCATTCTAGGGATGATTCGGGATGCATGCGGGTCTAGGAATGCTGGATCATAATCTTCGATGAACTGGATTGTTTCTTCCATTTGAAACCCATAAAGGTCATCTGCAGTTTCGGCCGTTCCAACCATAGTACAACTGACGTCAAGAGGAGGGGCGCGGATTTCTAGTATTACCCCGTTATGGTTAAGTTTAACCATTTGGTGCAAGGTAGAAGCCACACCTCCTAAGTCATGGAGCCAAGGTCGCCCCAAGAGGAGGTTGAAAGTGGGCTTGATGTCGATTATTTGAAACTCCATGGTGCGTGCTACAGGCCCGGTTTGTATGGTAAGGTTGATTTTTTCCAATACAGGCCTTCGGGAGTTATCATAAGCTCGTACCCCTTGCGTGGAGGTTTGGAAGTCGTCGTTTCCCAACCCCAATCAATGGGCGGTTCGCAATGGGCAGACATTAACCGCCGAACCATTATCTACGAGCGCTAGGGGGATGTTTTGTCCTTTGCATCCAACCACTAAGTAAAGGGCTTTATTGTGAGCACCCCCCTCTTTGGGTAAGTCTTTATCAGTGAAAACTATGGCCTTTTCTCCGGCATCTCTCGTGACATGGCTAACCAATGAGTCAGGTGTGATATCTGTGGGTACTGAGATGAGGTCAAGTGAGCGAATAAGCTTTTCGCGATGTTCCTTTGAAGTACACATAAGATCCCAGATGGTAATCTCAGCCTTCGTTCTTTTCAGTTGTTTCAAGAGAGGATTTTCAATGACTTCCGCGACGGTGGCGTGCCGCCCGTTCTCAGGAGTTTGCCTAACCGGGATGTCGTCCATAGGAGGTGGGTGAATATCCGGTTGGTATATCCTTCCGGATCGGGTGAGGTTGTCGACCTCGGGCTCCTGAGGGGTGGTGTCAATGAGAGCATTCCCGGGCCAAGTTTCAGTGAAGAGGTCCTGGCCCGAGACTTGAGATAGGTAAATATCTTCGGCATCATCGTTCCACACACCGCATACTTCCCCCTCGATTCGATCCATAGGTACCACAGCGAGTGGTGCACCTTGAGGTGTAATATACACCGTGGGGTCGAAATTCTCTGGTTGGTCGAGAGAGATGTGACAAGAGCCGAGTGGGCTCTTGTTGTTGTTGGGTTTACCAACATTAGGGAGAGGTATTACTTCATCCTCTATCATGTCCTGGATCGTATGTTTTAGATGCCAGCAGTTTTCAGTGTCATGCCCATTTCCTTGATGGAATTTGCAGTAAGTACGTTCGACCCAATATTTGTTTTTAACAGGAGGGTCACGGGTGGGGCCTATAGGTCTCAACTTTCCTTGATTGGTTAGTCTTTCAAAGGCTTGTACCAAAGTTGACCCGAGTGGGGCAAACTTTCGGTCTCGGACCCATCTTATAGGGTAGCTTCGGGCGGGAGCCTCTTCTACAGCATGGACTTCTTGGGCTTGGGGTGTGTTACCCCGATTATAGGTGTTGGTCTTATATGCAGGTTTGTTCTGTATGGTTTTGGCGAGGTCGTCCTCGATTTTTATTCCCACATCATAAACCCTTTTGAAAGTGTCGAGTCCCAGGTACCTAAGGTGTTGTCTGTAAGCCGGGTCTAAGTTGTCAATGAATTTTTGGACCAATTCTGTTTCGGGAGGCCTATTGATTAGCTGGGCCGCCTGGTCCCTCCATCTAGCAAAGTAGGTTGTGAAACCCTCATTTTTCTTTTGGAAGAGAACTTCCAGCTCGCGCATGGTGACTTGGAAATCCATGTTCGACGAGTATTGCTTGATGAAGACATTGACAAAGTCTTCCCAAGTGGGGAAGAGCTTAGGGTCCTGGTGATAGTACCATTTGAGCGGCACAGGTTCCAAGGATAAAGGAAAGGCAGGTAGGTACATGGACTTGTCCACGCCTTTCAAGTTCATGGTGTTCACAAAGCTCAGTAGATGATCACGGGGGTTATCCGTGGCCTTGAACTTTGGTAAGTCAGATGAACTGAACTTTTCTGGTAATTTGCCAGAAAAAGGTTCAGGCTCGAGGGAGAAGTATTTGCTCCCCATGGTTTGCTGTAGGACCATTTTTTCAATCCTCTTCTCGTTTTCGAGGTCATTTTTGGCTTGCGCAGCCGCTAAGGCTTCGTTTTCCATTTTCAGTTGGCCCATGAGTTGGGTCATTTGGACCATCTGGTCTCGCAAATCTTCGATGGACATGTTTTGAGGTGCGAATCGAGGTCGGGGAAGCGGAGATCCTTGAAATGAGGGACGACGGACGGAGCTTGGAGTTACTAGACCTGGCGTTGGTGATGTATCTTCGAGACGCACTAGCCGTTGATTCCCTGATCGGCACCAAGTGGCAGGACCAGTCCTAGGCATAAGATAAGCTAAAGTTTAGGTTCCCAAAGTTTCAAGCATTACTTAGTCTAGACTTCGACTCTCTAAATTGGTTTTTCACTTTTTCGCTCTTTCTTCTGTCGGTACACTTTTTGGGGTTTTTTTTTTTATTTTGGTCATTCTTTGGATTTTCGAAACACTTGCCTGTGTGACATTCATAGTTGTTAGCATGTTCGGTCTTGGTGCCGAGCATTACCGTCGTAGGAGGCCTAACGACGACACAAAGGGTTATTAATTTTTCGCGAGTCGCCTTTTGAAATCGAGTGCTTTTCTTACGCCCTCGTAGCAATTCTTTTTGATGAACATTTTTTGTGCTACGTACTTTCTTTTTGCTCGGGCACCGAAGCTGCTGCGCCTGACCAGAAAGCCAAGCAACAACTTCAGCGCCCAGCAGTGGGCTTGAGAAATTTTGGCGCCCAGCCAGGGGCGTTGAAAATGCGTCCCTGGCCGGTTCTCGTTTTCTTTTTTCTGTTTATGCGACTTCGATTTGCGTGCTTGCCTAACAACGTCCTTTACGCGTAACAGCGTTTGTGGGATTCGTTACAGGCCATCCCGAGCGTCGCTTACTTTGTGGCGATCGTTCGGGTTTGCGGAACACGTGTTTCGGTATAACTCTTTGGCAAATTAGTCTACGAATGTTTGGGCAATTTTTTAGGTCATTGGTTTTCTAGGATAGTTTGTCACACACAATCACATATTTCGCTACACATAACTACATTACAAACATGGATTTGAAAATTAAATATGCCACGTAGTTTATGATAGGCTTCTATGGGTAGTTTATTTACGCCTGGCTTGGTACCGCTTCTATCGTAGATCCAACACATGCCCCGGTCGAGGTAGTGTCTTCAACAAACGAATTTCGCTCAAGAGGCCAACCCGCAAGTGCAAGCCAAGGGGGCATGCAGGCGAGAGGGACCTAATGGGCGAGCGATTGGGTTCGGGATAGGTGTACTACCTGCACAAGTACCGAGTGGGAAACATGCGCGGCGTATGCACCCCCTATTGGCGAAAGAGGTATCCTTAGTCCCAACTCCCGACGGAGCCGAGATTCGTTATGATGTTCTGCCCGTTCACATTAATATGCTGATTTTCAGGTCGTCCCAACTTGATGGGGAAATAAACGCGGGTAGGATCGTTTCACCCTTCGGCTATTTTGATTACCTACAAGCACGAGTATTTCCTTCACTATCCCCAGTGGAGTCGCCACTGTGAGGGGGTCGAAAAAGCGCGAGGCTAATGCGTGACCTATCCCTCGTGGGTGTGACGATTATTTTTATTCAATCAAGTGTAATTGGATTTCCTGTGAGTATACACCCAATTGACTAGTAATATAGGAGTCGCCATTCAGTTTTTAACAACAATGAGAAATACTGACAAAACCCGGTTATCGTGACATAAAGGGAGTGCAATTATGTTTGACCACGACGGCCGTAGGTTCCCTTGTGATCCCTGGTGTGGGGATCTCTCAATATACTCCCGCAAGGTAGAGATTGAGGGTTCGGGGGACTGTAACTACCGAGAGGAGTAAGTCGCTCGTAAATAACTCCAGAGGCAGGATATCCTTACTAGCTCAGCATAAATAATTGAAGGGACATGCGTTAACTATTAAACTAATCTGAATTGATTTTAGCAATATGCAACATATAATACTAATTCGATCGTGATTATCTGATTTAAATAGCATTCAGGGACCTAGCATGATAATCCGATTTCCCAAAAATATTATATTTGTTAGGCGTGATAGAACAATCATATTAGGTTAGTTTAACAGTTCATAAAAAGGGCGAGGAAAGCAGTTAAATCATCAAAAAGGGACACATTACGACGCACCCTTGAGAGGTGCGTCACGGTTCTCAGAAAACTAACCACTTTGACTTTGCTATTTCTCCTTTTTATTTAACGAATCTCGATTATGGGATAGGATACGTTATGTTCGATTTATAGATCGATTGCGACAGAACGCGTGAACAGTTTCGCAGCGAGAGGCTTAGGCTAAGGGGTTTAGAGTCAATACTCAGAGTATATTATGTGTTGTTGTGTGTTGTTTCACGTCGAAACTAGGGGTCTATTTACAGGGAAGAGTTCGTGGAAAGATAGAATTGCAGAGTTCTAATCCACAAAGAATTAGGAAGATAGACGTACCCAGGTATTTTCAGCGCCCAGGCCTGGGCGCCGAAGATTTCGGCGCCCAGGGCCAGGCATTGAAAATAGGGTCTGGGCTGTTTTTGTTTAGTCAGATTCGGATTCTAAAATCCGTAGAGTTTGAGATTAATTTGAGTCTTTTAGCGCGTATCAATTTCATGACGGAATGTGTCTGGGCCCGTTACGAACTCTAGGCTCGTTAGGATTTTGATTAATACGTAACTCTTATTTCCGAATCCTATCAGGAATAGGATTCTCGCGGTTTTCTATCTCACTTAGGATTTATGTTGGAGTGCAACACCTAATTCTGACAGGTTTCTATCTTTTATGATTTGCCACTTTTAGACGCTACCTTTTACGGCAGTTACTACTTTTAGCAGGTTTCCATAAATAGCAGGTTTCGAGTGAAATGAAATAGGGAATCGAGATTCGTTTATTTTATAGGAGATGCGCTGTCAAGTGGAGTTTTTATGCTTTCATCATCGAACCTTTCCCTTGCGGGAATGGGGACAAAAGTAGGTGTCTACAGGTGGTAAGCATGTTTTGAATTCCATAGAACAATTAACTTCCCAATTGACTGCTTTACATTATAAGTTTGATAATATGCAAGCAACAAATATTCAATCTGCCCAACCTGTTAGTGTAGCTACAATGAATGATCAAACTGTCAATATCTGTGATAGTTGTGGGATGTCTGGTCATTATGCACAGGAATGTAGGAGCTCTATTGAACAATGTAATGCATTCCAAGCCTACAAACAAAATAACCCATTCTCCAACTCTTACAATGAGGGGTATAAAAACAATCCCCTACTATCTTATAGGAGTAATAATATCCAGAACCTCCATCAAGTTCAACATCCACCACCACAACAATCATACCAACCCCCACCCCAACAATCATACCAACCACGGAGCAACTATAACCATCAGTCTGGTGGACCACCTAAGTTCCCTAGACAACACACATCACCTCCACCACCACAACCTCAACCCACAAAGTCTTACCTTATGCTAATAGAGATGAGGAATATGATGTTACAGATGCGAAAATCTCTAAGTGAAAAGGATGCTAAAATCGGTGCTCTTACTGCTCACAATAAGATCATTGATACACAGTTGGCACAGATGGCTACTACTCTTGCAAGGAGGACCCAGGCCAACTTCTTTCACAACCTGAAAATAGGGAAACTGCGAATGCCATTACATTGAGGAGTGGTAGAGGTTATGATGGTCCTTCTATGCCCGTTGAGGTTGATTTTGGGGTGTCTGCTAGTGGTCTGGTTAGTGAGGAAATTCCAAAGATAGTCATGGATGGTCAGGAAGCTGAAAAGGTAGTTTTTGAAAATGAGGCTACAACTGAGGTTAAGAAGGGGACAAATATTCAAGTGCCACCTATTGTACTCCCCTTCCCTAACCGGCACCTCAAGAATAAGCTAGACAAACAGTTTGGCAAATTCTTGGAAGTGGTCAAAAACTTGCAGGTAACGGTTCCTTTTACTGAATTAATTTTACAGGTTCCTGCATATGCTAAATTTATGAAAGATATTTTGACCAGGAAACGTGCTTTTTGTGAGGTAGAGACTGTAGCTTATACTGAGGAATGTAGTGCCTATTTGCAAAATAAGTCTCCACCTAAACTTAAAGACCCCGGGAGTTTTTCCATCCCATGTAACATTGGCACTGTATTTATTGATAAGGCTTTATGTGATTTAGGTGCTAGTGTGTCTGTTATGCCTTTGTCTGTCTGTACTAAACTGAATATGGGTGAGCTTAAGGTTACCAATATCACTCTGCAAATGGCCGACCGTTCTGTTAAATACCCCTTAGGTGTTTTAGAGGACGTCCCTGTTAGAGTAGGTACATTCTACATACCTGTAGACTTTGTAGTACTAGACATGCAAGAGGACTCTCAAATTCCCATTATCTTAGGTAGACCCTTCCTTCACACGGCGGGGGCGGTCATTGATGTTAAAAGTGGGAAATTGACTTTGTCTGTTGGGGATGATAAGGTGACTATTAATCTGAATAGTGCCTTAAAGAGTCCCATGTTAGAGGAAGAACAATGCTATCGAATTGATGTAGTTGATTTTATTATGCGTGATAACGTCTCCCAAGTTCTCGAAAGGGATCCTTTGGAGGCAGTGCTTTGTTGTGAATCTTCTGCAAGTGATAGTACGTCTTGGAGTGCTGAAGTGGATGCTTTAGAGTTAAATCTTGGCGGTGGAAGGTCTGAACCAGAGAGCACCAAATTGAAGAGGTTAGTTCGGCCGGTTTGTCCTGTTAAAGAGGTAAAGAAACCCGAACTTAAGCCTCTTCCTGCTAATCTTAAATATTCATTTCTAGATGATGACCAACTTTGCCCTGTAATCGCCAGTACTGCACTAGATGCAGACCAGTTGTCCCAACTTCTTACTGTGTTGGAAAAGCACAAAAAGGCCATTGGGTACAGTATTGATGGTTTAAAGGGTATAAGCCCTGACTTTTGCATGCATAGGATACATCTAGATGAGAACCAAAAGCCATGCATTCAACCCCAATGTCGTTTGAACCCCATCATGCAAGATGTTGTAAAAGCTGAAGTCATGAAATTGCTTGATGCGGGTATTGTTTATGCTGTGTCTGATTCTAAGTGGGTGAGTCCTGTTCAGGTAGTGCCAAAGAAAGGGGGGACAACAGTGGTTAGAAATGAGAAAAATGAGTTTATCCCAAATAGGGCAGTCACAGGTTGGCGCATGTGCATTGATTACAGGCGTCTAAATGTTGCTACTAAAAAGGACCTTTTTCCCCTTCCCTTTATTTATCAAATGTTAGAAAGGCTGGCCTGTCACAAGTTTTTCTATTATCTGGATGGTTATTCTGGCTTTTTCCAAATTCCCATACATCCAGACGACCAGGAAAAGACCACCTTCACCTGTCCCTATGGTACCTTTGCATATCGTAGGATGCCCTTTGGTCTGTGTAATGCACCTGCTACTTTCCAACGTTGCATGATGAGAATCTTTTCTGAGTTTATTGAGTCTATCATGGAAGTGTTTAAGGATGACTTTAGTGTCTATGGTACTTATTTTGATTCTTATTTGATAAATTTGACTAAAGTGTTGAAAAGATGTGAAGAATGTAATCTAGTCCTAAATTGGGAAAAGTGTCATTTCATGGTTACTGGAGGGGTGGTCTTGGGGAATTTAATATCTGGTAAGGGCATCCGGGTGGATCGAGCTAAGGTCCAAGTGATTGAACAATTGCCCCCTCCAGTAATGTGAAGGGTGTTAGAAGTTTTCTTGGTCATGCGGGGTTTTATCGCCGCTTTATCAAGGATTTTTCTAAAATTGTTAAACCACTGACCCAGCTCGTCCTCAAGGATGCCCCATTTGTGTTTACTGATACTTGTCTTGAGGCTTTTGACAGGATTAAACAGGCACTAATCTCGGCTCCTATCATCCATTCTCCCGAATGGGATCTTCCGTTCGAGATAATGTGTGATGCAAGTGACTATGCAGTTGGGGCAGTTTTTGGTCAGAGAAAGGATAAGGTCTTGCATGCCATATACTATGCAAGTAAGACCTTAGATGAAGCTCAAGTTAATTATGCTACTACTGAGAAGGAGCTTCTAGCCATAGTCTATGCCTTGGACAAGTTTCGCACTTATCTGATTGGGTCCAAGGTGATAGTCTATACTTACCATGCGGCCCTTAAGTATCTGCTCTCTAAAAAGGAATCCAAGCCTAGGCTTATTCGATGGATACTACTCCTACAGGAGTTTGATCTAGAGATTCGCGACAAGAAAGGGGCTGAGAATGTATGTGGTTGCAGACCACTTGTCTAGATTAAGGTATGATGATGGTACAGTGTCTACGCCGATCGATGATTCATTTCCAGATGATCACTTACTCGCACTTGCCAGTCAGTCACCATGGTTTGCAGACTATGTGAACTTCATTGTAGGAGGCATTCTTCCATCCGATCTTACCTATCAACAGAAGAAGTTCCTGCATGATGTTCGGTTCTACTTTTGGGATGATCCTTATTTGTTCCGGGAAACTGCTGAGGGACCGTACAAGCGATGCGTTCCAGAATGGGAAGTCCAAGGTATTATTGTTGCGATTAAAGCGAAAATTAGAACAAACTTATCTGATTCGATGAACTGAACGAAGAACAATTGTTGCGTCGTGGACACCCACTGTCCTAAAAGACGATTCCGCGCTACCTCCCGGTGCAGTAGAACAGAATGCGGTCGCCCTCCAGGATTAGCGCAACTCCGACGTTGTGTGCACTCACAAAGCCGGATGGAGTCAGAACGTATGCCCAAAACCGAGAGCAATTTTGTGTGAGAGTAAGAATGTGTTTTCGTATTTTGTGTGTATGATTTTCTGTGAGAAGGGAACTGAAACTCTGATTTAAATAATTAGAAGGAAAGCATTGCAACAGACAAAAACGGCTGAGGGAATGAATGTTGCAACAGCCAAAAACGGTCAGAGACATTGAATGTAGTAACGGACGTAATTAATGGTAATTAATCCAACGGTTACGTAATCAATACAGATTCCCGTAACAATGACTTAAGAAAAACGGTCCAGTTACCAAAAAGAATAGGGTTGACCCACAAAACCCACCCCACGCCCGCGAACCGCATTCCCAAGTACCAAGTACCAAGTACCAAGGCCCAAGGCCCAAGGCCCACGGCCCACGGCCCACGGCCCACGGCCCGCGGCCCGCGGCCCGCGCCCGGCCCGGCGCGCGCGCGCGTGTGTGTGATGTGTCCACCCATACCATTCTCACACTTTCTTAAACAAGAGTTACACTCATTCCCTAATTAATAAACAAGAGGAATATGAAGAGTTTTTCCAATGTGGGACTCTTTGAATTTCACTCACCCCTTTTTTTTTTTCCTTTGTGTTTCCCAATGAGAATTTCCAACAATCCCCCACAGGTTCGAATATGCGGAAAAGAAAGAAAAGAAAGGAGAAGGATATTGGTTTTGGGCAAACAAAACAATTGAATAGGTGTCAATGTCTTTCGACTTGAATTAACACTTAGTGACATTTAAGCTATGATCTCTTTCCTACCAAGTGACTTTCGTATTGAACTTGATAGGGAGATAGAAACCCGTCACTTAAAGCACGCAACTGAATATGTATGACATTCTGACTCCGCGAATAAAGTGACGCCTTATACTGGCCATACGTCCGACCTGGATATGCTCATAGGTGCTCTAGAGAATAGCCCATATCGCAATTCTCATAGGAAGCGGCCACACTTCCACACCTACGTAGGTGAATCCCATCAAGTGTGAGCTACATTCACACCACCAAACATATGGTATGGGTTCATTAAGAGCCGTATGCTCAACCTCTTTCCTATTGTAGCAAGCACATTATAACATCTAGGGGATGGACAAAAAATAAAATTTTGTGCTTCCGAATTATAACAATAATGTCGTCCTTTGAACTCTGTGAGTAGGAGTTCATTATTTTACAATTCATTCAACGGGCTTCAGGCCCATCCCTTCCGATGTTTCCAAAACTAGTTTTCTACATAGGCCTTTCGTTAACGGATCCGCAATGTTCATTTCAGACTTTACATAGTCTAGTGATATCACCCCACTTGACAACAATTCTTTGATGGCCTTGTGCCTCAAACGAATGTGCCTTTTCTTCCCATTGTAGGCATGGTTGTTTGCCACAGCAATAGCCGCTTGCGAATCACAATGAAGTGCAACTGAAGGAGCTGGCTTCCCCCACAGCGGAATATCTGCAAGCACATTTCTCAACCATTCTGCCTCATGACCTGCCAATTCAAGAGCAATAAACTCAGATTCCATAGTAGACATAGCAGTACAAGATTGTTTACAAGATTTCCAAGACACAGCTCCACCCCCTAGGGTGAAAACATAACCACTGGTAGAGTTAATTTCATCATTGCCAGAAACCCAGTTAGCATCACAATAGCCTTCCAAAACTCCTGGAAACTTGGAGTAGTGCAAACTCCAATCCATGGTACCCTTAAGGTACCTGAGCAATCTCTTCAAAGCATCCCAATGTTCATGACTTGGGTTATGAGTATACCTGCTTAATCTACTCACAGAATAAGCAATGTCAGGTCTAGTGTAGTTCATCAGAAACATAACACTACCAATAATCTTAGCATATTCAGATTGGCTAACAGGATCACCATTATTTTTCCTTAAGTGGATGCTTGGATCATAGGGAGTCCTAACTGGATCGACGTCAAAAGAGTTAAATTTTTTAAGTAACTTTTCAACATAGTGAGCTTGGCTAAGACAAATGCCATTTGGAGTTCTCTTGATTTTCACTCCTAAAATCACATCTGCCTCACCCATATCTTTCATTTCAAACTTAGAACTTAGAAAACTTTTTGTCTCATTTACTCGATCCAAATTAGTCCCAAAAATTAACATATCATCCACATAAAGACAAATAATCACACAACCATCAGAATCATGCTTAGAGTAAACACAAGAATCACCTTCATTTACATGGAACCCATTACCTGTCATAGTCTTGTCAAATTTGTCATGCCATTGCTTTGGAGCTTGCTTAAGCCCATACAAGGACTTGACTAATTTACAAACCTTATTCTCTTGACCAGGAACAACAAACCCTTCCGGTTGAACCATGTAAATTTCCTCATCCAAATCACCATTTAAGAATGCAGTTTTAACATCCATTTGATGCACAACAAGATCATGAATGCAAGCAAGAGCAATCAAAGTTCTAATAGTAGCAATTTTAGTGACAGGAGAATAAGTATCAAAATAATCAATACCATGCCTTTGGGTGAATCCCCTCACCACAATTCTAGCCTTATACTTGTCAATGGATCCAGTGGATTTCAATTTTTTCCTAAAGATCCATTTACAAGTAATGGGCTTGCAACCCCTAGGCAGATCAACCAACTCCCAAGTATTGTTACTTAGGATTGACTGAAGTTCACTATCTATTGCCTCTTTCCAAAACACTGCATCAACAGATTTCATAGCCTCTTCATAGGTCCTAGGATCATCTTCCAAAATAAAGACATAAACAAAGTCATCATCAATCAAGTAAGGTTCAGTTAAGAAAGCAGTAATAAAATCATCACCATAACTGGTTTCCTTTCTTGCCCTCTTGCTCCTCCTTGGCTCAAATTCAGAATTCACATCAGAGGTGGGAGGAGCAACAACAGGCATACTAGAAGAAGTGCTAGAAGAAGGCACATCATTGATACAAGATATTTTCAAAGGAAATACTGTTTCAAAAAACTCGGCATCTCTTGCCTCAATGATGTTACCACCTGCATAAGAATTGTTAGCACCTTTAACAAGAAAACGATATGCAGCACTTTGGTAAGCATAACCAATAAAAATACAATCAACCGTTTTAGGACCAATCTTGTCCCTTTTGAAGCTGGGTATAGCCACCTTTGCTAGACACCCCCACACTTTCAAATAACTTAGGTTAGGTGCACGACCCTTCCATATTTCGTATGGAGTCTTGTCTAGCTTCTTGTGAGGTACCCTGTTTAAAACATGACAAGCAGATAATATAGCTTCCCCCCACATGTTATCAGAAAACCCAGAACTAATAAGCATAGAATTCATCATGTTCTTCAATGTTCTGTTCTTCCTTTCAGCAATCCCGTTCTGCTCGGGTGTGTAGGGAGCCGTTGTCTCATGAATGATCCCATTCTGCTCACAAAATGCCTTAAGAGTGTTAGGGTCATATTCACCACCCCTATCACTCCTAAGTCTCTTGATCTTCCTATCAAGTTGGTTCTCCACTTCGGCCTTGTATTTGAGGAACATTTCCTCAGCCTCATCTTTTGACCTGAGAAGATAAACCATGGTGAATCTTGAGCAGTCATCAACAAAAGTAATATAATACCTTTTACCACCCCTGCTCTCATAATTTTTAAAATCCCCCAAGTCACTATGAACAAGCTCTAGTACTTTAGTTTGTCTATCTATTGATTTAAATGGCTTCTTTGCAAACTTGGCCTCAACACATACTTCACATTTTGCAAAATCAGTTTTAGAAAAACTGGGAATCAAGTTAAGTTGTTTAAGCCTTTTAATTGAAGCAATGTTAAGATGACCCAACCTTGCATGCCATAAATCAATAGACTCAGCAATATAAACAGAAGAAGTACTAGCATTCTTATTCATAATTTCAAGTTTGACATCAAGAGTAAATAAACCCCCATTACAGAAACCCTTTCCCACAAACTCCCCATTATGAGTAATAACAAGCCTATCAGAATCAAATGAAAGCTTCAATCCAGCCTTCATTAGCAAGCTACCAGAAATCAGGTTCCTACGCATTTCTGGAACATGCAACACATTGGTAAGAGTAATAAGTTTTCCAGAGGTAAGAGTGAGAACGATCTTCCCTTTGCCTTGAACAGTTGCAGAAGCTGAATTACCCATGAAGACATTTTCACCATCAGTTTTTTCGTAGGTAGTGAACATGTCTTTGTTGGTGCAGATATGTCTCGTTGCTCCAGTATCAACGATCCATTCAGCAACATTACCTGTCAAGTTAGCTTCTGAAACAACAGCAACAAAATGGTTAGGATTAGAAACTTCATTAGCTTCAGCAAGGTTGGCTTGGTTCTGATCCGACTTCTTCTTGGATCTGCAATCTACAGACTTGTGACCAGTTTTCCCACATTCAAAACACTTGCCCTTGAACTTATACTTCATTGGTTTCCCTTGAGGCTTGAAAGGACTTCCCTTTCCCTTAAACTTTTCAGAATATGCATGAGGCTTAGGTTCTACAAGGTTAGCCTTAGCAGACCCGGAAAACACAGATTGACCCTTATCCTTAATACGATTTTCCTCCTCAATTTTCAGGTGACCTACAAGCTCCTCTAAGGTAAGGTCCTTTTTCTTATGCATTAACTGATTACGAAAATCTTTCCAAGAGGGTGGGAGTTTCTCAATTAAAACTATAGCAAGGGTAATATCACAAATACTCAAACCCTCGGCAGCCATAGCAATGCAAATATTTTCATAAGCATGAATCTGATCAATAATTGGTTTATCATCTTGGACTTGAAAAGCTAACCACTTACTGACACAATAACGCTTAGTACCAGCATCATCAGTTCCATATTTCTTTTCTAATGCATCCCAAATATCCCTAGCATGATTAAACCCCATATAGATATCAAGCAAAGTATTCGACATATGATGCAGCAACATGCCCTTACATGTCCTATCATCTTTAGCAAATTTCAACTCAAAAGCATGCAATTCAGTTTCATCATCAGGTTCGACAACGTCATCAAGCACATAAGCAATCTCAATTTGTTCTAAATAGAATCGCATCCTAACAGCCCAACGTTTATAATTCTTGCCATCAAGAGGTTCTAACTTAGACATATCAGGAATCATGAATTTGGAAGTCAAAGCCATAATAATCGTCTTTTAGATTGTTGCGATTAAAGCGAAAATTAGAACAAACTTATCTGATTCGATGAACTGAACGAAGAACAATTGTTGCGTCGTGGACACCCACTGTCCTAAAAGACGATTCCGCGCTACCTCCCGGTGCAGTAGAACAGAATGCGGTCGCCCTCCAGGATTAGCGCAACTCCGACGTTGTGTGCACTCACAAAGCCGGATGGAGTCAGAACGTATGCCCAAAACCGAGAGCAATTTTGTGTGAGAGTAAGAATGTGTTTTCGTATTTTGTGTGTATGATTTTCTGTGAGAAGGGAACTGAAACTCTGATTTAAATAATTAGAAGGAAAGCATTGCAACAGACAAAAACGGCTGAGGGAATGAATGTTGCAACAGCCAAAAACGGTCAGAGACATTGAATGTAGTAACGGACGTAATTAATGGTAATTAATCCAACGGTTACGTAATCAATACAGATTCCCGTAACAATGACTTAAGCAAAACGGTCCAGTTACCAAAAAGAATAGGGTTGACCCACAAAACCCACCCCACGCCCGCGAACCGCATTCCCAAGTACCAAGTACCAAGTACCAAGTACCAAGGCCCAAGGCCCACGGCCCACGGCCCACGGCCCACGGCCCGCGGCCCGCGCCCGGCCCGGCGCGCGCGCGCGTGTGTGTGATGTGTCCACCCATACCATTCTCACACTTTCTTAAACAAGAGTTACACTCATTCCCTAATTAATAAACAAGAGGAATATGAAGAGTTTTTCCAATGTGGGACTCTTTGAATTTCACTCACCCCTTTTTTTTTTTCCTTTGTGTTTCCCAATGAGAATTTCCAACAATTATCAGTGGGTGTCACTCTTCACCTTATGGTGGTCAACACGGACCTTCAAAGACTAATGCTAATTTGTCGCAGTGCAGTTTCTACTGGCCTACTATGTTCAAGGATGCACAAGCTTTTATTATGGCTTGTGATGCGTGCCAGAGGGCCGGCACTATCTCGCGGAGGTATGAGATGCCACAGAACGGGATTCTTGAAGTCGAGGTTTTTGATGTGTGGGGGATTGACTACATGGGACCATTCCCATCGTCCAAGGGTAATCTATATATCCTTGTTGTTGGAGATTATGTGTCCAAGTGGGTGGAAGCCGTTACCTCGCCTACTAACGATGCTAAGACAATCATTTCTCTATTCAAGAAAATCATTTTTCCCTAGATTTGGAGTTCCGCGGGCTTTGATCAGTGATGGAGGATCACACTTCCATGAGAAGCATCTGGATGCGCTCCTGCGCAAGTATGGGGTCTATCACCGCACAGGACTAGCCTACCACCCTCAAACGAGTGGGCAAGTCGAGGTCTCCAACCGGGAGATCAAATCTATACTTCAGAAGGTGGTAGCAAAGTCTAGGAAGGATCGGAGCGATAAGCTTGATGATACTCTGCGGGCGTATAGAACTGCCTTTAAGACACCTATTGGTAGCTCCCCGTATCGGTTGGTGTATGGCAAGGCATGCCGTTTGCCGGTGGAAATGGAGTATAAAGCCTATTGGGCAATCAAACAGCTCAACATGGATGCTAAGTTGGCCGGAGAGAAGCGGTTACTTCAGTTGAGTGAGTTAGATGAGTTCCGGTTACAAGCTTATGATAGTGCCTGAATTTACAAAGAAAAGACTAAGCGGTGGCACGATAGTCGCATCCTGCATAGAGAGTTCGCGGTGGGCGACAAGGTCCTATTATTCAATTCTAGACTTAAGTTGTTTCCTTGAAAGCTCAAGTCTAGTTGGTCTGGGCCGTTCACCGTGACTATGGTGAGCAAATTTGGGTCAGTTGAGGTAGAAAACAACAGTGGTGAGCGCTTCAAAGTAAATGGGCAACGTCTGAAGTTGTACCATGAAGGGGCTACTGTAGGAGTGGTTGAGGTTCAACACCTCAATCCTTCCGCCCCGTGACTGCATATTTGAGGTAATGAGGTCGAGCGGGACCTAAAATTAAACCAGCGCTTTGCGGGAGGCAACCCGTATTTTATCGCTTTTAGTTGTATAAGTGTTCAATTTTTGCTTTCTTTTGTGTGTTTTAGTATAATTTTTCATTAAGTGTGTGTTTTAGTGTAGTTTGTTGGTAATGGAAAGGTGAGAAGAGGGAGTACGCTGTTTGGGTGTTTAATAGTGTGCAGGTCTAATGCTCCACGTTCGAAAAAGTGAAATTAAAGCTAAAACGGAGCACCCTGCAAATCGCCCGGTGGAGACCGGGCAAGTTGAGCCCGATCGGGCGCGTGTCGATGTTTGCCAAAAAGTTAAATTTTGCCCGACCGGGTAAAAGTTGCCCAATCGGGCCGGTTGTCGAGTTAAATGCCCGATCAGGCGAAGGTCCGCCCGATCGGGGGCATGCTGAAAGATGAAAAGAGGCTCATTTTTGCCCGACCGGGCGATTGCAGCCCGATCGACCTGAATGGCGATTGAAATGCCCGATCGGGCGAAGTTTCGCCCAATCGGGCGGTTTGCGATGACGTCATGAGGAAGCTAAGGGATGGAATCTGAGCTGAAGGGAGAGTTTTTGGGCGATTTGCAACCGCCCGATAGGGCGCGCGTCGACGCATTCTGAATTTTAATTTTTCGCCCGATCTTGCGAACTGCTGCCCGATCGGGCGAGATGCAATTCTGCGGACTTAAGCCACGGAGCTCCTTCTATTCTTTCACTCTCATCTTCTTCTTCAACCTAAATTCTCTCTCTTCCTCCATTAAACCCCCAACTTCAAAAATCTTCAAACCCTCATATCTCACTCATTTCTTTACCAAATTCAACATACCTTACATCAAAATCTTCCTCTCATCATCCTCTACAACCTCCACATAATTAATTTCAGATTCTTCCACCCTCCACAAAATCCCCAAATTTCACCCAAAACCCCAAAAAAACCAAAAAATTCATATTTTCAACCATGGCTAACCGACCTAAGAGAAGTTGCACTAACACAGCAAGGAATCAACGAGAGGCTTCCAAAAGCCGGGCTCGTGAGCCGACACCAACACCACCGCCGCCGCCCCAGTTCACATCGGATCCGGATTTTCCGAAAATTATCATTACTTCGGATTGGCAGCAGGAACGACTCGCCCACCTCAAAAAGAGGGAGGTAATTCCAACCCGTTTTATTTGTCAGAAATCTTTGAATGAAATGGGTATTGAGCATGATGTAAAACGAGTGTTCTATGGTGTCGCTATGAAAGGAATGTATAGTATGTTGCGTCTTACTTTTAGGCGATTAACGTTGGAGTTCTTGAGTTCTTTGTATTTGCGTAAGAATGGTTATAGAGATGTGTCTTCGATTCATTTTCGTTTGATGAACCGTGATGTGCATTTGAGTATTGATGACTTTTGTAGCATTTTTGGTTTGTCAACTACCCCCAGTAGGAAGGCTTGGAATGCGCATAACAAATAATGAAATGTGGGGAAAGCTGACCGGAAATAGTGATCCCGGTAGTATGCAACACTTGCATGCTTCCTGGATTCAACACCCTGTCCCCATTGTGTTCTACAGATTTTTGGGGTTCACCATCTTTGGAACGGAGGAGAACCAGAATGTTAGGAGCACGGAGTTGGAGATTTTGGGTGGTTTTGTGCTAGAGGGGGAGGATAAGTATACAATGAATTTGGCCCATCATATGGCTTCCCACCTTTACTCAGTAGCCACTAGCACACACACCACCCGTATCACCATTGGTGGGTTGATCACCCACATAGCTATGGCCACAGTGGGGTTTGTAGAGGCCAATCGGATACCGGTTTTGGGTAACAACTTTCTAGATTTGGCCTATTTTGCTGGGCTTCGCCGCTTGCAGGGCGAGCATGAGTTGTTTCGCCCGGGTGCCATGTATTGGATGTTTGAGGGGAACTGGATTTTTACCCTGCTTGACCCTCAGGGCCGCACCCGTTTTAGACCCAGCCAGGCTCACTATTTGTAAGTTGGGGTTGAGCAAGAGCTGGAGCCTGAGCCCCAACCCGACCCACAGCCAGAGCCCCACCAGTTTCAGCCCGAGCTTCGCACCTACTTTAGAAGGGGGCTCGTGAGGATGAGGGGAGGCCACAGGGTGGCCCGACACCAGAGGAGGAGCAGCGCTCCATTCAGGAGTTGTTGGACAGGCTCGAGATCAGATTTGATCACTTTGAGAGTGATCACTAGAGAGCCATGTTCCCCATATATGATCAGTACGCTAGGCAGGGCTATATTCCTCAGGATGTCCAGCACCTTTCCTGGTTTACCTATCCCGCGGAGGGATATGAAGGTCCTGGTGCCATGGGCACTTTCACAGCCACCCACTACTACGGTGGGTATGGAGAGCGCTCTAACGATCATGGTGGTGATGATGGTGATGATGGTCAAGGCCATCAATAATGCTGAGGATGATGGAGATGGTTCGGTACCTGTAGACACCTAATTTGTGTCTCCCCTCTGGGATGATGACGATACCATTATCCTTACTAGACGGTTGGAACAACTCCGTGCGGAAATCCCAATTGCTAAGAACATCTCCAAAATACAAGATCCAAAATCCAATTCCCGAGGTCGTTCCCCTTTCGGAACTCGGCACAAAATACAATTTTCAAAAACCAATTTCAAAATCCAAGTACAATCTCATCTAGTAGACCATTCCATTGGTTTTACTAGGCCTTTTCCACTCATCAGCCAATCCATTGAAAATGCCGGTATACACCTATATCTCCAAGTACAAACAGATGAATATTTCAAGAATACAAAGTCCAAAAAATACAATGACTCAAGCGTTCGACTTCCAACGGACCCAAGCTCCAGGAAAGTCAGCCGAAATTTCAAAATCTTAAGGACCAGTAAAAAGCTCTTATCCCCAGCAAAGCACATCCCCAACGGATCAACTCCGGGCATTCAAAATTCAAAAATTCAAAATTCAAAAATTCAAAATTCAAAATTTAAGGTTCAAAATTTAAGGATTCAAAATTTTCAATGCCAAGCTCCGTCCCAAAAATAAAGGCGGAAGAGCACAAGTACAGATACGTAACGAAGTCGTCATAACAGAACGGAGGTGGACTCCATCTTTTTT